>NW_020536999.1:90846339-90886687 GCF_003426905.1 Ctenocephalides felis
GTTGATAGTTTTGTCGACGTCGATACATATTTGAAATATCTTACAACCCAATCGTTGAATGTGATTTATATTAGGAGGGCATTATGGGCTCTTCTAATTTTTTCTCTTTTTATTAATTAATATTAGTCATCTTGTTCTTTTGCACAAGTTTAGTGTTTAATGATTTTACATATTTTTTTAAAGTAAAACTTATTTAGGCGCGACTAGGGTGTAAATCCGTACAAATGCAACGGAAATGCGTTACGCCCGAACTGTACGTCATTCGCTCTCGATGAAATCATTTCAATACGGGTGGATTGTGATTAGTCGTCGTGTATGTGAATAGAGATCTGTCGTTGTACACGTACCGGCATCAACGTTGTATGCGTACCGATGTCAACAAGAAAATCGGCATAGATAAATAAACATTTTAAAGTTACATAGTAGTATAAATCTTGATTTAACTAAAAATGCCTAATTCAGAAGAATATTTTACCAGAAGAAAATAATGAAACAAATTAAACATTTGTGCCGTGTACTAAACGTAAGTTTATTGATAAGAAATTATTTCCATATTATTCGTAGTTTCTATAAATCTTTGAAGTTATTAAAATGGAAAATATTTTTCAGGCATGACAGATATTACAGCTGTTCAAAGAATGAGATTATATAGCTAGCAAAAAAGTGAAAAAAATATTAGCAGTCAATGAATGTATGTTAATTTTAATTACATGAAGTTCTTCAAACAGAATTACATGATGAGCTGATTTATTAATCAGCAATTACTTCATTTCTCTAATTAGAATTTTGTTTATTTCTAAATGCTAATTACAATGACAAACCGATCATGTCATATTTGAAGTATGACTTTAATTACATTATTGTTTTTAAATATTATACATATTTTTAATGCTATTATAAATATATAATTTATAATTTATAATTATATAAATGTGTATAATTGTTGACACTAATAAATGTGTGCATCACGAGTGTTACCATATTACTAATAAAAATTATTCAAAATTGTTATATGATTCATTTATTTTAATTTAAATGCCATCTTGTACAGTAGCAAATAAGTTTTAGTTTAATCGCATGTGAACCTTACGCGCGCTTTTTTTTTATTACTGAATGATGACACGCATCAAGTGCCGAAACGTTTAATAAAAATAAATTACTTTTCTATTTTAATCTTTTTTTTAATTCGACGATTGAGCTGCAAAATATTTCAAATATATACTTTTGTGATGTATTTTGTTCTTAGAAACAGAATAAGTGTTGTGCTTGATTAAAACAAAGAAAAAAAAATTAAATAAAAATAGAAAGGTCTAGTAAAGTAGCAAATTTGATACTTCTTTAATAAAAAAGATCAAAAATCAGTGAAAATTTATAAAATATCGGGAAGTATGTTAATTATAAAAGTTATACAAAAAGTGAAAGTAGAGGAAAAAACTTCTTGCCCCAGATAATATCAACAATTGGCCTTTGCACAAAGCACTTATTAGTTCCGTAATTTAAATATATATTTACTTAAATAATATTACGCATTTAGCACCTACAATTAAATTTAAAAAATATTTTGATGTATCTGTGTGATGATTAAAATAATATAATAAATTAAAACTATACACTAGATTGAATTTTTACATTTACACTTGCACGTTTTTTAATAATTTATAAATATATCTATCTATTACTATATATAAATATATATATATATATATATATATATATATATATATATATATATATATATATATATATATCTAATTACCTACAATCTAATGACAATCAATCATAATACTTTTTATAAAACCTTTTTTCATATCCCAGTCTATACCGAATTGAAATATCATAAAATATTGATAAAACCTTTGATCGATTATAAAATAAAAAATAAATTTACATAATTAGTTTACCTTGAGAATTGTTAAAATTTATGATGCAGTATTTTTTGTAGTTTGATTATTAAAAAGTAGACTTCAGTACTTGTATTTGAATGTCAATAATAATAAATTAAGTCACAAACCTTGTATTCACACCAAGAATAAAATTATCACAATCAACAGAATTACAGACAGAACTCCTATCGCTATCCACTGTCGTTTATCTAAAACAAGAAAAAAAATACATTAATATATCTTACATATAAAATTCTTCTGTAATATTATACTAAAAATTCTTTTGTAATCTTATATATAAAATTCTCCAGTAATGATGTATGTAAATATACTCTTCCTAAACGATTATTCGAATTTTGATAAATCTTTCTGAAATTTGTTAAGGAATTTTTTTAGGATATATGTGATTATAAAAATATATTAATATTGTAGAAATAAATGGAAAAAGTTGCAGAAAACATTATATCATTGTTTGATATTGAAAATATTTTGACAAATGTGAACTGTCATTTTCCCGAAATTGCAATTGAGTAAGAAAAATGTAATGCCTACATTATTATTGCAAAAAAGCAGCTGAGATGTACCAGAACTTGGAATAATAAAAAATACAGTAAATGTTTGACTGGAGAATATATAAATCAGTTTGACAAACAAATTTTTTTAACTTAAGCATGTCGAATTTTGCCTTACTTTACTAAATTATCTCACAATAAAAAATTACTTATTTAAAAAAATATTTAGAAGTTTCATTGCGTCAAAAATTCATTTGTTTGGCATCGGATATGGAATAATTATTAGTTAGTTGATCATAGATTGAATAGAGCACATATGAAGACTTTTTTTAATTTTTCAGTACCTAATTATGCGTATATAAAAACACATATAACCCTAAATTTCTACCCTCTTACCTCTTTATTAATTAATATTAGTTATGTTGTTCTTTTGCACAAGTTTAGTGTTTAATAATTTTATACATTTTTTGATTGAATTTTGATTAAAATATTTTGAGCTTATGAAAAAGCTCATGAAGTATTTCATCAAGGGTTGTCCAATACTTATTTTTTAATGCTTTGGATCAATTATCTTATTTTTAAAAAAAAATACATGTATGCAAGCCTAAATTTTCACATTCCTACCACACTTCCCATCTTCAATAATAATTTTTACCTGACCTGATTGCTGGTCAATTATCATCAGTTTGTGGACGCTTTTCACTGAAATTCTGTTCAGATTTATCGAAGTTAATGGCAAAGTTTTAAGGTAGATTATAAACAAATCATTAAGGCAGGCAGATTAATTATCAAACTAGATGGGTGTATGGCATCGTGCCTTAAGGCAAATTGCTGGAACTTTCTGTACCGTAACGAAATGTTCGAGGAATACTGAATGTTTTGAAATACATTATTATTAATATTGTAACATTGTCTAATATGTATTTATAAGAATTATATAAACTGAATTGCAAAGTTGAAATGATTTGTTCAAGGTATATTAGAAATTTAGTCAGAATTATAAATAAAATCTGAATTATTTTCGATACACAAAAAAATTTTTTTTGAAAAAAAAAATTGAAAAAAAAAGTTGAAACAAAATTTTTTTTTCCAAAAACAATTATTTTGTTAAGACAAGCAGAAAGTTCTTTGAATCATTTGAATCGGACGCTTAGTTCTCTCAAAAACTGCCATTTTTTGCACATTTAGCTCCGTATCTTCGAAATGGCTGGGCCTGCCTTTGCCAAAATCTGATCAACACTGATCGGATGCTCCGTTCTCTCAAAAACTCGATTTCTATTTTCTGCACTCTTTGCTCTTTATCTCCGTAACTGCTGGACCTGCCTTTGCCAAAAACTAATCAGCTCATCTCCCTTTCAATAGGAATCGAATGTTTTTCGAACCATTCAAATCGGTTGATCCGTGCGCCCGAAAACGTGACTGGAAATTTGTATCCATACATACATACACACACAAACACACACACACACATCCATTTTTTCTGAGGTATGCCAAAATGTTCAGAAACCTTCAAAACGTCGAGAAATGTAAAAATTTTCAATTTCGATTTTCGGCCCATTACAATAACTTACCCTACGGAAAGTTAATATATTACCAATTATTTGTACATATTGCAAAGTTTGTGCAAGTTGATTCAAGAAAAAATGACAACAAAAACTAATTTTTAACTTAATTGCCATCTCATACAATTATAAAAAAAGTCAATTTCGTTTTTTTTTCTAATGCATATATGAAAAACACATATAACCCTAAATTTACACCCTTTTACCACAAACCCGTATTTCGTAAAAACTATTATAGTAATCAGTACTTACATCAATTAAAGCTCATAAATCATTTCATCAAGAGTCCAAAAACCCTTTTTTAATACACTGGATCAATTTTCCTAATTTTTTTCTAAAAATGCATGCCTTCAACCCTAAACGTTCACATTGCTACGACACTTCCCAATTCCATTTAATAATTTTTAACCCTAGTCAACAAATTTTATTACTCACCATTTGATAAATGCATTGCAGTGGCTATTTTCTTCATCGTTGAATCTAATTTTGATTCGGTCCCTTCAATTTCATGTCCAAAGTCATCAAGCATTCTAAAATTCAAAAACAATATTACTATTACTATTTCTTCAACTTCAGCTTACCATTGTCCATTATCCTTACACTGCCTGTTCATCCAATTCAGCCCCAATCTGTCTCGACACAGTCTTTAAAGTTCCTATAGAATCCGACAGTACATCTAATTGTTCATCCTGACCTCTGATCATCCTTTGCTGTAAGGAGACATTTTCACCAACGATACTGTGAGAGGGGCTATCGAGAAAGCCACCGTTGCCATTTCGAGAGGCATAATGTCTAGGGCTCATGTCATCGATGTTGTTTTCTAGTTTTGAGTATTTTGTCGAACTGTGTCGAGGTTGCTGGGAACTTGAGTTGTTCATGATTATTGAGGTTGAGGAGTTTTCTAGATAAAGGAGAGAAATTGTATTAGAAATTTGAAACGGCTTGACTGATCTTTATGAAATTATATGATCATGTTCAGTGTGACTAAGAATAGGACAAGATCTTTTTCCAGGCCGCCCTTAAGATTTTTTGGGACATTTGTTTAGTTTCCAAATAAAACTTCTTTAGGCGCGACTAGGATGTAAATCCATACAAATGCAACGGAAGTGCGTTACGGCAGAGTCGAGTGCCAATGATTCGTCATTCGCTTTCAATGAAATCATTTCAATACGGGTCGATTGTGATTAGTCGTCGCGTATGTGAATAGAGATCTGTCGTTGTTTGCGTACCGGCATCAACGTTGAATGCATACTGATATCAACAAGGAAATCGGCATAGATAAATAAACATTTTAAAGTTACATCGTAGTACAAATCTTGATTTAATGAAAAATACCTGAATCAGAAGAATATTTTACCCTGTTCCTTGAAAATAATAAAACAAATTAAACATTTGTGCCGTGTACTAAAAGTAAGTTTATTGGTTAGAAATTATTTCTATATTATTCGTAGTTTCTATAAATTTTTGAAGTTATTAAAATGGAAAATATATTTTAGGCAAGACAGATATTACAGCTGTGAAGAAATGAGAAAAAGTAACAAAAATACAAGTAGTCAATGAATGTATGTTTTAATTACATGAAGTTCTTCAAACACAATTACATGATGAGTGAAGTTGCGAAAACAATATTTGTTCAGGCGTTGTTTAACATAATCCACTGTGTGAACAAATATTATAGAATTTATTAACCAGCAATTATTTACTTCATATCTCTAATGAAGGTTCATTTCTAAATGCTAATTACAATGACAAACCGATCATGTCATATTTGAAGAATGATTTTAATTACATTTTTGTTTTTAAATATTATACATATGTTTAACACTATTATAAATATATAATTTATAATTATATAAATGTGTATAATGGTTGACACTAATAAATGTGTGCATCATGAGTGTTACCATATTACTAATAAACATTATATATATACAGATGTCCTGAAGATGGAACGTACCCAGTTCCGAAACGTCGACAGTAAATAAATAAAGAAATGGTTTTTTAAAACAGAAAACTTTTGTTTTTTTATTACTTTTTGGATTATATATATATATATATATATATATATATATTCCTCTTACCTAATAAAGGTGTCCTACTGGATCGATTAAAACTCATTTTATCTTTCATCGATTTGACTTCATGTCGAGTGCTGTCTATGAAGTTCCTTCGACTGGATAATTCTCTATTGTCAATTTTAAACTTTGAAGGATTTTTCTCTACAATACTTATATATAACACATTAAGGAAAATAATAAGCAATACAATATATAATTGAAAATTTTTATGAACATAATTGGCGTATAAATAAATAAATAAATAATAAAATACTTCATAAAACATTAGCCAGTCATGACTTAATCAGTAAGAACATTAACTAACGCCAACTAGTCTTAATTTGTACATATTTAAAATATAAAAAGAAGTGGTTAACCACTGGGTTGTCCCTACAAAGATTAGGAGTGCAAATTAGCAAACACAGCTCAAAGAACAAGAAGTTCCGATCGCTTACAAAAAAAAAAAAACATCATAAAACATGCATTATACACAAAACACTTTAACTAGAGGTGTATGGCATCGTGCATTAAGACAAATTGCTGGAACTTCCCGTATCGTAACGAAATGTTCGAGAAATATTAAATGTTTTTAAATAGATTATTATAAATTACTATGACATTGTCTACCATTTATTTATAAGAATTATATAAACTGAATTGCAAAGTTGAAATTATTTGTTTAAAGTATATTAGAACTTTAGTCAGAATTAAAATTAAAATCTGAATTATTTTCGATATACAAAAAAAAATTTGTTTAAAAAAAAAAAATCCAAAAGCAATTATTTTGTTGAAACAAGCAGAAAGTTCTTAGATTCATTCAAAATGGACGCTTAGTTATCTCAAAAACTGCCATTTTTTGCATATTTAGCTCCGTATCTCCAAAACGGCTAGGCCTGTCTTTGGCAAAAACTAATTACCACTTCTCCCCATCATTACAAATTGAATGTTTTTTGGATCATTAAAATCAGATATTCCGTTCTCGCAAAAACACAATTTCTACTTTCTTCACTCTTTGCTACGTATCTCCGGAACGGCTGGACCTGCCTTTGCCAAAAACTAATCAGCACATCTCACTATCAATAGGAATAAAATGTTTTTTGAACCATTCAAATTGGTTGATTCGTGCGCCCGAAAAAGTGGACAAAAAAATTGTATCCACACATCCACACACACACTCATTTTTTCTGAAGTATGCAAAAATTTTCATTTTCGATTTTTGGACGATTACAATAACTTACCCTATCGCAAGTTAACCAGAGAAATCAACAAGCGCACTTTATATTATTTATATTACAAAATTATTTTTTCCAAAAGGATATTAATAGTGTCCTCAAGATCTTCAAGATCCCACTCGATACTTCTCAGGGCATTCCTCAGTTCAGTGGTGGTCCATTCTGCCTCAGCACTTCCGAGACTACTGGAAGCATCTCCCAACTCGAGCCAACGTAAATAAAGACCACGAGTCTTGTTTAGGGCTTTGAAGACTTCGCTGTGAATCAAATTTAGAGTCTCACTTGTAATCATTGTAATAGTAATAAAATCACTAAATTTTAAAAATTATAATTAAAAATTTGGTATATTTTGCTTTTTGGATAAATTAGTTTCACTGATAACATAATGGTTGTTTCAAAACATAATATATATATCATTATGACTTCAATAAACAGTTTGTTTTGCAAACAAATTTTTGCATTATCATTCTTAGACTGATAAGTAGTAGATAAATTTGATTAGTCTAATCTTTGGATATATATATATATATATATATATATATATATATATATATATATCAATCGTTATCAGAAAAGAACAAACTTTATCTATAATTACAAATATTAAATACATTAATTATACTAAAGCCAAATTATAAATCAGATTGTGAGAGCCTTAGAATTGACACCTGAAAGTTGTCTCAAAACCTACATGTATTGCGTACACCCGTACCATATGTAGGTTAGTTACTTCAGAAAAATATATATTGATAGTTTTTTAATAAAAAAAATCTCAAAAAATCGTTTTTTTTTTCGGCCTCTTATCTATATAAACCCCTGGGCGAATGAGACTTCGCTCTTTTAAAAGATAAGTAAAAAGATCAAGGTTCGAATGATAACATTCTAGATCCTCCCCCCACAAAGTAATGCCCAACGGCGGTTTCCGTGGGGATCAGAGGCAAGGGCAAAGTGGGTATTATTCTGTATTATACCCGGGTGGTATTGAGTCCGACATACCCAGACAAAAGACCAGTCTGGGATGCATAAAAAAATTTCCTTCGAAAAAAAAGAAACCCTTAAAGTAAGGTGCATGAATGTGTAAATAAACAGAATCAATAAAAATTAAGATTTAACAACTCTTTGCTCTTTTAAAAGATAAGTATAAAATCAAGATAAGAATGATAACATTCTAGATCCTCCCCCCACAAAGTAATGCGTAACGGCGGTTTCCGTGGGGACCAGAGGCAAGGGCAAAAGCGGAGGTTTTAGTCGGTATTATACCAGAGCGGTATTGAGTCCGACATACCCAGACAAAAGACCAGTCTGGGATGCATAAAGGCATTTCCTTCGCTATACCAAAAAAAGCAAGTTGTGTGAATGTGTAAATAATAAACTGAATCAATAAAAATTAATATTTAGCAACTATTCGCTCTTTTAAAAGATAAGTATAAAATCAAGATAAGAATGATAACATTCTAGATCCTCCCCCCACAAAGTAATGCCTAACGGCGGTTTCCGCGAGGACCAGAGGCAAGGGCAAAGCGGAGGTTTTAGTAGGTATTATACCCAGGTGGTATTGAGTCCGACATATCCAGACCAAAGACCAGCCTGGGATGCATAAATGCATTACCTTCATACAAAAAAAACGGATAAAGCAAGGTGCACGAATGTGTAAATAAACTGAATTAATAAAAATTAAGATTTAGCAATTATTCGCTTTTAAAAGAAAAGTATATAATCAATATAAGAATGATAACATTCTAGATCATTCCCCCACAAAGTAAAGCCTAACGGCGGTCTGCAGAGTGGTGTTTTGTCTAATGCCGACTAAAACCTCCGCTTTGGCTTTACTTTGTGGGGAGAGGATCTAGAATGCATCCCATAGCATGCATAAATGCATTTCCTTCGCTATATAAAAATATAAGAAACCATTAAAGCAAGGTGCATGAATGCGTAAATAATAAACTGAACCAATAAAAATTAAGATTTAGCAACTACTCGCTCTTTTAAAAGATAAGCATAAAATCAAGATAAGAATGATAACATTCTAGATCCTCCCCACACAAAGTAAAGCTATTCATTAGTTCTGTTCGTCAAAATGTTTACCTAAGACAATGCTTTCAATACATTTCCTATCATCTACAAAAAAGAGAACACTACTGACGAGCCTCGATTTAGAAAAGAGACTTTTGAAGTGCTATGTCTGGAGCATAGCTCAGTACGGATCAGAGACATGGACTCTGACAAATGCCAGCAAGAACTACTTGTAGATTTTACTTGGAGAAGATGGTAAGGTAACAAATGAGGAAGTGCTGGGAGAAAGAAGAAAGGTGGGATAAGAAAGAACTCTACTGATCACGATCCTGAAAAGAAAACTGTATCGGACTCATTCTGCAAAAGGAGTGCCTCCTACACGATGTCGTCAAAGGTAAAATAGAAAGACAAAAAAGGGTAAAAGAAGGTTAGAAAAGGATAAGTTAGAAGAAGTATGCAGAAAATTGATGATTTAAGAGAGAAGAGAAAATACAGGAAACTTTGTAATACATTAATAAATAAATTGTCCTCTGTGTGCCAATTAATAAAATCAAATTTATGAAAATCAGGAATCAAATTTGTTTTATACAAAAAATATTGGTTTTGCTCTCGTCTTCTACGAATACATATGTTTCTTGTAATAAAGTCTCCCGATAGATGTTTTGTAGTCTTCACTATACTGAAATGAAACTTGGTTTATACAAACAATATTGGTTTTGCTCTTCTATAAATTTGTTGGCTTTGTTGTAAATTCAATCGATAAATGTTTTGTAGTCTTCAAAATGTCTTCTAAATTTAACTCAATAAAAAAAGATACCAATATTTGCAATACATCTCTAAAACAATTAATGATTATTTGTTAGGTATTTAATCTGTATGATTTGTTAAGATATAATCTGTAATGAATATCTGTGTAAGCATTTAATTTAGTGTAAATAAATACTTACAATGATTCATATATTATTAAGTTTGTATTTGTAAGTCCTTCGAGAAATTAAATAAGATAAATTAATGAAAAAACAGTTGTCTTTCAACTAACCAAATTTAACAAACCAAGTTCTTTTATAAAAACAATATCTTTTTATCATTTCTTCCATAAAGTCATATGTCGCTTGTAAATTCACTTGATAAATGTTTTGTAGTGTTTATAATGTTTTTTTAACTTGTAAGTCCTTGAGGAGCTCCTTTGTGGACTATGTAACAAATTAATAAATAAACAGTCATCTATCAACTTAGCAAACCAAATTTATGGAAATAAGGTATAAAAATATGAAGTTCTTGTATACAAAACAATATTAATTTTGCTCTTTTCTTCTACAAATACATGTGTGGCTTGTTATAAAAGTCCTTCGGGAGCCCTTTTGTAGACTTTGTAACAAATTAATAAAGAAACAGTCATCTATCAACTTAACAAACCAAATTTATGGAAAGCAGGTATAAAAATATTGAGTTTTTGTATACAAACAATGTTGATTTTGCTCTTTTCTTCTAGGAATACAAGTGTGTCTTGTTATAAAAGTCCTTCGGGGAGCCCCTTTGTAAACTTTGTAACAAATTAATAAAGAAACAGTCATCTATCAACTTAACAAACCAAATTTATGGAAAGCAGGTATAAAAATATTAAGTTCTTGTATACAAAACAATATTAATTTTGCTCTTTTCTTCTACGAATACATGTGTGGCTTGTTATAAAAGTCCTTTAGGTGCCCCTTTGGAGATAAATAATAATTAATATCAAACTGTTTGTCTTAGTGTCAATTAATCAATTCAAATTTGCAAAAATCAAGAATAAAACTTTCTACAAACAATGATGGTTTTGCTCTTTTCTTCTACAAATACTAGTGTGGATTGTTATAAAAGTCCTTCGGGAGCCCCTTTGTAGATAAATAACAATTAATAAACAAACTGTCTGTCTTAGTGTCAATTAATCAAATCAAGTTTATGAAAAACAGGAATAAAACTTGTTTTATACAAACAGTATTGGTTTTGCTATTGTCTTCAACAAATACATACGTCGCTTGTTGTGAATTCAATCGTAGTCTTCATAATGTTTTGTAAATTAACTAAAAAAGATACCAAGATGTATTAATTAAATTTATATGACCATCTGCACAAGTTTTTGGTCCTCTTTCACACATTATTTGTACCATATTCAATTTAGTATCATTGTAATTGTTTTTCTAAGTCCTCCCGGAGCCCCTCGATAGACTACATAAGATGATGTAAGATAATACATAAACAAACACAGGTTTGTTGAAATTTTGAGCTTAAATGGAAATAAATATGTAAAAACATTCAAACATTCAAGTATTTATTAAAGGATTTTGCTGTATTTTAGATAATTTATAATAAATATGCTTACATAAGTCAAACACAACCATTTTACTCACAAACAACTTTCACATTGCAAATTTCTCCCAAGTCACAAAAACACATTATAAAACACATAATTTAGTAAATATTTTATCTAAACTACGAAATTATATCAAAAAAGTTTCTACTTACTCTTTAACTACAAAAAATGGATCTTCTAAAGACATGTCAAACAACAAAAGATCTTATTATGGGGCCCTCTGGTAGCCCTTTTTATGCATAAAATCATCGATAATCACTCTTAAAACATTCGTACATTTTATTAAACAATTAAAAACATTAAAAAATCAATTAATTTTGATTTTGTATTAATAGAATTATTGACAAACGTATCGAATATTTTATTCCAATAAATATGAGGGTTGCGTTAGGGATCTCTTGTCCTCTTCTGACATAAAGAAGGGATGATTCATTTTGGGCGCGGGATTTAAAATTTTAAATATTACAAATTATTAAAGCTATATAAATATGTTTGGAGTTGTTTTTACTATTGTACATACCTTAAATTTTATTGTTTGATTACAAAAACATGACAGGAATCTTTTTTGTTAACACTTTTGCACAAAAATATCACATATGTCACTAGAAATAATTAAATATTAATTAGAGTATTAAATACGTATAAAATTATGGTGATTGAATAAATAAAACTTTTTTGTTGTGAATTGCATTCTTTGCAACTATTTAGATTAGTAATTTAGATTAGATTGACATTTTGGATAATAATAAAGTATGTCAGTGACATTTGACAGTTGGGCAACATGGCTGCCAAACCAACTGTCATAATAATAATAATTTAATTTATAACATCACTTTAAATTTGAATTATTTATACTAGATTGGCAAATAATAATCATGTTTATTATTAAATTCACTCTGAATCATTTTATTTATAAGTCAGGTCATTTTTAACTGTCATAGCTTGTTGACAGTTTTCCAATATGGCGTCCGAACTATTTTCAACATTTGCTCAAAATTATATTTTATATTTAAAATCATTTTAAATTTAAAGAACTTAAACGGCATAATTATTAATCATGTTTTTTTTATAAAATTCACACTGAATCATTTTATTTACAAGGCAGGTCATTTTCAACTGTCAAAGTTTTTGACAGTTTTTCAATATGGCGTTCGAAGCATTTTTGAAATTTGGTTAAAATTATATTTTATATTTACAATCACTTTAAATTTGAAGTTCTTAAATTAGAATAGCAATTTTTATTCATGTTTAATAGAAAATTAACACTAAATCATTTAATTGATCACGCAGGTCTTTTTCAACGGTCAAAGTTTTTTGACAGTTTTCCAAAATGGCGTCTCAAACATTTTCAAAATTTGTTTAAAATTAAATTTTATATTCAAAATCACTTTAAATTTGAAGCATTTTTATTAGTATAGCAATTATTATTTATGTTTGATGAAAAAAATACACTAATTCCTTTTATTTATAAGGCATGTCATTTTCAACTGTCAACGTTTTTTCATAGTTTTCCAAAATGGCGTCCAAAACAGTTTTTAAAGTTTAGGTAAAATTATAATATTTTATATTTAAAATCACTTTAAATTTAAATTACTTCTATTGGAATAGCAAACTCTTATCATGTTTATTAGAAAAATTACACTAAATCATTTCATTTACAAGTCAGATCATTTTTATCTGCCAAAGTTTTATACAGTTTTTAATATGGCGTCCGAGGCATTTTCAAAATTTGTTTAAATTGCAATATTTGGTACTTGAAATCACTTTAAATTAAAGTACCTATATTATTATAGCAAATACTAATTCTGCTTATTAAAAAATTTAGACTACATCATTTTATTATTTATTCTTCTGCTAACGCGTTTTAACAGTTTTTCAATATAGCGTCAAAAACATTTTCAAAATGTGTTTAAAATTATATTTTCTATTTAAAACCACATAAAATTTGAAGTACATATTTCAAAATAGCAATTATTGATCATGTTTAATAGAAAATGTACAGTAAATTATTTTAATTATGAAGCAGGTTATTTTCAACTCTAAGTTTTGTGACAGATTTCTAATATGCCGTCCAAAGCACTTTCAAAATTTGGTTAAAATTATAATATTTTATATTTAAAATCACTAGATTGAAAGTACTTAAATTATAACAGCAAATACTAACATTTTAATATAAAATTTTAAATATTTATAATAACTAAATGAATAACAAATATAAAATAATAATCAAAATAAAACATTTCACAATTATATGTAACACAACGACTATTTAACAATATATTTTATACAATGTTTATATAAGTATAAGTATAAAAAATTATTTATGCAATATACATATACTGTATATTTTTAAAGCTATATCATCATCAAATTTTATATATCAACTAATACTGATAACTTCCTTTACCATTAATTAAGAAAAATTATGGTAAAGAAATAGTTTAAAAAATATAAAATACATTAAACTTTACTTACTTTTGTTTATAAAAAACATAATGCTGTATAATGAAGAAAATATCAAATATCACTGAAAACAAACCGAGACCAAACTTGGTTGGATCACCGAAGATCGAAATCCAATCATCTAGATAAAAATATAATAATAATTATATATATATATATATATATATATATATATATATATATTAATAATTACCAAAATTGTAGGCGTTTAATATCATCTGCAGCATGCTCAAAACACCACCAGCAATGTCCAGAAAAATGTTTCCAATGCTCCAACCAATTGTGCTTTTGCGTTCATAATTCATATAAGCCTTGAACATATTAAAAGAAATATTAATTAAAAATTAACTACTTGAAATAACTCTAAAATAATTATAACAAAAAGCATAATGTATTAATCTACTGATATACTATTCGTAATTCGGTTAGAAAAATAATGAGCAATAGTTTAAGAGTGATATATATTAAATTTTGTATCATCTGCCAAACATATACTGTATCTTATATTATTTTAATTTTTGGCATATCTCAGCTGCTTTTTGGCAATAATAATGTAGACATTACATTTGTTTTGTATATTATATTCCAATATTATCTAGGCTCATAATTTCAGCTGAATTCAAATTTCAAGTGAACTGACATTTCTAGCAGATGACAGTTCAAATGTTTTGAATGTAAAACAATGGTAAGTGGTTTTTTATAATTTTTGCCATTTATTTCTACAATATTACTACAGTTTTATCGTTCATTAAATCTTACAAATTTCCTTTGACAAACTCTAAAAAGAATTATGAAAATCCGAATAACCATTTGGGAGTAATAAAAAATCTTGGTACGACACCCAAAAAAATTTACACAAAATTTGTACACATTATTAAAATCTCTATAAAATATCTGATAATTTGATGTCAATACAAGAAAAATGTTTTTTGAATTATTAGAATCTGACGCTCCGTTCTCTTAAAACCTGAGTTAACGTTTTAGCGGTATCTTCGGATCGGCTAAACCTGCCTTCGGCAAAAACTAATCAGCACGTCTCCTTAACAATACAAATCGAATATTTTTTGAATTATTCAAAACGATTGATCGGTAGTTCCGAAATCTTCGAAGAAAATTTGTATACGCGTAAAAAATAATTTTAGTTTATTTATTAATTTTACATTATTACCTGTGGTATGTATTTGATAATAGTTGTTCCCAATTTAATATAACTGCAATGGTATAAAAAGTCCAAAGGTAAAATCAAGTCGACTGTCATAAGACACCAACTTGCTGAGAACTCGAAGAAGCATGCTGCCAATATTAGTCGGCCAACTGATGATACCCTTTGGTCACCACGCTAAAAAAAGATATATGTATGTAATATAAGTTCTTTTTTTAAATAAATTAATTTATTTAGAATTTGTTCAGGATGATCCTAATTAAACACAATAACTTTAAATAAATATCTTTTATCTCTATTTATAAACAACTAGCAAATCGGGCGAACTCCGTTTCACCACCAGATGGTTTCATTTTATGTAACATTTCGTTTGTTGATTATAATATGAAGAAAATAATTGCCTGCTGTTGAAATTGAATAAAAATTTGCACAATACACGTGATTGAT
The DNA here is from genome assembly GCF_003426905.1 of Ctenocephalides felis. NCBI lineage: Eukaryota > Metazoa > Arthropoda > Insecta > Siphonaptera > Pulicidae > Ctenocephalides > Ctenocephalides felis. Next base: position 90,862,024 of record NW_020536999.1, read on the forward strand.
TTGATGGTTTACAATTGAAATGATAGGAAACGAATAACTTATTTTTTTACTTTGTTGCACAATTTCACAGTGAACACAATGCCGGTTTGTCACATGAAATTAACTGAGCAGATAACAATGAGTAGCTGTCAAACAAATGAGTAGCAGTCAAACAAAAAATATTAGTTTGTAATACATGCTAAGTATCAGAGATGACGCCGTATGTAAAAAAAGAAAAGTCCGAGACCTTTCCAACGAATGCAAAATCGTTGAAATCGTCAGGAAGGAAAACCCGACTTATTTTTATATAATTGATAAACTCTTAAATATTAAATAATCAACTAATTAATAAATAAATAAATTAATAAATTACAACATAAATTTCATATTTACCTCATATATGAAACATTGTACAGCTGTAATAACAGTTGCAATAAATGCATGAACCGAGAAGACCACATCATTGATTTGGACAGGATTCAGGCTACGAGGATATCTGGCAATGTATTGTTTCTATAAAATAATAAATGTTAAAAATCATTAAAATAATCAGTACAGATTATGTTCGATAAAGTAAAATTTAAAAAATATTGTGCAATGATTAGTAAAAAATCCAAAAAAAATATATATTTCTTGAGCTATATTGAAAAAAAAAACTAAATTGAAAATTTCAATATAGGCGCCCCCTAAGACGTGCACTCGCATTTTTCGCAAGCGTCGCATTCAAGGTAGGACCGGCCCTGATTATTACTTAATTTCATATTTTAAGTGAATTAATTTGTCAAATCCTCTTTATAAGTGTATCATTCAATCTGCCATACATATACTGTATCTTATATTATTTTAATTTCTGGCACATCTCAGCTGCTTTTTGGCAATAATAATGTAGACATTTCATTTTTCTTATTCATAATCATGAATTTATTATACATATTATCAAATTGTCTAGGCTCATAAGTAAATTAAAATTTTTAGCAGATGACAGTTTTCATTATTGTTTTCAATGCCAAACAATGTCTCAAATATTTTCTATGTTAAACAATGACATGTAGTTTTTTACATTTATTTCTATTTATTTTTACAATCTAACTATATATTTCTATAATTCAAAAAATTCTATAAAAATCTCTTAACAAACTTCAGAAAATTTATCAAAATCTGAATAATCGTTTAGGAGGAGTATCCTTTCATACATCATTACAGAAGAATTTTATATATATTTAGTAATTGTTTTTACCTTAAATTTCTACATAACAAATATTTATTATTATTTATTACCTGCACGGTAGGAAAGGCGTACAGTCCAACATTAAACAAGGCATACATGGCAAATCCAACGACACTAAGGGTCACGAAATCGAAATTGAGACCCACGACGCTTTTACGTCTCCAATTGGTCACAATCTGCGGGTAGAAGGATATCGACCAGGCCAGGAAGTATAACCAGCCTACAGCAGTCGACAGGGTGTCGACCCAGTAGGCGCGCTGGACAACGGCTCGGAGGAAGGATCGGCCACGGGTCGAACTGAAAGAAAAAAAATTATAATTGAACCACTTTTCGTAGGCCTATCATTTTTTAAAAGATTTGATTATATTATCAACTCTTTCACCATGCGAAGTTTGATCAAAAATCTGGACAAGTACACCTAAGGTTATCCTGAGTGAGTCTTTTGCAGAAGCTGGTAAAGTGCTACTTTTAGGATGTCGTGGCTCTGTACGGATCAGAAACGTGGATTCTGAAGAAGGTGGCCAATAACAAAGTCAACTGTGAACATATACACAGGACATGTATACCAACGTAACAAAGATGACTCTATTACCATGCAAAGTTTCATCAAAATCTTGGAAAGTAAACCTAAGGTTATCCTTGTGAGTCTTTTGCAGAAGCTGATAAAGTGATACTTTTAGGGTGTCGTAGCTCTGTAAAGATCAGAAACGTGGACTCTGAAGAAGGTGGCCGATAAAAAAGTCAGCTGTGAACATATACACAGGACATGTGTACCAACGTGTAAAAAGTGTAAAGTTTCTCCGCGGTTTTAAAATAATGTCTCACCTTTCCCACAATCTCTGGCTTATAGCACGAATATTTCTAAACTAAAACTGGCCAAATCGGTTCAGCCGTTTTCGAACAAAGATAAATCTATTACCATTCATCAAAATCTTGGACAAGTAAACCTGAGGTTATCCTTGTTTGTCTTTTGCAGAAGCTGGTGAAGTGCAACTTTTAGTGTCTCACGGTTCTTCACGGATCAGAAACGTGGATTCTAAAGAAAGTGGCTGATAAAAGCACTTATCGTGTCGGTTGAAACTAACTCAAGGCTTCTCCATACATTTTGGCTTAGGTTTGGCGTCCGTGGCGTGCGTTGCATGTAGTTTTTTTAAGTATGGATATATTTTTATTCTTAAACACTTATCTAATAGATTTGTCAAGAATTTTCAAATAACTCAACAGCAACCTGATCCGTATATACGATGCTGGTCAGATAATCATCATCATAAAGCCTGATTGCTTTCCTGAACAATTCTTTCAATTACATTATTTTAATTTTCATTTTTTTACCTGTTTTCATTATTAAAATCGCTAACATTGTATGTAACAAATGTTAGACCAGGACTTAATCCCATAGCTTCGATTTTAAATTTTTCAGAATTTTCAGGAGCCACTGCTTTTGGATAAATATGTAGAACATTTTTATGGTCTGCTTCCAGGATCACGTATAAGGTGTCGTTTACATGATCCCTTAAAAATAAAATAATAATAATATAATTATATAATAAATATATATTATAAACGATTATAAATTATTTACCCAAATATTAAATAAAATTCTTTGATTTCTCCAACGAGAAGATTTATGTCCCGAGGAGAAATTTGCAGCAATTCTTTACTTGAATTACCAAAACCTGCAAAATAATAAAAATTCAAAATAATATATATAATACTAGCTGACCCGGCAAACGTTGGTTTCCTGCCTTTGCCAAAAACTAATCACCACTTCTCCCCATCATTACGAATGGAATGTTTTTTGAATCATTCAAATCTCGATTAAAAACTCGATTTCTATTTTCTGTACTTTTTGCTTTGTAACTCCAAAACGGCTGGACCTGCCTTTGCCAAAAACTAATCAGCACATCTCCCTATCAATAGGAATCAAATGTTTTTTGAACCACTCAAATCGGTTGATCCGTGCGCCCGAAAACGTTGATTAAAAATCGTATCCATACATTTACATTCATTTTTTTAAGCCAAAATGTTCAGAAACCTCTGAAACGTGAAGAAATGCAAAAATTTTCATTCTGCAATTTTCGGCACATTACTTACTTTACGAAAAGTTAAAAAAAAGAGTGCGCGTAAGGTTCACACGCGATTGAAGTAAAACTTATTTGCTACTGTACAAGATGGCATTTAAGTGAAATTGAATACATCATATAACAATTTTGAATAATGTTTATTAGTGATATGGTAACACTCGTGATGCACACATTTATTAGTGTCAACCATTAATTATACACATTTACATAATAATAAATTATAAATTATATATTTATAATAGCATTAAAAATATGTATATTTAAAAGCAATAATGCAATTGAAGCCATACTTCAATAAGACATGATCGGTTTGTCATTGTAATATGGATTTAGAAATAAACTTCATTAGAGAAATGAATAATTTCTGATTAATATATTCTATAATATTTGTTTACACAGTGGATTAAGTTAAAACAACACCTAAACAAATATTGTTTTCGCAACTGCACTCATCATGTAATAATTGTGTTTGAAGAACTTCATGTAATTAAAATTAACATACATTCATTGACTGCTTGTATATTTTTACTTTTTCGCTAGCGATATAATTTCATTCTTTTTACAGCTGTAATATCTGTCATGCCTAAAAAATATCTTCCATTTTAATAACTTCAAAGATTTATAGAAACTACGAATAATATATAAATAATTTCTAATCAATAAACTTACGTTTAGTACACGGCACAAATGTTTAATTTGTTTTATTATTTTCAAGAAACGGGGTATAATATTCTTCTGATTCAGGCATTTTTCATTAAATCAAGATTTGTACTACGATGTAACTATAAAATGCTTATTTATCTATGCCGTTTTTTTGTTGATATCGGTACGCATACAACGTTAATGCCTGTCCGTAAAAAACGACAGATTTCTATTCACATACACGACTACTAATCACAATCGACCCGTATTGAAATGATTTCATCGAGAGCGAATGACGTACAGTTCTGGCGTAACGCATTTCCGTTGCATTTGTACGGAAAGAAAGAATTGTATTTGTATATATATATTATATATTTGTATAATTTGTATTTGTATTTGTTATTAGGTTAAAAAAATAATCACCCCTTATAATGTTGATTAAAAAAGTTATACTTATAATATTTATCAGAACAATAGTCAGTTTTTAATAAATAAATAAAAAAACTTACCAAAATAAAATACTAAGCACACTAAAACTTGTTGCAACTTCATTTTTTTAAAAAAATATTTTTTTATAAATATATAAATTTTTATAAAAATATAATAATATATATAAATAAATTATATATATATATTTAAGCACAATTTATAAATTATTTATAACAACTATATTGTTAACTGTAATTTCCAAACGACAAAATAAAACTAAACGTCCAATTAAAATTATTGCAATAAAGCGAAACTCATAAAATATTTCAAAACAATTTCGACGTCGAAAGAATTTCGCTTTGTTTATAAAGTAGTAAAAGAATAAATAATAACAATTATAAAAAAGTCAACAATAAGAAACGTTGTTTGTTAGAAACAAAAGGCGTAGATATACTTCTTTGGATGGGAAATTTATGTTTTCGCCAGAAAATTCTATTTGCTAATTTTATCGTTTTTCGACGTTTCAGGTCGTTCTGAATCGTTTGGCATCGGAATTTGAACTAGTGGTGCATGATATCGTGCCTTCAGGCAAATTGCTGAAACTTTCCGTACCGAAAATTAAAATTTTTAAAAACTTTGGAAAAAATGAGATTTTTGATTTTTTTATTTTTGACTTCATTTTTTGGAAAAATAACATATTTGAAAAAATGTGACTTTTTTGGAAAATTTGAATTTTTTTATACTTTAATTTTTTTTTAAAAATCTTGAAATATTTTGAAAAAATGTAACTTTTTTCAAGTCATTCTGAATCGTTTGGCATCACAATTGGAACTAGTGGTCCACGGCATCGTGCCTTAAGGCAAATTGCTGAAACTTACGGTACCGAAAAATAAAACTCTTTAAAAAACCTTTAAAAAAAATAAGATTTTTCAGAATTTTGACTTCATTTTTTGGAAAAATGTAAACTTTGAAAAAATTGGACTTTTTTGAAAAATTTGAATTTTTTTTTATATTTCGTTTTTTTTATACTTTGATTTTTTTTGAAAATTTTGAACTTTTTTTTAAAAATAATCGTACTGCGTGGCTGTTTTAGAGAAGAAATATCGAAGCGCATAAGTGCCGCGAAAAGTGAAATTTTTGAAAAAAAATTACTTTTTTGAAAAATTTGAATTTTTTTTATACTTTTTTTTCAAAAATTTGAACTTTTTTCAAAGCAATCGTGATGCGTTGCTGTTTTAGAGTAGAAATATCGAAGCACGTAAGTGAATATTTTGAAAAAACTTGATTTTTTTGAAAAAATTGATTTTTCGAATTTCGATTTTTTTTTTTGAAAATTTTGAAATTCTTTTCAAAGCAATCGTACTACATGGCCGTTTTAGAGAAGAAATATCAAAGCGCGTAAGCGCCGCAAAAAGTAAAATTTTTGAAAAAAAAAATGACTTTTTTGAAAAATTTGATTTTTCGATTTTTTTTTTTGAAAATTTTGAAATTTTTTTCAAAGCAATCGTGCTGCGTGTCTGTTATAGAGCAGAAATATCGAAGCGCGAAAGCGCCGCTCCAAGTAATATTTTTGAAAAAAATTGACTTTTTTGAAAAATATGATTTTTTTTATACTTTGAATTTTTTTTTTAAATTTTGAACTTTTTTTCAAAGCAATAGTTAAACTATAATCAGTAGCTCCCAACGGAACACCACAGAACGTGCATATTATAACTTCGTATTCATTTTAACTCGCGCCGCACAGTACTGCCTTTCATTTACTTAATACCGAAATTTTTCAGAATATTATATATATATATATATATATATATATATTTATATATTAGTTAGATACCCATTTTTTGGAGTCTCGTATCCTTTACAGGGTAGAGACCAATAATCATATCAGTACATATTGTCTTAGGGCATGAAAAAACATAAATTATAGGTCTAGGCCTTGTATTTGTCAGATCATTAAAATAAAAATGACGGCTAAATATCAAATAGTAAAGTTTGAACTTGTACTGGAAACTTTAAAGAGGGAGGGGTATATCTTACATTGAGTAATTTAAAATTCATGTTTAATGAAGTTTTACTTCAAAAATTTTATATTGTGTTTTTATGACATATGGGGTATCGTTAAAAAGGTCTTTTTGAATAGCATACGAATACAAAAATAACATTTTGAATTTCGTTTATTTTTTCAAATAATTTCCAATAGTTACTTCTAACACTATAATTAGGCTGTTTTAGAGTAGAAATATCCAAGCGCGTAAGCGTCGCATCGCAGTCTAACGGATAAATATTGATACGGAACCCATAGGAATATAAACAAAATTTGTTATTATTAAAATATTTATATAATATCTGACAATTTGATGTGCATATGTCTAATGATCATTTTTGACCCCTGAATGATATTTTTTTTTACTTTTTTTTATTGGATCTCCAAAAACGCTAGACCTGCTTTCGCAAAAACTTAAACAGTACTTCATTTTGTCAATACAAATCAAATATTTTTTAATTTACTCAAAACGGACGCTCCGTTCTCTCAAAAACTGAATTGCCATCTCTGGCTCTTTTTGCCCCGTATCTTCAAAACTGCTAGACTCGCCTTTGCCAAAAACTGATCAGCACATCTCTTTATCAATATGAATCGAATGTTTTTTAACTTCCCGTAGGGCAAGTTATAGTAATCGCAAAAAAATCGAAAATGAAAATTTTTATATATCTTTACGTTTCAGAGGTTTCTGAATATTTTGGCATACCTTAGAAAAAATGGATGTATGTGTGTGTGTGTGTGTGTGTGTGTGTGTGTGTGCGTGTGTGTATGTATGTGCGGATACAAATTTTCGTCGACGATTTCGGAAACACCGATCAACCGATTTGAATAATTCAAAAAACATTCGATTCGTATCGATAAGGAGACGTGCTGATTAGTTTTTGGCGTAGTCAGGTCTAGCCGTTCCGAAGATACGGGGCAAAAAGTGCCGAAAACGGTAACTCAGTTTTTAAGAGAACGGAGCGTCCGATTTTAATAATTCAAAAAACATTTTACTTGTATTGACAAGGTGAAGAACCGATCAAATTTTCATAAAGGCAGGTCTAGCGGTTTCGGAGATCTAATGAAAAAAGTAAAAAAAAAATGCCATTTGGCGGTCAAAAATGATCATTAGACATATGCACATCAAATTATCAGATATTTTATAGAGATTTTAACAATAAGTATAATTTTGGTTTACATTCCTATGGGTTCCGTACCAATGTTTACGCGTTAGACGTCGACGCGGCGCTTACGCGGTTTGACATTTCGTCTTAATGCAGTTAAAGCAGTACGATTGCTTTGAAAAAAAGTTTAGATCTTTCAAAATATGTCAAAATAAAGAAAACATTTTTTTTTCAATTTTTTGTTTAATTGTTTGTCAAAAATCTTATTTTTTCGAAGTAATTTTTTTTCAAAAATGTTAATCGTTTTTAAAAAAATAATAATTTTTGGTACGGGAAGTTCCAGCAATTTGCCTTAAGGCACGATGCTTTAATTGCCCTAAGACAGGATTCCACTTACAGCTAGTTGAATTATTCAAATCGGTTGATCCATGTTCCCGAAATCGTCGACAAAAATTTGTATCCGCACACACACACACACATTTTTTGCAATTACTATGACTTACCTCATGGTGTGTATGTCCTAGGATTTCTTGGTGTTCGAAAACCGGTTTTAAGAACATCTCAGCTACTTTTTGGCAATAATTATGTAGACATTTCATTTTTCTTATTCATAATCATGATTTTGTTCTATACATATTCTAATATTGTCTAGGCTCATAAGTAAATTGAAATTTTTGGCACATGACGATTTTCATTTGTTTTCAATGCCAAACAATGTCTCAAATATTTCAATCTCAAACAATGGCATGTCGTTTTTTGCTATTTTTTCCATCTATTTCTACTATATTACTATATTTCACATACATCCTGAAAAAATCCCTTAATAAACTTCAGAAAGATTTATTCAAGTCTGAATAATCGTTCAGGAGGAGTATATTTACATACATAATTACAGAAGAATTTTATATATAAGATATATATATATATATATATATATATATATACATATATATATATACTTATTTATTTATTTATTTATTTATTTATTTACAATAAAACTCCAATTTATTTACAATTTTTAATATATTTCACTGATAAATAGTAGTAATAGCAATTTAAAGTTTTGTTTTAGTAAGTTAATGTATAAAATTAACTGTAATTACCCAAGTGTTATATCTACAAGAGTCCTAGAAGCTCCTTTTCTTCACAAAACTTCACTACAATAGTTTGCAATATTTACAGAAAACATGCATGGGTTAACATAACCCACAAATGTACTTTTAGCATTATAATTTTCACCATATATATATATATATATATATATATATATATATATTTATTTATAAATCTACCTCCCCATGTATCTGAACGTGCTCCAACAAATCAGCATTACTATCGAAAGCCTCGTTACAAATCCCACATTTAAACATCTTCTCTTTATGAGTCTTTTTATGCTGCATAAACCACGTCACAGTCTTAAACTCCCTCCCGCAAACATCACACTTATACAGGTACTTCTGTTTATGACTAAAACTATGAGCCCTCAACTCATCCCTGTCAGCAAAGGCCTGATCACACTTCGAGCACGCAAAAGGCTTCTCCCCTGTATGCTTCCTAGAATGGGTAACAAGTTCCCGAGTAGTGGCAAAGCCTTCATTGCAAAATGTGCAGTTATGGGCGAACACACCGAGGTGTGCTAGCATGTGGTTTTTGGCAGCTCCTTCAAACCTGAATCTCTCGTTGCAGACGGTGCATCTGTAAGATTGCCTTACGGGGGATTTTGCATCTATGTGGACTCGGGCGTGGGCTATGGCAAATTTCTCGTGCTTGAATTTTTGGGAGCACATCGTGCATTTGAAAAATGAATTGTGGGGGTAGTAAATGACTGGTTGGTTGGTGTCTGGAGTTGTTTGGGGGAGGTTTTTGCATGGCTTTGAAGGCTCCGGAGGACAGGATCTTGTATGGTGCTCGATTTCGTGGAAAAAATTTGTTGTGAAGGAACATCTTAAGCACTTGAATTCTTGATAGGCTTGATAGGCACTACTTGAAGGAGGTTCTTGTTTAATTTCTTCTTCTATATCAATTTCTGGGTAAAGTGCGGAAGGATCTAAATCATTTTCTTCAATTTCATAAACTATTTCTTCCTTGACGTAAACGTTTTCCAACTTTACATCGGGAAGAATGTATTCGCCAATATTTTCATTCATATTTACTCACAGGTGTTAAATATTGCAATATTTAATTAGGCACATACATATTTATTATTATTATGTTTTATTAACTTAATAAAACAAAGAAAATAACACATTTCTCCATCGAAATGAAATTTATTTCAAAACATTTATTTGACAGCAAATTCAAGATGGCGGACATGGCGTAGGCAGACATTTTTTATTTACAAATAAATATAAATAATTAAATTAAACAATGTAATTATTTTTATTTATTATTAAATTAGGTGTAAGTGACATTTTGCCTTGAGGCAAGTTACATAAACATGTGTAAATAATCGACTTAATTAATAAGTATTTGGATTAGGACATACACGGTGTATGTCCTAAGGTCAATACCAGTGGTTCCAAACTTTAATAAATTTTTAACTTCAGGCAGGATAAGTGATATAAAAATTAACTAGTGGGGCGCATGGCATCGTGCCTTAAGGCAAATTGCTAGAACTTCCCGTACCGTAACGAAATGTTCGAGGAATTTTGAATGTATAATAGATTATTATAAATAAATATTGTAACATTGTCTAATATTTATAAGAATTATATAAACTTAATTGCAAAGTTGAAATTATTTTTTTAAAGTATATTAGAACTATAGTCAGAATTAAAAATAAAATCTGAATTATTTTCGACATACAAAAAAATTTTTTTTGAAAAAAAAAGTTGAAACAAATTTTTTTTTCTAAAATCAATTATTTTGTTAAAAAAAGCAGAAAGTTCTTTGAATCATGTAAATCGGACGCTTGGTTCTCTCAAAAACTGCCATTTTTCACACATTTAGCTCCGTATCTTCGAAATGGATGGGCCTGCCTTTGCTAAAAACTAATAAACACTTCTCCCAATCATTACTAATTGAATGTTTTTTAGATCATTCAAATGGGATGCTCCGTTCTCTCAAAAATTCGATTTCTATTTTCTGCACTCTTTGCTCTTTATCTGCGTAACTGCTGGACCTACCTACGCCAAACACTGATCAGCACATCTCCCTATCAATAGGAATCGAATGTTTTTTGAACCATTCAAATCGGTTGATCCGTGCGCCCGAAAACGTGACTTGAAATTTGTATCCATGCATATACATTCACACACACACACATCCATTTTCTCTGAGGTATGCCAAAATGTTCAGAAACCTTCAAAACGTCGAGAAATGTAAAAATTTTCAATTTCGATTTTTGGCCCATTACAAAAATGAAAATGTTTGGATATATTTACGTTTTGCAGATTTTTGAATATTTTGGCATACCTTATAAAAAATAAATGTTTGTGTGTGTATGTATGTTCGAATACTATTTTTGACCACAATTTCGGGAGCAAGGATCAACAGATTTGAATGGTTCAAAATTGAACAATATTAAGATTTTTATTTATCATTAAACTAGATGTAAGTGGGTATCGTTTAAAAGGTCTTTTCAAGTAGAATACGGATGCTGAAATAAAATTTTGAAGTTCACCCCTTTTTTTAAATAACCTCCAATAGCAACTTGGTATACTTATAAATCACTCATAATTATATATATATATATATATATATATATATATTGTTTTCTTATTGATTAAGCCGGTTATTTTCACATACTTAAAGGTTCATGCAACTTTTTTTAAAAAAAATACCCACTGTTAGTAAATTCAAATGAAGTTTTACTTCAAAAATTTTATATTGTGCTTTTATGGCATGTGGGGTATCGCTCAAAATGTTTTTGTATATAGAACATGAATACTGAAACAATACTTTTTATAAATAATCTCCAATAGTTACTCCTAACACTATAACAGCAACTCAGTATACTTATAATTCACTCATGAATAATTATAATATTGTTTTGATTAAGCCTGTTATTTCCACATACTGGAAAGTTTACGCAACCGATGTTCTAAAAATGTATTTGATTTAAGTCTGGACGTAAACTACAATCAGTAGCTCCCAACGAAACACCACAGAACGTGCATATAACTTTGTATTCATTTTAACTCGCGCCGCAGTGTACTGCCTTTAATGTACTTAATGCCGGAATTTTTCAGTTTATAATTATATGCGTATATATACTAGATGACAGACGAGGGTATTCTTAAATACCCAATTTTTGGAGTCTCATATCCTTTACAAGGTAGAGACCAATAATCATATCAGTACATATTGTCTAGCTAGGGCATAAATAAACATAAAGTCTAGGTCTAGGATTTGTATTTGGCAGATCATGAAAATAAAAATGACTGCTAAATATCAAATAGTAAAGTTTGAACAAGTACTGTAAAGTTTACGCAATTTGCCTTAAATAATATACCCCTTATACTTAGTAATTTAAAATTCAAATTTAATGAAGTTTTACTTCAAAAATTTCAGATTGTTTTTTTGTAGGATATGGGGTATCGTTTAAAAGGTCTTTTCGAATAGAATACGAATACTGAAACAAAATTTTGAATTTCGCTCCTTTTTTAAAATAATCTCTAATAGTTACTTCTAACACTATAATAGCAACTCAGTATACTTATAATTCACTCATGAATAATTAATATATATATATATATATATATATATATATATATGATAAAATTGTTTCTTGGGCCATCCAGTAATTAAAAAAAAAACAGTTTTATTAAAAAATGTTTTTATTTAGAGAAACGTACGTTTCGGGTCTTGATTTGACTCATCTTCAGTGCTACAAATAATTATTTCAGGGATACAAATTAAAACAATATAAAAAATACATAATACAGACAAAAATAAGTAGAACAATGTATATGAAAAGTATATATGAAAAACAACCATAAAATAAAAACAAATGTAAAGAAACTCACCATACAAATAAGTTTTAAAAAATAACACACAAAAAATAACACAAAAAAACACACAAAAATGCACTAAAAAATAATTAATTATGAAATAAAAAATTGATAAGACGTCAAGTTATGATTTTTTTTTTAAAAAAAATAGTAAAATTAAAATAAATAATATGTTTTATTATAAAAAAGGTTTTTCCAAACGAACATGTTGTCAGTTTGGAGACCGTGTTACGTGTGTGTAACGAGAGTAAAATGTGTGCGTACGTGTTAGCGGAAAATAGTGGAAAAAACGCACACATTTTACTCTCGTTACACACACGTAACACGGTCTCCAAACTGACAACATGTTCGTTTGGAAAAACCTTTTATATAATAAAACATATTATTTATTTTAATTTTACTATTTTTTTTATAAAAAAAATTCATAACTTGACGTCTTATCAATTTTTTATTTCATAAATAATTATTTGTAGCACTGAAGATGGGTCAAATCAAGACCCGAAACGTATGTTTCTCTAAATAAAAACATTTTTCAATAAAACTGTTTTTTTTTTTTTTTTAATTACTGGATGGATGCCCAAGAAACAATTTCATCATATTATTTCACCATCTGAAGAAAAACCTCTCGCTTTATATATATATATATATATATATATATATATATATATACAAGTCGTGTTTTATAAAATGTATTTTATTTAAGTATGGGCATAAACTGTAATCAGTAGCTCCACAAGAGTGCATATCAAATCTTTGTAATCATTTTACCTCGCGCCTCAGAGTACTGCCTTTACTTTACTTAGTCCCGAAATTTTTCAGTTTATATATATATATATATATGCGCAATTTGCCTTAAAATATACACTCCTTAAACTCAGTAACTTAAAATTCATGTCTAATGAAGTTTTACTTCAAAAATTTCAAATTATGTTTTTGTGGCATGTGGGGTATCGTTTAAAAGGTCTTTTTGAATAGAATACGAATATCTAAATGAAATTCTAGATTAAACTTTTTATTTCAAATAATCGCAAATTAATATATTGAATTATTTACACATTCAAGGGAACTTTATCTGACTTGCTTTAACACAAAATGCCACTCACACCTAGTGACAAGTGTATTTATTGTGTGAACATATATACTATTATGAATATTATATATTATATAACACATAAATAGTTTTTAATTTGGTATATAACTATTTTCGTTTCGTATATATATATATTAATCTATTATAATTTAAATATTAATTTTTAATTTATTTTACAATAACATCCTCATGAGTTTTCATGTGATACGTCAATGAATTCTCATACTGTAACTTTTTATTACAAATTTTACATTTATATTCTTTTTTATCCGAATGTGTCCTCATATGTCGCACCAGATTACTAGAATCTGCAAAAGCCTTTGTGCAAACTGTACACTTGTATTTTTTTTCACCTGAATGGGTTTTGGAGTGACACGATAAAGTTCTGGAATGCTTAAACGACTTGCCACAAACATTACATTTGTAAGGAGTGTCATCAGAATGGTTTCTCATGTGGTAAGAGAGCCCTGTTATTGTTTTGAAAGTTTTATTACACAACTCGCATACAAACCAGTTGTCTTCTGTGTGAGTCTTTTCGTGTTTTATTAAATCTGTTAAACTTGAGAATGTTTTTGTGCAGTCTTTACAATTGTATATGTTATCGCTGTCTAAACTGTCTAAGTAGTTTGTTAATATACTTGCTGCATCATCAGGCTTGATCTCTTCGCTTACTTTATGTATTATTTTCATGTGATAATTTAAAGAACTTAAATATTTCAATTCCCTGCTGCATATGGGGCACTTGTGTCTCTTGTCATCAAAGTGTGTACGCATGTGCGATACTAAATTGCAGGATTGGTTGAAGGCTTTGTTGCAAACTGTGCACACAAAAGGCTTTTCACCAGAATGAGTGCGCAGATGTCTTGTTAAAGTCTTCGATTGTCTGAATTCCTTCAGACAAACTTTACATTTAAACGTGTCATCTTTCCTGTGTGTTTTCTTATGAGCTTGGAAATCTTCTCGTGATGTGAAAGTGGAGGTACAGAAGTCGCATTCGAAGAGGTCAGGTTCTACAATTGCAGGCTTTTTGCACTTTCTAGATTTCGTTCTTTGGTGTTTTTGTTTGCATAACTTTATATGGGTTTTGTATCCATTGCTAGAGGTTGTTGTAAAAGGACATTTTGTACATACAAACTCACCTTGTTCATTCTTTCTTACATTTTTGTCAAACCCATCGGAGTCGTAGCAAATCTCTTCGTCTTCTGAGAATGTATCCATTCTGACATCAACAAACTCTAAAGGATTCTCTACATTTTCAATACTCACAGATATATTTTGTAATTGTGATGAACTACTTACGTCGTCAACAATTTCTGACATTTTAACAACACTTAATTTCACATAATAACAACATTTATAATGTATATATTTATTATTTTATAATATTTTCTACATTTATAATTATGTATTTAACATTTTTGACAGCTTGTATTTGACAGTTAATAAAAATAAAGATGGCTGCAGATTGTCAACTACTAAAACAAGTGTGAAGTATGCAGATTTATGATGGCGCAAAATTTAAAAATCGTAAACTTTGAATTTTTATTTTACATCATTTATATTTTTTATTAATTATACGATGGTAATATTTTAAATTACGTCTATAAGACCTATTTGTTAAAATATTAAGTAACTAGTTGTAAGTAGCCATAGATAAGTAAACATAATGTAAGTAGCATTTTGCCTTAAGGCAGGTTGAACATGTTATCAAAAACATAGCTGAATTTCAATTCTTATTGACTAAGTTCTTGTAAAGTTACTGAAAAATAAACATCAACAAACTCTAAAGGATTTTCTAATACTCAAAGATATATTTTTACTACTTACGTCTTCCATAAGATCTGACATTTTAACAACACTTAATACACATAATAACGGCATTTATAATATTAAATATAAATATATATTTAATATTTTGTAATATATTCAACATTTATAAATATATATTTAACATTTTTGACAGTTGATAAAATTAAAGATGGCTGCAGATTGTCAACGAGTAAAACAAGTGTGAAGTTTGCAGATTTGTAATGGCGCAAAATTTAAAAATAGTAAACTTAGAATTTTTATTTTACATAATTTATATTTTTTCCCTTCAATATTTTATGTCAAAAGCGAACGACGCGCATGTCAAACGCCATGTTCGTTCGTGCTCGTTCGCTAGGTGTGGCGCACCTTTATATTATCCATTTCGTGTTCTAAAAATACATTTTTTAAGTGTGAACGTTAACTGTAATCAGTAGCATTTGTTTCTTTTATTTCGTGTTCTAAAAATGTACATTTATTGAAGTCTGGACACACCACAGAACGTGCATGTATCCATTTTAACTCGCGCCGCAGATTACTGCCTCACTTTACTTAGTCCCGAAAATTTTCAGTTTATTTTTATATTTATACACACACATATATATCCAGTACATATATATCTTATATGTACTGGCTATTTGTTTCAATTTTTGGAGTCTCGTATCCTTTACAAGGTAGAGACCAATAATCATATCAATACATATTGTCTTAGGACATAAATAAACATAAATTCTAGGTCTAAAACTTGTATTTGCCAGACCATGAAAATAAAACTTCTAAATATCAAATAGTGAAGTTTGAACTTGTACTGGAAAGTTTACGCAACTTGTTTTAAATAATATACCCCTTATACTCAGTATTTGAAATTTAAGTCTAATGAAGTTTTACTTCAAAAATTTGATATTGCGTTTTTACGGCATGTGGGGTATCGTTTATGAGGTCTTTTTGAATAGAATACGAATAATAAAACAAAATTTTAAATTTCTTTTTTTTTTTAAATAATCTCAATCTCCAATTGTTACTCCTAAAACTATAATAACAACTCAGTATGCTTAAAATTTACTCATACTGGGAATTATATATATATATATTGTTTTCTTATTGATTAAGCCTGTTACTTCCCTATACTGTCTACGCAACTCGTCTTCTAAAAATATATTTTATTCGAGTCTGCACGTAAACTGTGATCAGTAGCTCCCAACAAAACACCACAGAACGTGATAACTTTGTATTAATTTTAACTCGCCCCGCAGAGTATTGCCTTTACTTTACTTAGTCCCGAAAATTTTTAGTTTATTATATATATATATATATTAGTTGAATAGGAGGGGTATTCTTAAATACCCATTTTTTGGAGTCTCGTATCCTTTACAAGGTAGAGACCAATAATCATATGAGTACATATTGTCTAAGGCATAAATAGACATAAATTTTAAGTCTAAAACTTGTATTTGCTTCAAATAGTGAAGTTTAAACTTATACTAGGAAGTTTACGCAAATTATCTTAAAGAATATAGCACTTATACTCAGTAATTTAAAATTTAAGTCTAATGAAGTTTTACTTCAACAATTTCAGATTGTGTTTTTGTGGCATGTGGGGTATTGTTTAAAAGGTCTTTTTGAACAGAATACGAATACTGAAATATAATATATTAAATTTCGCCCTTTTTCCATTTAACTAAAACTATAATAGCAACTCGGTATATATATATATATATATATATATAATTCACTCATAATTATATATATATATATATATATATATATATGTATGATAAAAATGTTTCTTAGGCATCCATCCAGTAATTAAAAACAGTTTTATTAAAGGAAAATGTTTTTATTCACAGAACATACGTTTCGGGTTTTGATTTGACCCATCTTCAGTGCATACAAATAAATTTGAAAAAAACACAAAAACACACGAAATTGCACGAAAAAATAAATATGAAACAAAAAATTGATAAAACGTCGAGTTATGATAAATTTTAAAAAATGGTAAAATTAAAATAAATAATATATTTTATTATAAAAAAGCTTATTCCAAACGAACATGTTGTCAGCTTGGAGTATGTGTTACGTGTGACACATATATTTTGTAAAATTTATCATAACTCGACGTCTTATCAATTTTTTGTTTAATATTCATTTTTTCGTGCAATTTCGTGTGTTTTTGTGTTTTTTTTTCAAATTTATTTGTATGCACTGAAGATGGGTCAAATCTAGAACCGAAACGTATGTTCTATGAATAAAAACATTTTCATTCAATAAAACTGTTTTTAATTACTGGATGGATGCTCAAGAAACAATTTTATCATATTATTTCATTTTCATTTTTCATTTATATATACGAGTATATATATATATATATATATATATATATATATATACATATATATATATATACATACATATATATATATATATATATATATATATATATATATAGTTTTCTTATTGATTAAACCTGTTATTTCCTTATATTGGACAGTCTACGCAACTCGTGTTCTAAAAATGTATTTTATTCAATTCTGGACGTAAACTGTAATCAGTAGCTCCCAACGAAACGGCATAAAACATGCGCCGCAGAGTACTGCCTTTAATTTACTTAATGCCGAAATTTTTCAGAATATTATATATATATATATATATATATATATATATATATATATCTATATATTAGATGGAGCGGTATTCTTAAATACCGATTTTTTGGAGTCTCGTATCCTTTACAAGGTAGAGCCCAATAATCATATGAGTACATATTGTCTTAGAGCATAAAAAACATAAATTCCGGTACTCTTATAATAAAAAAAGTGTTTAATTTAATGTGAATTATAAATAAATATATTTTTTATATATATAAGCATAAATATATAGTGAGACTTATTAAATTTTACACATTATACACAAGAATTTGATTAAAAAATTAATTTATAGTAAGTGTGACTTATTACAATGCATACATAACTTATAAAATAATTAATATAATTTATCTGAGATGCAAACGTCCAACTATTTTAATTAAAACTACTTATCAATTATTAATAATAATCAAAAATTTGGTTTCGATTAAAATTTGAGAGTACAAAAATTACATCTAACTGGTAACTAATATATTTACAAGCGATACTCATATTTTTTAATTTATGGCACGATTGTAATAATACATCGAATAATAAATTTTAATAATATATATAATCTGAGAAGTCGAATATAAAAAAAGTAATAAATAAAAAAATATTGTTGTAAGTAAACTTAATAATATATAAAGTAAGTAGTACTTATTGTATTTTATGTATTTAGTTAGTTAGAATCTATGCAGTGGCGTCGGAACCAAATTTTTGATGGGTGGGCTCGTTTTTTTTTTTTTTTTGATAGACAGCCAGTGGGCTCGTTTTTTTCTTTTTAGAGATATTAGTCCACATAATTTTTTCAAATTGATGGGTGGGCTGAGCCCCCCCATCAAAATTCATGGGTGGGCTCAAGCCCACACAGCCCACACGGTTCCGACGCCACTGAATCTATGTAATAGAATCACAATGCATCACCTAGTTTTAAATATAATTTATAAATAATTATATATATTTATATATATATATATATATATATATATATATATATACGAGTATAACAAATGTATTCTGAGTGGATAAATAGATATTCATTAGACGATCGTTGGAGGGTAGAAGACAGTATATCGAACGACTTGTAACGGATAACACATAATGCTAATTTAGGTTTCCATATATTAAATTTTAAATTATAACACACTGATGATGAGACAAACCTAGTCTCGAAACGTTTGTGAAAATTATTATTTAATAAATTAGTGCACAAAAGAGTGTTGTTTGTTCATATTTCCAAAATAATATATATATATATATATATATATATATATATAATCATTTAAATTTTTGAATATTTCAATATAAGAATTATAGTTAAAGAACATTTTGCACGATTTATAAAAAAAGACTATCTAAAGTTTATTGATTTAGTAATACGAGTTGTGTTAGGGTGGTCCTTAATATGGATATTTTTCGAAATTTTTTTGCTGCCAGGATCTCAAATGCTTCCAAATTTATAAAAGAAAATTCTCTGGAAGTTTTAACTCTTAATATTGACTTTAAGATAGTCCGTACTCCAACCAAAGCTTCTTATGGGTAAAATTCAATTTGATTTTTTAGAATTTTATAACTTAGCGACAAGTGAATCAAAATTTTGAGAATAACATTGTATTTGCTTATTTTGACAATATATAAAAAATTGCAATAAAAATTTGATTTATTTTTTAAAATAAGTATTTACCTAGGAAGAAAAACCAAAAAAATTTGGTTGGAGTGCGGACTATCTTAAAGTTATAATATTAAAAGCTAAAACTTTCATAGGATTTTGTTTTATCAATTTGGAAGCATTTAAACCCCTGGGAGCAAAGAAATTTAAAAACATCCATATTAAGGACCACCCTGATATATATTTATATATTTATTTGTAATAAGATATTTGATAATATTAAAAATAATCTTCAATACACATTTTAACTTCAAACATCAAATTTTAGAGGCTAATTCTTGGATAAAATTAAAATGCTATGTTACGGGTCTATATTCGTATCAATTGGTAGTCAGGAACTACTAAAAATCTGTATTTTTGTGTTTGATCAGGCGTTTTACACATAAAACCTAACTTCACATATGTGTTAAGAATGAGACAACATGGGGTTCGTTCCATCCGAGCCAATCTGACAGTCCGAAACTGTTTCAAACTAGACCAAACTCTTTCTGATTTTTTCATGGCAGTTGGCAATGGTTTGGTTTGGATACATCCAACGCGTTTCGAACTCAGAGCTCACTCGATAATAATAATAATTATTATTTTAATACATAAATATTAGTTTAATATATATATATATATATATATATATATATTAAACATATTCTAATAAAAATATAACTTAATTATATCAATGAATTTGCTTTTTAATATTTCCTAGTTATATATCGTTATGTCGCTTTAATATAATATTCTACAATGTTTGGACTCCTGTAAATTCATTAAATTTTTAATGTTCTATTTGGAATTAAATAAAAGTATATTTTAATCGTATTAAATTGCGGAGTTTTTGTTTGTACCGGGTACAAACACAAAATGATAGTTTCAAACTCATCGGACTGCTTGATGGAACGCATTACTGACAGTCCGCAACAGTTTGGAATCCGAAATTTTGGATGGAACAGAAAAAAGTGTTCTGCGCATGCGCGGACAGTTTCGGACTGTCAGATTGGCTCGGATGGAACGAACTCATGAACTTGCCCTTATGATAAAATTTTTATTTGAAACTTGGAGGTTAGGTTTTATGTGTAAAACGCTGGAACGCTCGCAAATATGTAGATTTTTAACAAATCGTGACTACCAATTGATACGAATATAGACCCATTAACATAGCATTTTCTTTTTCTTTTTTTTTAGCATAGCAACTTATACGAATATAGACCTGTAGAATAGCCTTACCATAACATTTCTGTATTATCCGAGAATTGAACCCTTAAAACGATAAAATTATATTATAGTATAGCGGGGTTCAAAGGTCCGCAAGTTAAAAGGTCTACCACCGATATTTCAATAACAAGTAAAGTTAAAAATTTTTCACCAAAAATATTTAAAGGGCAAAAGATGTATAACCAGCCATAACCTTGATTCTTACAACTTCGCTATCAGAAAATAAACAGCAAATGTTTAAAAATCCAAAACAAAAGTTTTTTCCCCTTGTTAGTCTTTTTGGTCGTGAGCACTGTTGTTTAGTTTACGAGACCTCAATATAATTTTTAAGAATACGTTATTTAATTGTTTTGTAACACATATTGTTATTTTTAAGTTAGATTCAACAGTTTTTCATATAACCTCTATAAAAGCTTGCACCTGGGTGGGGTAAAAAGGACCAACTGAACCTTTACTCTTGCAAAGGTGTAAACAATTAAAAAAGTAAAAAGTTAGCAAAAGCAATTTTACAAGAGATAAATTAAATAAATAGTTATTCCAACTCTGCTGATGAGTATTTCTAAACAAAACACTAGATCAAGGTTATATACAGTGTTATCTCAGGAAAAAATGTACCCATGAAATTTACATTTTGCATTGGTTGAATATTGTAGCTATTATTTCGTAAAATCCCTTTAAAATTAAAAATTAGACATTGGACCTGTTTGGCCCCTGGTTGTACATGTTACCCAGCCTATGGAGTAAAAAAGACCAGGTTACAATTTTTTGAAAAACAGCAAAAAAATACATTTCTACACTGATGAATTAGCTGGTAGTTTTAATGAGCATGGTCAGATAGTTGTTTGTTTGATCTGTGTTATAATGTAGATTGGACAAGATTTTTTCTTAAAGTCAAATTCGACCTTTGTGCCCCGCTCTACTCTATAATTTCAATTATATATATTAAAATTATCAAATATCCTATTACCATTTTAAAAGTTGAAAAATCTATCAATCTATCTATTTATTGTCGAGAAATTGTTTGCAAAAAGCTATCCATATGAATTTATCAAAAACTTTTATACAATTAAATATTGAGATCTATTAAGGAAATATTATTAATATTAATTTAAATATGTATAAGTTTTTAATATATATACATGTTATTAATACTAGAATTAAGAGTATGATAGAAAAATTGAGCTAACTATGTAATTTTGTGTGTAATACTTTATATACAGAATTAAAATTAATAAAAATTAAGTAATACTAGAATTATATTGTAATTGTTGCTACTTAAAATAATAAATACTATATAAATATAAACGTACACATAGTAAGTGTTTTTGTTATTAAATCTAGTTTTAATGGTGACTAGGAAAAATTCCTATAAATTTTACAATTAAGTAATATATTTAATTTAAAAAGATGTTTGCAATCGATTGATAATATTGTAAGACTTGAATACATTTATACAACCAAAGAAAATCATACCAGTAAAAAACAAAAGTTAAAATAACGTAGCACAGAAGAAAGTCGTTACGTTGTTGATGGTTACGTTATTAATACGTTTAGTTGTAACCTTTAATCGGCTTGAACGTAGATGCTTCGGTTTTGTTCTTTACGTGGCAGCTACGTCACAAGGTTTCATAGATTGATCATACAAAATAGACGGTTTTAAGATTCATACGTTTTAACTATATTTTGTTTAATTGGTTATAAAACAAATTTATTTGAATAGTAATTTAGTTATATTAAGACTTCAGCAGAAAATAAAATGTATCGTCTAATGATGTTACAATAGTAGCAATCGATTATAAACACATGATATAATATATATTAATATATATATATATATATATATATATAATATATAAATACATATATTAATATATATAATTCAAAAAGTATATATATATATATAATCACTATCAATGTCTACAATAAATTTAGTCATTACATATTTTATATTTAAAGCTATGAATTAAATTAATTTAAAACTTAATTAAAATTTATAATATAGACAATGATAATAATTACATACAAATATATATATATATATATATATATATATATATTTTATATATATATATATATATATATATATATATATTCTTAATAGAGTCCCGGAGGAGGGTGCTTCCGCCTCTTACCTGCCCCTTCGCTAGGCAGCAAGTGCTCCCTCAAAGCAAGTTCATAAGCCATTTGAAGTGAAACATCTCTGGGCTCATAAGACGATTGCATGACACGTCTGTCATGTTGGGCAGTACGGCCATTAGGTGTCACCAACGTTGCATAAGGCTGCAGTTTGCGTCTCCGCTGTTGGTTTTTGTGCCACCTGAATAAGAAAATAATTGATAAAAACCAGTGCAGAAAATAATAATTTATAAAAGTTTTAAAATTTAAAATTCAAAAGACAAATATTTCATTTCTAAAAAAGCACGAATGCTTGCCATGTCGTCCGAACCTAACACAACGCTTTTCCATACATTTTTACTAGTTTTTATTAGGTTTGGATATGCATGGTAAGCGTTACTTCAATATTTTATTAAACAAATGTTTCTAATTTTAGTTTTATTGTTATGAACAGAACTAGGTGTAGCTTTTGTACAATGATTATAAAGAAACGGCCCGACCGATCTTTACCGAAAACTAACCACTTACTGATAACTTTCGTTAACTGTTTTTGAATTTTGAAAATCTGTTCAAGAGTTTTTACAAAAATGTCGTTAGAATATATTCTGATAAAGCAATATTAAAATAATTCAATAATCTTCCCGGGTGTCATTTATTTCCTCTACCTGTCCATTTGTAGTTCATGCTGCACCACACTGCTGTCCTTCCTCTCGCATCCCGTGATGTTCTTCCACTGTACAGCAGGTGCTGCTCCCAACCTGGCACAAGACCTGGCATATGCCATAAAAGCTGCACAATGACAACCAACAATAACAGTGGACATCTTAAAATCCCTGTCACTCTGCTGTCTACCCACATGCCAATCATTCACATCACTGTTCTTCCTGGATCTCATAAAATCCCTCAAAATATCTCCACTTGTAAATATACCACCATGGGTTGTAACGCGTTTGGTGACGATGTCATCATCGTTGGTAAACAGACGTCTGTTGACAGTCCTGACAGTGGAGCTGTCGTCGGTGAGTAGTTTGAAACTGTTTTTGAGTATTGACTCAGTCAATATTGTTCTGTCACTTGTACCTTGGTTAATGGTGAATGGTGATGTTGGTGTGCTGATTTCTTCGTCGGAGATGCTGAAGTTGTCGTCGGATGAAGGGTTGTCCAGATGGGATCGAGTTACTCTGCTGAGTTCAAGGGTGTGAGAGTCTAGGCGGGCTTGGCACTCGCAGACGTCTTGGGTGCAGGCGGAGATGAAGTTCTGGGGATTCAGACGGCTGTCGCAACCTCCAAATAACTAGGAAAAAAACAGAAACATATATGTTGCCACCTACTGCAGTATTTTTACTTTTTGCATCATTTTCCCTCACCTCGCTATCCTTTAACAATCTGCACTGCAAATTAGCCTGCTTCCTCATCCTCTTGTCACATTTAAAATCCTGATACCAAAAGTAATCATTTGACAAATCTTGCTTGGATTTATTCTTACCATTCCCCTGTTGTTTATTTTTCTTCTGCTTATTCACAGAAGTCTTCTTCCCTTGCTGAGGCTTTTGTGGAAACCGAGGAATCGACGAACAAGCTTTTTTGCCGCCAACTCGCCAGGATTCGGCAAACTTGTGGATGTCTATCTCTTGAGCGGGCTGAGAATCGATGGACGATTCTGGGGAAAAGGTAGAAAGAAATATAGTATATT
>NW_020536999.1:90887687-90920210 GCF_003426905.1 Ctenocephalides felis
AAATTTAAAAAAATAATAATTAAAAATATTTTTTTTAAAAAGGACATTTTTTTAAAAGGTACATGAGCCAAGTATTTTTTAACAGCAACCTGATCTACATGTTCTATGATTTATTTTCTATTCTAGAATTATCATTGAAAGAGCAACCCAGTGGTCAACCACTATATAAATTTAATTGTGTGCTCCGTCCAAAGACAGGTACATGAACCAAGTATTTTTTAACAGCGACCAGAATTACATTAATGTTCGGTTTTAGTATTATTATTGAGAGGGCACCCCAGTGGTCAACCTCTCGTCTTTATTAGATATGTATATTGTTAACATTGCTGGCGTATATATGTTGCAGGAATGCCCAAGAAAACCGATATTCACTGAAGATTATATCTTCAAACTCAAGTGAGAATTTGATGTCATACTGCTTGATATCAAGCAGGCCGTTGGATCAAATCCGGGAGTAGTTTGTGTTAGCACACGTTATAAACCATTACATCACGACTGACACATCAGCCAACTTAAAAACATTCTGTTGCCTATACCCATCGCAGTGCACAGTCATAAAAAATAGTCGTTTTTAATTATAATTTTTTTAAATTGTAAATTTATCAAAACAATGTCACTACTGCATGATATCAGGTTGTCCGAATCGCCCTGAAGTACCTTGTTGACGCGTGCAGTACTTTACTATATCTGTTGTAACTTTTAAACCATTCGATTAATATGAATGAAGTATACGGGAGGCTTATTCCAAATTAAATAATTTACAACTTTTACTAACAAAAAAAGTCCGTAGAGCAACTCGATATACTCTAACTCTTTTTGTGTGTAGACTATATATAAATATTTGATATATATCTAATAGTGTTGGCGTATATGTTGTTGTTGCAGCAATGCCCAAGAAAAGCGATTTTTACTTAAGATTATATTTGAGATCTATAACTTATTTGATATCATACTGCTTGATATCGAGCTGGCCGATGTCGGATCAAATCCGGGAGTAGTTGATGTTAGATACATCACAATTGACACATGTTGACTTTCCAAGAGTTATAGATATTGCCTTTACACATCGCAGTGCAGAGTCGCAAAAATCACTTTTTTTAATTATAACAATATTTCTATCAAAGTGGAAACTGATGTCACTATTGCATGATGCCAGGTTGTCCGAATAGCCCTGTTGATGGGTGAATTACTTTACTATTTTGTAATTTTTAAACCATTCGATTAATATGAATGAAGTATACGGGAGATTTGTACAAGATTAAATAATTTACAAGTTTTACTAACAAAAAAGTCCCTAAAGCAACTAGATATACTCTAACACACTTCTTTTTGTGTCTATTTTATATATAAATATTAGATATGTATATCTAATAGTGTTGGCGTATATGTTGTTGTTGCAGCAATGCCCAAGAAAAGCGATATACACTTAAAATTATATTTGAGATCTATAGCCTATTTGGTATCATACTGCTTGATATCGAGCTGGCCGATGTTGGATCAAATCCGGGAGTAGTTGATGTTAGATACATCACGATTGACACATGTTGACTTTCCAAGAGTTATAGATATTGCCTTTACACATCGCAGTGCAGAGTCGCAAAAATCACTTTTTTTAATTATAACAATATTTCTATCAAAGTGGAAACTGATGTCACTATTGCATGATGTCAGGTTGTCCGAATCACCCTTTTGATGCGTGCTTTATTTCACCCTATTTCTTGTAATTTTTAAAACATTCGATTAATATGAATAAAGCATACAGGAGATTTGTACAAAATTAAATAATTTTCAAGTTTTACTAACAAAGAAATCCCTAGAGCGACTCGATATACTCGTAACTCTCTACCATTTATGTGTAGACTATATATAAAAATTAGATATGTATATCTAATAGTGTTGGCGTATATGTTGTTGTTGCAATGCCCAAGAAAAGTGAATTTAGCTTAAAATTATTTTTGAGATCTATAACCTATTTGATATCATACTGCTTGATATCGAGCTGTCGGATGTTGAATCAAATCCGGGTGTAGTTGATGTTAGCTATATCATGACTGACACATCAGCCAAGTTGACATTCAAAGAGATAAAAATATTGTATTGCCTTTACCCATCGCAGTGCACAGTCATAAAAATAGTTATTTTTAATTGTAAGAATATTTCTATCAAAGTGGAAACTGATGTCACCATTGCATGATGCCAGGTAGTCTGAATCTGTATACGGAATTAAATAATTTGCAACTTTTACTAATCAGTCATAATCTTAATAGGGGAGACTGGGTACCGTTGCTATACTGATTTTGAGATAAGGTTCAAAGGAAGAAATATAAAGTATGTTCAAACAAGTTTCTAAAATTGCAAATTGAATACTGTGCATATAAAGTACTTAATAGGAGTAACTTAAAGTTATCTACCTACATACATATTTGTGACTTCTAACCTATTTGATATCGTACTGCTTGATATCGAGCTGGCCGTTGTTGGATCAAATCTAACTGACCAGTCAAAACCCTTATAGGGGAGACTGGGTACGGTTGTACCATACCTATACTGATTTTGAGATAGGGTCCAAAGGGAGAAAGATAAAGTATGTTTGTTCGAACAAGTTTATAAAATTGCAAATTGAATCCTGTGCATATAAAGTACTTAACAGCAATAACTTAAAGTTATCTACCTACATAAATATTTGTAACTTCTAAACCATTCGATTAATATTGATGATGTATTCCGCGAATTTGTAGTGAATTAAATAATCTACAATATTGTCTGATATTATAATGCTCTACAGCAACTCTGTATACTCATAAAATACTATGAAAATTAAAAATACATACAAATGACAAATATATATGTATGTCTGTGTATACATATGTATGTATGAATGTATGTATGCATATGTATGTATGTATATATACATATATATGTATGCACATATATAAATATTTTCGATAATGAAGACCTCCCAAGAGAGAAGAAATTCAAAAACAAAAGATGAAGATTTTTTGGAACGTTTTTTCTTTGCTTTTAAATTCATTCATTCATTTTATTTTTTATTTATTTTAAGATTTTTTGTTCCGTCCGAACATTCTTTTGTTTTTTCATCGTCTCGGAGATAATTCTAATAAATCTTTTTTCTTCTCTTTTGGAATCAGTGAATCATTTATAAAACATATATATGGTGGAAATAAGAATAATGCTTAATACGATTTCTCGCATAATACGCCACTTTACATTGATCGCTGCACTTTGACATGTATTGCATCTCTTTGAATTATTTTGATCTTACTTAACTTTCTTTTTTAAAGTTTTGGTCTCATCTTTCCCTTTCTATTACAATTTATGAGTATACAGAGTTGCTCTAGGGTGTATTGTTGTTAGAAAAAATTTTAGATCAATTAATTTTGTACAAGCTTCCTGAACACATCATTCATATTAATCGAATGGTTTAAAAGTTATAATGCATACAACAAATAGTAGCGAGTTAATTTACGATTGAAGTCGCAGCACTATAATTGTATTCTTATTTTCAGATGCATTTTTAAAGTATACCGAGTTGCTCTAGACTCTAGAGCATTATAATAAAAGACAATCTTATAGATAATTTTATTTTCTACAAATCTCTCTCACACATCATACATATTAATCGAATTCAAAAGTTACAAGAGAAACAGTAAATAAATGCATAGGCTCTTGAGAACCATATAAATTTACGGTTTAAAATTTTCTGTTTTCCAATGCGTTTTTAAAGTATACCGAGTTGCTCTAGAACATTATGGAAAAACACGATCTTATAGATAATGTCTCTATCTACATATCCCTCTCACACATCATGTGTTGCAGCAATGCCCAAGAAAAGCGATACTCACTTAAGATTATATTTGGGATCTAGTAAACCTCAAGTGAGAATTTGATATCATACTGCTTGATATCGAGATGACCGATGTTCAATCAAATCCCGGAGTAGGTTGTGTTAGCACACGTTCTTAACCATTACATCACCACTGACAAATCAGTCAAGTTGACTTTCTAAGAGTTAAAGATATTCTGTTGCCTTCACCCATCGCAGTGCACACTCATGAAAAGTTTTTTTTTTAAATTATAAATAAATTTTTATCCAAGTGGAACCTAATGTCATTACTGCATGATATCAAGTAGTCCGAATCGACCTGTTGATACGTGCACTACTTTTCCCTATCTCTTGTCCATATCAATCGAACAGTTAAAATGTTACAAGACACAAATACTACAAAATAATTCATCCAGTTACTCACCGTCGCAAGTGGGGCAGCACTCCCCGTCCTTGGGGGGCCGTGGGTTCTCGCAGGGCGTGTAACAGGTGACCCTAGACGATGTGACGACCCCTGCCTCGCAGGACAGGGACACGCAGGGGTCCTTTTTGTCCCGCCAGGAGGAGTCGCTGGGGTAACGGGCCCCCTCGTAAGTGCACCCTGAAAGAAATATAAATTGGGTAAAATAAAAATAAATAAAAAATTGGGTAAAACAAATACTAATGGGCAATTCTGCTATAATAGAGCCTATTACATAGTGTTGTCATGGCATCACCATCTTATGCTTGTTTATTAATAGTGAAAATTGTGATACCTGCATCATCGCGGATTCTGTTATCATAAGATTCTTCCTTGCTTGTTTATATGAAAAATACGCATGCTAGCAAATAAATAGACATCTTCACAATTTTCACTGCCAATAAACAAGCATAAGATAGCCTTGCCATGACATGGCAGCTATGTTATGGCAGAATTACCCCAGAAATGTGTAATCGTTTTTTGAGATCTTTACAGTGTTATGTCGCATACCCAAAAGTGTTGCCGTTTGGCAAGTTGCTCTTTTAAACAAATTAAAACTTCAACCAACTTTAACATTATCTTATATTATAATATAAAACTAGTGGGGTATGGCATAGTGCCTTAAGGCAAATTGCTGGAACTTCCCGTACCAAAAATTTAAATTTCTAAAAAAAACTAAAAATTTTGAATGAGATTTTTCAAAATTTTGAAAAATTAGATTTTTTTATATTCTGAAAGTTTTTAACTTTTTTCAAAGCATCGTGTTGCGTAGCTGTTTAAGAGACGAAATATCGAAGCGCGTAAACGCCGCTTCGCAATCTTACGGGATAAACTTTAGTTCTAAACCTATAGAAATGTAAATAAAATTTATACTCATTATTAAAATCTCTATAAAATATCTGATAATTTGATATGCATATGTCTAATGATCATTTTAGGCAGCCAAATGAACTTTTTTATTGGATCTCTAAAACTGCTACACCTGCCCTCTTTGCTTCGTCCATATAAATAAAATGATTTTTGAATATCTGCTACCTGAAAAATCGTCTTAAAGGAGTTGTACTTAATTATAATTTTTTATATTATATATGGTAAATAAATATAATATATTTACAACTTTCTCGAATTTATTACATTTTCATGTTGTACAACTTGTAATGTTTAAGCCTAACCTAAAATGTTTATACAAACTATTATAGATATAATTTATTATATATGTATATATAACTGTAAGTGTATATATATTGAATTGATGTTAATAAAAGAAATATTTGTTACCTTTGCATTTATAACAGCATTCATTTTTGGCTTTGACGATTTGCATATAACAGTTGTCGACAGGCGGGCACTCGTACTCGGGCTGACACTCGACGAACCCGTTCTGTCGAAATAAATACCGAAAATAAATTAAATATTATAACATAAATAAATAAATAAATCAAATTGTATATGTATAGATTTTGTTTCATCATGTAATTATTTGTGATATAATAAATTGTTGCTAAATTTGAAAATTTTTGTTAAACAACAAAACCTGCAGCCGCCATCTTGGTTTTACAAAATAACACAATTTTTTTAAATTTGATTTGACCAATTAAAAATAATTAAAATATATATTGTAATCACTACTGGAATGTGATTCTCTATTTATCTTCATAAAAATTATACTAAAACACCAATATCTTCCACTAATTAAATAATTTTATTATTGACCAACTTCATAGCCTATTTTTCTCGTCTAGCAGAAATTATTCACCCTGTGCCATAAGCCATCTATCCAATTTATTCACACCAATGACCGTTACATTTAAACTTATAACTACTAACTATTTGTTTGGTATTTTTTGTTATTTTTGTGCAAAAAATACCAAACAATTCAAGACTATGTTAACCGAACATATAAATAATTTAAATCATAGCATAGATTTTTTTGACTCAAAAGTTTTCCATTTTGTAGAGAACTAAAAAAAGATTCGCTGAGGGGCCCTGAACGAAACAAATACGTGGTTTCTAAATAGCGTGTCAAAATTGATTAAAAAATGGCAATATCCCATCGTTTTTTAATTTCTTGTAAATTTTGAACACATGGTAAACACTGCACACAATTCAAGAGCATAGTCTTAAATAGCGTGTCAAAATTTATTAAAAAATGACAAAATCCCATCATATGAATGAAACGTATGAATTTCAAATTTTCTAAAAACTTTCGTACTATTTTTTATTGATGTAATGCCCGATCCTTAAACACACATAATATATATATATATATATATATATATATACTAGCTGACCCGACAGACGTTGTTCTGTACCCACGTCTACAATGTTTCAATATTTTATACTAATATTTACTGCTTAGTTAAAAATAATAATTACTGTTTTTTGAATTACTATTTACACCAATATATGAGTGACGTTGAATGTAGAACTGTTTCAAATAAAATGATTGTTCTCAATTCCCACGGTTAACACTTTAATTATTCATTTAACAAAAAATGTTCAATAAAATTGTATATTAAAAATTATACACTGCGAATTATAGAACAAATTTATTTCCAATAGCTCAATTTATTTTATTGCATTTAAGGGTTATATAGTATTTTTAGTCATACCTGTAGATGTGGATGTATAAATGAATAATTTTTTGTTTATTCACGACTAAAACATTGATTTTCCAAATATATCACACTAAAAATGATCGTCTGCCTTTTTGATTTATGGTCATAGCATAAGATACTCGTGTTGAAAATTGAAATCTTTTAAAAAGTGCAACAAATTCAGAAAGAATTAATATATAGCATTCGCGGCAAAGGTGCAATATCACCTTTTATTTTTCTACCCAAAATAATTGCTTCAATAATGTTGCCTACAATTTTTATAATTTCGTACCATATTTAAACTGGATTTTAGTAATTTTAATATCTAAATTACATTTTTTTCTCCAATAAATCAATATACATTATTGCTTAAGTTTATATTTGAAGTGAATTAATTTTTCAAATCCTGTTCACATGTGCTCTACTCAACTTACGATCAACAAAGTTATTGCTCTGTGAATTTTTTTACTGTGCTCCAATTTACTTGATATTTTGGAAATAGGCTAATCTTTATCTTAAGTTCAGTAGTGAAAACAATTTGTACTCCGTCACCATCCACCGCATTAATTGGATTATTACTCTTTTAATTCTGATTTTATCAGAACATGTAATACACTATTTTAAAGGTGTTTAAATGAGCTACAACTTTCTCTATCATAAATTTTACCGTAACTTCTCTTATTGTGAAACGGCGAAGGGTTAAAGGGCTCGAAAGACCTCTGGTTGGACAGCCGCGCACTCCTTAATTAATACCTCTATCAATATTTGTGTAATAGAAAAATAATAAACAACAATAATTAGTCAGAAAAATACCTCGAATTTTCATATATATATATACTTTTATACGTATTCTTTCAGAGATATTATAATGAGAAATTGGATGTTTTTTTAATGTTTTTTTTTCATAAAATCATGAGTTTTTTGAAAATCGTTTGTACTAAAGTTGTGGTATTTTCTAGAATCCATCAAGATCCCTTAAACCAAGTTAATTCTAGATGGAATACGATTATTTTTAAATTTGGTGGAAATGGCACTGAAAAACTATTTGATTTATACGAAAAAACATTATGTGCGTCTTTTATTTGCATGATAGTTTACTCATTTTACACGTAGAAGTACTCATTTTAAAGCTTATTTTGAGGACTATAAAAACTCATTTTCATATCTAGCCTAATAATGTTCCTAAAACACTATAAAATAGCAATTTATTAAGATTTTAATTGATATAATTTTGTTCATTACATAATTTTCGTTAAAATGTATATTTTTGAAGATATTAGCAAAAAATGATGAAAAACGCAAAAAAGAAACAAACTTTCAGTAGCCAGTAACTTGAAAAGTATTTGCCTTTTTGAAAAACATTATTAAACATTTTTCTCTTATAATTAGTTCTTTTATCGATACCCAACGTTATTTTGAAAAAAGTAAAATTACACCAATGAAAAGAAATGTCATCCACCCGAGAAGTGGTAAAGGAGTCTAAATTGTTTTCACTTCTGAAGAGTAAGATGAACCTAGTTCCAAAATTCCAAACGAAATGGAAAACAGTAAAAAAAGTTCAGACCGAAAGCGCTCCATTGAATAAATCTTCCGTACCCAATGACAAACACATGAATTTTTGACACAATGAAACTTCTAAATAATTTTTTTGTATTGTAACTTAGTATAGTAAGGCAAAACGACTGCAAATTGAATATTTTTGAGCGCAATCACTTATGGCTTGTCTCCATTGCACGAATTCGTACGGCGATTCTGTTCGCAAAGTGCGCAAACAAAATTATTGCAATCAAAAGCAAACCACGCGCACGTCAGACGCATGCGCAGACTATCAGACGCTTGTTATATTATTTGCATCTTATATTAATTTAATTTCTGGCACATCTCAGCTGCTTTTCGGCATTAATAATGTAGAGATTACATTTTCCTTATTCATAATCATGAATTTATTATATTTTAATATTGCCTTAGCCTATAAGTGAATAGAAATGTTTGGCAAATGACAGTCTTCAATTGTTTTTAATGTCAAAGTAAGCTTCAAATATTTTCAAGGGCAAACAATGATAAGCGGTTTTTTGTAATTTTTTCTATTTATTTCTACAATCTAACTATATTTCTATGAATCAAAACATTCTAGAAAATTTCCCGAACAAATTTTAGGAAGATTCATAAAAATCCGAATTATAGTTTAGGAGGAAAAATGAAACTTACATTGTTACAGAAGAATTTTATATATAAGATATATATACATGTATAGCGTATTATATTTACAATATTTGAAGAGTAAGTAATATTTTAAACAAACATAGCATTAATTCAAGTGCCTTTTTGCATCAAAGGATTATTTTAATAAGCCAAAGTCAACAACGAGAAGACATTGTTGCCGTTGCGGAATATATATTTTGTTTGCACACTTTGAATACTCTTAGACACACACTAACATATATAAATTTATGTATTATCAATATACAGTAGAACCCCGTTAAGACGTTTATGATAAAAATCATATCCCGCATAATACGCTACCTTATTCATGTCTCTGCACTATAAAATATATTGTCCTTATCATAATAAGTAAATCTCGTTCAAGGACAGTAAAACCCCGTTAAGACGTTTATGTATGACACCGCATAATACGCTACGTTACGCACATACCTGCAAATACATATTGTCGCGATCATATTACCTAAATCCCGTTTAAAACACGCTTTTAGTCCTATCTCAGATCACAGATTTTCTGATTTGGGATTTTGATGAAATTTTGCATGTTGATTTTGTTTATAGCGAAAATGAACCTCCTAAAATATTATAGGCCTAGGAGACGTGGTTTAATTATGAAAAATAATGTAAGTGTAGGAAAATCGGTTGTGAGCAATACAAGTGTTTCAAACGAGATGGTCAAGTGGTCAAAGCAATGTACTTCTTTAGACTTTTTTTGAAGACGTTATTTTATAAAAGTAATATGGTATATATATATATACATATATATATATATATATATATATATATATAACTATATGGCGTCGTTGGAAATATTGGAACATATGTAAACAACAATTTTGCATAAACAATTAATTAAATAACTTTATTATTGTCTAATGTCAAAGCCCAAGAAAAACCAAAAACGAAATCTACATGACATATTTATACATATTTATATATATACTTATGTATGTATGTATGTATGTATGTATATATAAATGTATAGTACCCGGATCTCTTCACGAATATATGTAGTCGAATAGGCGCCAGGCGCCTAATATATACATTTATACAAAAATATACAAATATATATATATATATATATATATATATACATATATATGTAAGTAAAAGAATTTTTGACTGTATAATAGTTTCCATTACATATCTTAGTCTGGAATGAAATAATGTTGAAAATAGTAATTATGTTTTATATTAGTTTTTATGCAAGCGAAAAATACTTTATATAACTCGTATTATACATTTATATACATATATATTTGTTTGTGTGTTTGTGTTTAAAAAATCTAAACACTGCTAGCAAACTGCTTGAACATAACCTCAAACAAAAATTAATTATAACATTATTAAAATTCAACTTACGAAAAATAAAGATATACGCAGAATAAATTATATACATCTGTAATATTTTTTATTTTTTTATGCTTCTTAATAATGTTATGCCCGACTAGAAGACTATTAATACATATGTCGTAATAATATAAAATGTTTTATTAGAAATATTGAATATATTTTGAATAATTTAAAACCTATAAACATAAACATTAATATATTGTCTGTAATTAAATTAAAAAGATTCAATATATTAACTATTATATGAATTTTTAATAAAAATCTTGTTCGTACGTCTTTTCGTTTTATTATATTGGCTATGAAGGTGACAAACTTCAAGCAATTAAGCTTTACACGGAATGGTTGCTACTCCTGGCAGAGGGGGTAGAGGAGTGTTTTAATTGAACTAGTTGTTTACTTCAAAAAGTAAAGTCCGCTTAACAACATGCAAATAACTAATAAAAATAAATATATTTGCTTTCATTAGAACTTAAAAGGAGAACCCGCGCGTTGCTCGTCTCGGATTTTGATGAAACTTGGCACAATGGTAGATTTGATGCCCAAACTGACCGTGGTAAAATATTAGAGGCCTATGAAAAGCGGTTTAATTATAAAAATTAATTAAAGTTTGCATTTTAGCAGCTCGCGGCATGCATAGCTTGGAATACTTTTCCTTATCAGTAGCAGATTGGCCGAGTGGCTATCGTCGTGGAATTCTAATTTTTGCTCCGGGGTTCAATTCCCAATTCAGATTTAATATTTTTTTATTATTTTTGTTTGATATTTATAATTTCACGTGTAAATAATATCAACATTTATTTGAATTTTAGATTAATTTTATATTTTTTGCTAAATATTCCATAATAAAGTCGTCCGTAACACTTGTAAATTTTTATTTTGATATTACTTATGAAAGTTACGATCATATAAATGTTAAGTGATTCCTGAAACATTATAATTTTGTAATAATAACAATAATAACACGGAAGAAGAGATATAATTAATTTCCATATAAGAACTATGTTCAAATTTACTGTTATGAGGATGATACTTTGTACGTTTGACCAGCCCAATAATCTAATATTAATAAACAAAATTCTTTTTGGCATATGGCTTGAAAACATTATTAATAAAATTTATTCACTGCAGTTTTTATATTTTTCTTATTTTTACGATATGTACAATCCCCACAATTGTAAATTTGAACATAGTTTTTATATGGAAATAAATTATATCTCTTTCTCCGTGAACAAGGGTTAAATTATAACCCAACAACCTAAATTATCAAAGAAGAGTTTTAATAAATTCTATTTATATTTTGATAAATGTAATATATTTGAATGTAGGCTAAATATTATTTTTATTTTTGAATATTGGCTGTATATTATATACCCCAATATGGGGCCCATATTGGCAACCGTTGATAAAACAATATAGAGTCAATATTGGTTAACCAGTATTTTGCCGATATATAAAAACAATATTAACCCTTTGCTCTCAAATTAAATTTGGAGTTAGGTATTGTACTACTCAGAATTAATTTCTGTCGATTAAACAGCAGAAAAACATAATATGCAAATTTTCGATGTACAAACAAAAATCTCGGCAGAAATGTTTTAAATCGCGGTATTAACTATTTCTTTGAAAATATTTATTAAATTGAAAATATTTATTAAATTGAATTATTAATTGGTTAGGAACAAACGTTAATTAAGCACTTTATATAAAATTTAAACCATTAATTTCAAATACTCGATATTACACAAGTAATAAAACTTTAAAATCAAGCTTTGCAAAATAGTGAAAATTGATTACTCATTCACTGGGATGACAAATTATATACAGGTAGATATGTATGAATATGTGTGTATATTTATAAAAGGGGCCCCCCATATCGAAGAAGTGCGCGAGCACTGTTCTGTATTGGAATGGTCCTTGCCGCGGGCTAAAAGTTACACTACAACGAAATATTTGCATATTATCATATTATATATACAAATATACTTTTATATATATATATAATATATATATATATATATATATATATAACCTTATTATTTTGACAGACGTACTAAAATGTATTTTTTCAATATGACGTAAATCATATAATAAAATTCACACAAATACACACACACATATATATATATATACTAGCAAACCCGACGAACTCCGTTTCGCCACCAGTTGGTTTCGTGAGAAAGATGAAGAAAATTGTTGTTTGTTTTATATTTGAAAAGAAAAAATTTGATTTTATTATACAACAGTGATGAATTTATTTCGATTACAAAAATGAAGGGGTTTATAGTTGAACTTCTCTAAGTAAATGAAAGTGAATCCGCAAATTATCCGTTTCATTGAAGTGCTCTTTGGTAAACCACATTTTTTGTTTTTTGGTCTGACGTTAACACAAACAAAGCGGATGGTTTTCCAACTCGTGAATAGGCAACGTATAACTGCTTATGCGAAAAACAATGATTTTATAAATAATCTATTTGAAATTATTTAAAACAATTGTTGATTATTTTCATTAATCGAATTTTTAATTACGGTGCGTGAAGTTCCAGCAATTTGCATTAGGGCACCACTAATTTTCTTAGCTATAAACCTTGCGGAGCCTGAGACCTTTCCAACGAATGCAAAATTGTCGAAATCGGTTCGTGCGTTCTGGAGTTATTTCGTCAGGAAGGAAAACCCGAGTTATTTTTATATATAGATATATATATATATATATATATATATATATAATTTATTTCTTTTATAATAATAAATTCTCTTGAACTCTTATTAAACTGAAACACAACATTTACGTTAATATATAAACATTTTTATAATTTATTTTTATACTGTCCAAAAATGATTAAAAAAGTTCATTTGAAATATATATAATTAAGAAGTACGGTTAATGTCTGATTTTGTCTCAATATATAATGCTTAGTGCTGCCTGATGAAAAAACTATAGAAAAACTCCAAAACCTAGTTTTTAAAATTATTGTGCTCGTCATTCATATTTATATTTATACCAAGGGGCTAATTCTCCGATAAAATAGAAGTTTCACGGTTCTACATTCGTATGAATAGTAATTCTTTGTATTTGCAGTGCGATCAGGCGTTTCACACAAAAAACCTAACCTACAAAATGCACCTACGTCGAACGCACAATGTTATCAAAAGTGCATAAATAACACATACGTGAAGTTAGGTTTATATGTAAAACGCCTGATTGCACAGCAAATACATAGCATTTTGACAGTTTTTACTACCAATTCATACGAAGATAAGACCGTAACATAGCGTTGCACTAACATTTCTATTTTATCGGAGAACTGGCCCCAATGTGGTGATTTATTTTTATTAGGGCCAAAGAATTAAAACACAATTTCTGTATGAAATGTATGAGAATGAGCATGGTCCAAGTCAGAAGTCGTCATGGCAACTGTGTTGCCAGGTTAATGTTAATTAGTATTACCTGATTTTGTACTCTATTTTATTTATATTTATGTTATTGTAAATCAATGATACTAGAAATTATATTATTTAGCAGTTGTAACAAATATTGTATTAAAAAAAAAAGTATTGCCTGATGGCACTACACTAGCATTAATTAACATTTTTTAATAAAAATTTTGCTAAATTATCCAAAAGCTAAAAATACGTTCCGGATTTTACATAACTACATGAAAAGTAAATAAATTAAGACGTTTAAAAATAAATTAAAGGAAAAATGTGATGTTAAGCCTTTCAACTCGGATGCCGCTGCTCCGGTGACAAAATACGCTATTTTCGCAATTCGCGAGTGGAAAGAGTTAAAATACTATCCATAAGCAAAACAAAACAAAAAGCATGGAATAAATAAAAATAGTTCTTGTACAAATACATAAAAAACCCTAAAATGTGTAACTAACTGGTGGTTACTTTTTGAATCTATCATGACGTCAGTGTTGCCAGATTGTGTAAAACATGAGCCCTTAATGTTGTCTGATGGCGCAACAACATGACTTATAATAAAAAATAAATTTTAATTGGAAACAGTTAACAAATACTTAAATTATACGAAATACATGTTTATTATTTGCAATTACGCTGTATTAAAAAAACTATTGTTTATTTGTAAATTTAATAGATTGTTATAAACGTTTATTTATTAAATTTAGTCGCTAGATTATATATATATATATATATATATATATATACATGTTTAATAATAAGATTTGATAAATGTTGCAATACAACTGGCAGCTTTCTCTTTATACTAAAACAATCAAAGATCAAATTCTTACGCACACATATTAAAATTTATATACATATAAACATATATATATATATATATATATATGTGTGTGTGTGTGTGTATATAAATATTTTATATTGAATATTATAATTTATGCAATTACTCCAAAATCTAGTTTATTTTACTTTTATGCAATTGGTACGAAATAATTAACATAACATTCCGAGTTCGTTCCATCCGAGCCAATCTGACAGTCCGGAACTGTCCGCGCATGCGCAGAACACTTTTTTCTGTTCCATCCAAAATTTCGGATTTCAAACTGTTGCGGATTGTCAGTATGCGTTCCATCAAGTCCGATGAGTTTGAAACTATCATTTTGTGTTTGTACCCGGCACAAACAAAAACTCCGCAAATTTAATACGATTAAAATATAATGTTATTTAATCTCAAATAGAACATTAAAAATTTAATGAATTTACAGGAGTCCAAATATTGTAGAATATTAGATTAAAAGCGACATAACGATATATAACTAGGAAATATTAATAAGCAAATTCATTGATAATTAAGTTATATTTTATTAAAATATGTCTAATATATACATATATATATATATATATATATATATATATATTTATGTATTAAAATAATAATTATTATTATTATCGAGTGAGCTCCGAGTTCGAACGCGTTGGATGTATCCAAACCAAACCATTGCCAACTGCCATAAAAAAATCAGAAAGAGTTTGGTTGAGTTTGGTCTAGTTTGAAACAGTTTCGGACTGTCAGATTGGCTCGGATGGAACGAACCCTCCGTTCATATAATAAGCTTGAAGTTAGTAACAAAAAAAAGTAGTTTATTTATGTTTTTCGCAGTTGGTATGAAATTACGGTTTCATAATTTACTAATTTTAATTGATTCAATCCCAAAATTGCTAAATAATTCTCTTTGAGTAAATAACGTAAGAAATTAGTATGATAGTAAGCAGGATAATTTTTTTTATTATATTCAGTTAGTACTAAATAATGATATGATAACTAATATAACCTGAATCAAATTAATTGCAAAATGGTGAAACTATTTAAAAAATTATAGAAACTATTTTAGAAATAGAAATATTTGTTTTATATTAAAATAATAGATGCCAACAGCATAAAAATAAAATAAACCAGCATGTATTGAATAACTTCATTGAGAAAAGAAATACTATTTATTTAATCATATCAATGAAGTTAGTTAAAACAATCTGGTTTATTTTATTTTCATGCAGTTGGCATGTATTATAAAATAAAATAAATATTTCTATATATATATATATATATATATATATATTAATTTTTCAAATTAAATTTTAGTGTTTTTGTCCAAAAAATGAAGGAGCAATAGCATAAATTCATTTAATATAATGGGTACATTAATTTCGCGAACGATGCGATAAATTTCCTTTAACTTTGTAGTTTGAAAATGCAGAGAGGGATGAAAAACTAGATAAATATATATATATATATATATATATATATGTGTGTGTATGTGTGTATATTATATATAAAATTCTTCTGTAATGATGTATTATAAAAATAAAATAATATTGTAGAAATAAATGGAAAAATTGCAAAAATAACATGTCATTGTTTGACATTGAAAACAAATGAAAACTGACATCTGCCAAAAATTGTAATTTACTTATGAGCCTAGACAATATTAAAATATGTATAATAAATTCATAGGATATTAAAATCATAAATAATAGGATATTAAAAAATTGTAAATGTAGATACAGGCCGTCTGTCGGGTCATCTAGTATATATATATGAGTTATTTTTAATTGTATGCGTATTTTTGATCTGTAAAACTGCTTGATGCAAAAAGCTAGTTTGACTGAGCGCCCCTTACGTTTTATACGATAGATATATATAAACATCTAAATAATTTAAATATTTTATGTTTTTTGCGAAAAAACACTGTATTTTAGCATATTTGCTTTGTACTAAAATAACCACAATAATATCATCAATTTTAGTATTTGTTGTCTTAGAAAATATATCAAAGATTAACATATTTGAATAGCAAATGGTTAATGGTACATATTTTTATTAATAAACCATTAATATCTCACGAAGAGCAAAAAATGTCATCAATTTTAGTATTTGTCATCATAACATATATAAAAGTATAATATATTAGAATTACAATAATTTATTACTTTCGGTACTTCCCAAGAAGCTCTTTAACCCTTTTCACTTTCAAATGTCGCCGGAGCGGCGGCATCCGAGTAGAAAGGGTTAAATATAAATAAAGAATGATTTCCTATTTCACCCTCAGTGTACGATCCTGTTTATTTCTTTATTACTTTATTTCTTATTTTAATTTGCATGCATTTTGTCGCCGAAGCGGCGGCATCCGAGTGGAAAGGGTTAAATATAAATTAAAAAATATTCCCTATTTCACCCTCAGTGTACGATACTGTTTATTTCTTACTACTTTATTTCTTTCTTAATCCTTTTAGAATTATGTTAACAGGAAAGTTTACTAAAATGTACTGAGTTTCCCTGAAAAATCCTTCCTGGACTTTTGCCAAAAAATATTGCAAAGCTCCACTTCTTTATTATGCGAAACAAAAAAAACTTCTTGTGTACATGGATGATGTTATGAAATTGTATAGGAACATTTTGTTTTTAATAAAAAAAATCAGCATGCACTTGCATTTGGCTAACTTCGTTCTGGTGAAATTCCGAATTTGCAAGTTGGCAATGTTGGGAAGCTATCAACGAACGAAATGTCGCGTGTCAAATGTCAATGAATAATGATTTAATGATTTATAAAATTTAATATATTATTAAAAAAAAATCTTGTCTTGTTTCTTTTTCAGAAAATTCGACTTGGTGATTTTTTGTGTTTTCGATGTGTCAAGTTATTCTGAATCGTTTGTCATCTGATGATTTATTTTAAAAAAAACTGCAATAACAATTTTAAAAGGCATTTGATGAAACTCGATGAGGTAAAATAAAATTTGACTTGGAAATTCCCTGTTTTCTCGACGTTTATTCTGAAACGTTTGTCATCTGATGATTTCTTAAAAAACAACTGGAATAACGATTTTAAAAGGCATTTGATGAAGGACTCACGTTGATTAGTAGATTATTACAAAAGTTTTCAATGTCAAAATTCAAGAACCAAATTTGAAATTCAAAAACTGTACGAAAGATATATGATAGCAATCGTACTGACACACACCTGTTTACATGTCACTTACACCTAATTTAATTTATATCCTTTAAAATAATTAGTTAATTTAAATTATATTATTATATTTGTCAATGGAATTTATTTTTATTAATGTATAGAATGAAATAAAGTACATGAATGATGTTATGAAATTTTATAGAAACATTTTGTTTTTAATAAAAAAAACAGTATGCACTTGCATTTGGCTAACTTCGCTCTGGTAAAATTTCGATTTTGCAAGTTGGCAATGTTGTGAAGTTATCAACAAACGAGATGTCAGGTAATAATAAATTAATAATTTATAAAACTTAAAATATTATTGACTTCTCAAAAAAAGTTTTTTTTTCAGAAAATTTAACTTGGTAATTTCCTGTTTTCTCGACGGGTCAAGTTATTCTGAATCGTTTGTCATCTGATGATTTCTTTAAAAAAAAAAACTGCAATACCGATTTTAAAATGCATTTGATGAAACTCAATAAGGTAAAATAAAATTTGACTTGGTAATTTCCTGTTTTCCCGATTATGAATCTTTGTTATCTGATGGTTTCTTCATAAGAAAAGCTGCCATAACAATTTTAAAATGCATTTGATGAAGGATTCACGTTGATTAGTAGATTATTACAAAAAATTTCAACGTCGGAAAAAATCGTGAACCAAATTTGAAATTTAAAAATTGTTCGAAATATGTTTGTTTGGAATCGTACTGACATACATCTGCCACTTACACCTAGTTTAATGTATATAATTTTAACTAATTAGTTAATTTGCATTATATTGTTATATTTGTCAATGAAATATATTTTTATTAATGTATAGAATTATTATCTGAAACAGGAAATAAAAAGTTGGATTTATCAAAACTATTTTTCAATTTCAACACGACAAATATCCTGCTGCAGAAGGTCAGCACACACATAATAAATTACACACACACATTTCTAAAATAAAATACTGAAATTGATAATCATCAATTGATAATTGATTTGTATTGTTAATTTTTTTTGATAAGTATGTTTTTACAAGAAATACTAATATTGATGATATTTAACGTAATTTTGATTCAAATAA
This sequence comes from Ctenocephalides felis, assembly GCF_003426905.1. Classification (NCBI taxonomy): domain Eukaryota; kingdom Metazoa; phylum Arthropoda; class Insecta; order Siphonaptera; family Pulicidae; genus Ctenocephalides; species Ctenocephalides felis. The sequence continues at coordinate 90,906,663 of NW_020536999.1, forward strand.
TTTAAACAATTTGTACAATGCACTTGCATTTGGCTAGCTTCATTCTGGTGAAATGTATGGTGAAATGATTTTTGAAGTTGGCAATGTTACGAAGTTATCAACGAACGAAATGTCAAGCAATAAAATCATGAAAAATAAATTAATAAATTATAAAACTTGAAAATATTATAATAATTTATCAAAAAAAGTTTATTTTTACCAGAAACTGCTCATTTCCATTGAGACAAATACTAAAATTTATTATCTATTGTTGAATATTGGTGATTTTATTAAAAACATTTTTACTACAACTGTTTGTAACTTATAAAAGTTGATTTTTATAAGTATGCTATGCCAACAAATACTAAAATTGATGATATTTATCGAAATTTTGATTCAAATGATTTAAACAATTTGAACAATGCACTTGCATTTGGCTAACTTCATTTTGGTAAAATTTCGAATTGGCAAGTTGGCAATGTTACGAAGTTATCCACGAATGAAATGTCGGGCAATGAATTTACTTATATATAAAATTCTTCTGTACGGGTGTATGATTTGATACTTCTCCTAAACGTTTATTCAGATTTTGATAATTCTTTTTAGAGTATGTCGAAGGATTTTTTTAAGATTTTATGAACTATAAAATAATAGTAATAATGTAGAAATAAATGGCAGAAATTACAAAAAAACACTATCTTTGTTTGACATTGAAAACATTTGAACTGTCATCTGTTAGAAATGTCAATTCACTTGAAATTTGAATTTAGCTGAAACTATGAGCCAAGATAATATTAGAATATAATATACAAAAAAAAATTAATGTTTACATTTTTATTGTCGAAAAGCAGCTGAGATGTGCCAGAAATTAAAATAATATAAGATACAGTCAACAGTATATGTTTGGCAGATGAAATTATATATAAATAATAAATAACGCAAAAGTCCAAAATTGCATATACATTATTGTTTTAAACTTAGGCATGTCGCAATTTGGTTTACTCTACTATATTATTTAACAATACAAAAAAAATATTCCTACTTATTAAAAATATGATTTAGAATTTTGTTTCATGTGTCAAAAATTCATTTGTTAGGCATTGGATATGGAATATTTAGTAAGTTGATCTTAGATTGGATAGTGCACATCTGAACTAGATTTTACAAATTAATTCACCTAAGATTTGAACATTAACAATAATATTTATTAAATTAATAGTAAGAAAAATGTACTTTAGAAATTATAATTGCCAAAAAGCAACTAATATATCGTACAAGATTATGAAAATTATAGACTAAATTATTAAAGCAATTATTTTGTGTAGTAAAATCAAGTGTGTTCTTTTACCGCAGATACTATATTATTTTTTTCTGGATTTCGTATACTGCATATGCTAAGACCATAAATGAATCACGAAGACAGGACATCAAGTAGGATATTAAAAAGTATAAGATAAGATATTAAAAAATTGGAACTTTCGAATTGTAGACGTGGGTACAGGACAACGTCTGTCGGGTCACCTAGTATATATATACATATTTCTGTTTTGTACAGTTTGTGTTTGGTCTGTTTCTTTTTATTAGATAAAACTGTTTTGAGAAACTTGTAAGATTAGTGCATAGAGTAATGGACGACCTCCTGACCTGTTATGCATTTATTATTTCTATATATAATACAATACACAATAAATATTTATTTGTACATGTACATACATACATACATACATATTTATATATATATATATATATATACATATATATATTTGTATATATGTACATATATACACATATATTTATGCATATAAGTATACCTACTTACACATACAGATAATATGCAAACTGCCTTACCTTTTATATAATTGTTATTATACAAAAAGGACAATTTTGTTTTTATTAGTATACACACCTAGTTACTTTAAATGAAAGTAACAGTAAAATTAAAGTCTTTATTTATGATCAAAACTCACCTTACAAATGCATTTGAAACAGTTCATATCCTTGATGGATTCCACTGGAACAATTTCGCCTTCGTTGGAACAAGGCTCACGACTTCCATCTGGAATAAAATAAAATAAAATATTATCAACACTTAAATGTATTATATTTTAGTATTATTTTATATTTACAGTTGGATACAGTTGGATTTATTTATAAAACCAGCTGTAAGTAGCATATAGTCTTAAAGCAAGTATGACGAAAGTTTGATTAAGAGAGGGAATTGTAGAGATCTAGAGCCTCCCCCCATAAAGTAATGCGGAGGTTTTAGTTAGTATTATTACCTTCCCGTAAGACACGTTATAGAAGTCGCAAAAAAAATCAAAAATGAAATTTTTTATATATCTTTACGTTTCAAAGGTTTCTGAACATTTTGGCATACCTTAGAAAAAATGAATGCATGTGTGTGTGTATGTGTTTTTGTGTGTGTGTGCGCGCGGATACAAATTTTCGTCGACGATTTCTGGATCAACCAATTTGAATAATTCATAAAATATTCGATTCATATTGATAAGGAGACGTGCTGATTAGTTTTTGGCGAAGGCAGGTCTAGCCGTTCCGAAGATACGGGGCAAAAAGTGCCAATAACGGTAACTCAGTTTTTAAGAGAACGGAGCGCCCCATTCTAATAATTCAAAAAACATTTTACTTGTATTGATGAAATACTGATTAAATTTTTGTGAAGGCAGGTCCAGCGGTTATGGACTTTCAATAAAAATAAGTTAAAAAAATGTCATTTGGCGGTCAAAAATGTTTATTAGACTTATGCGCATCAAATTATCAGATGTTTTATAGAGGTTTTCATAATGTGTACACATTTTGTGTATTTTTTTTGGGTTCCGTACCAGATTTTTGATTAGGGTACAGGAAGTACCAGCAATTTGCCTTAAGGCACGATGACATTCACCCCACTAATTTATGATGAGCTCAATTGACTTAACCAGACAAAAGACCTAGTCTGGTATGAGTAAATGCATTTCCTTCGCTTTATAAAAAAAACACACTCACACATACTTTGGGTCTCATTCGATTCAGAACGACTTGAAACGTCGAAAAAACATTAAATTAACAAGTTGGATTTTTTCACAAAAACAAAACTAAATTTTAAAATCCTGATAAATATTATACATAACCTGACAAAAGACCTAGTCTGGTATGCGTAAATGCATTTCCTTAACTTTATAAAAAAAACACACTCACGCATACTTTTGGTCTTATTCGATTCAGAACGACTTGAAAAGTCGAGAAAATATAAAATTAACAAATTGGATTTTTCCACAAAAACAAAACTAAATTTTAATATACTGATAAATATTATACATAACTTGACAAAAGACCTAGTCTGGTATGCGTAGATGCATTTTCTTCGCTTTATAAAAAAACACACACACATACGTACTTGTGGACTCATTCGATTCAGAACGACTTGAAACGTCGAAAGAACACAAAATTAACAAACTGAATTTTTTCACAAAAACGAAACTAAATTTTAAAATACTGATAAATATTATACATAGCCTGACAAAAAACCTAGTCTGGTATGCGTAAATGCAATTTCTTCGGTTTATAAAAAAACACACGCATATACTTTTGGTCTCGTTCCATTCAGAACGATTTGAAACGGCTAGAAAACATGAAATTAACAAATCTGATTTTTTCAAAAGAATAAAACTGAATTTCAAAACGGCTGGACATGTCTTTGCCAAAAACTAATCACCACTTATCCTCATCATTACGAATTGAATGTTTTTAGAATCATTCAAATCGGATGCTCCGCGATTTCAAAAACTCGATTTTTATTTTCTGCACTCTTTGCTTCGTATCTCCGAAACGGCTGGACTGCCTTTGCCAAAAACTAAACAGCACGTCTCCCCATCAGTAGGAATCGAATGTTTTTTGAATACTTCAAATCGGTTGATCTGGGCGCCCGAAAATGTGGACGAAAAATTGTATCCACACAAAAGACACATACACACATCCATTTTTTCTGAGACATGCCAAATTGTTCAAAAACCTCTGAAACGTGAAGATATGCAAAAATTTTCATTTTCGATTATTAGACAATTACAATAACTTACCCTACGCAAAGTTAAAAAATGTTTTTCGCAAAAGGGAAAGTTTATATAAGTTGTCTTAAGGCAAAATGCCACTTAGACCTAGTTCCATTTTAAACTTCTTCGAGTTTCCGCATAAAACGAACAATCATCCACGTCATCCCTCACCGCCCCCTTACAGAATTTTATGACATGCAATAAAACAAATAATGTACGAAACTACAAGAGGAACTCTCTATATATATATTGGTAGGGGGGTCCACTACAAGAGGAGCCCTCCGAGTGTACTGGGGGGCTCTCTGGCTCCCCCCGTATCGAATGTCTAGCGTGGGCGGTAGTCCTCGAGTAGCAGAAATGATTTAATCAATTCAGACACATAAAATAATTCTGCTAAGGGGGCAAATGAATATATAAGGTTTATGGTTTGCTATAAAATGCGCTAATGGGGCTACGATCGATTGACGGAGGACTAGTTTTATGAATGGAAGTTGGATAATAAAGTTGGTTCATATTTTATTTGAATTATTAAATTATTGCCTTGTTCTAGAACCACAAAACTTTTTAATTGATATATAAATATAAGAACACTTTGACAGTTAACGTCCGCCATTTTGATTCTGATTGTACAAAAATTGATATTGAAGTTTTATGAATTATTTTAGATTTTAGAAAACAAAATTTGCATAAATAAATAATTATTATAAGTAATAACTAGCATAAATAAATAATAAATAATAAGTATTCACTTTATTAACAACATTCTATTTAAAAAAAATATTCACGCAAATTTTAAAATTTGAACAATTTTCAAAGTTGAAAGTTTTGAATTTGATTTTGACAGTTTTAATATATCAATTATTAACTTGTTATGAAACTACAAAAACATTTAGTTGATATATAAAGATAAAACATTGACAGAATTAATTATTATTTATAAAACAATTCACTTCTTCCCACTTTGACAGTTAACGTCCGCCATTTTGATTTCGCTTGCAAAAAAAATAATAATTTGAAATATTTTTGTAATTAAAATGACAAATTTGTTAAAAATATTATATTAATTTACAAAAAATAGGCTAAGTACAATATTTTAACAAAACAACAATTTTTGCAATATCTCGAGTACTTAAATTCCTTTAGATTATTTTGAAGTTTGAAGTTTTGAAGTTTGCGCCAAGAATACAAACTTTGCATAAATTAATAATAAATATAAGTGATAACTAGCATGAATAAATAATAAATAATAAGTATTCGTTAGTAGTCAATATAGTAATATTTTACATAATTATTAACTTATTTCACAAAAAAAATATTCGCGCAAAATTTAAAACAATTTTTAAAGTTGAAAAGTTGCAAGTTTTGAATTTGATTTTAACAGTTTAAATATATCAATTATTAACTTGTTCTACTAAAACCACAAAAACATTTAAATAAAGTATAAATTAATTGTAATTAATTAACATTAATAGAACTATTTCTTTTTTAGAAAACTATTCTCTTTATTTCAATTTTAACAGTTAACGTTCGCTATTTTGATTCCAATTCCGCAAAAATAATTTAATATTTTAAAATGGCGAATTTGTCAAAAATATATATTTTAATTTACAAAAAACATGCTAAGTACAATTATTTATCATAACAATAACTTTTACAAGATCTCAAATATTATTTAACTTTTAAAGTTGAAAAGTTGAAAGTCTATAATTTGATTTTAACAGTTTTAATATATGAATTATTAACTTGTTTTAGAACCACAAAAACATTTAATTGATATATAAATATAAAACATTGATAAAACTAATTATTTTTATAAAACAATTCACTTCTTTCAACTTTGACAGTTAACGTCCGCCATTTTGAGTGCAATTCTGCAAAAATAATTTAATATTTTAAAATGGCGAGTTTGTTAAAAATATTATTTTAAATAACAAAAAACAGGCTAAGTACAATATTTTATCAAAACAGCCATTTTTGCAATACTTGTGTACTTGAAGTTTTGAATTAGTTTATTTTGACTGATTATTAACGAATTAGTTTACGTTTTAAAATACGAAATTTGCATAAATAAATAGTAAATCATAAAGTAATAATTAGCATAAATAAATATTAAATAATAAGTAATAAATAATTAGTAGGCAATATATGAGAACTTTACTAAATTTATTTATTTTATTATTTATATTTTAGAAAATTTAAAACAATTTTAACAATTCCGCCATATTGAATTTGATTTTGACATGTGCCATTAACAAAAATAATTTTATATCGTAAATTATATTTTATAATATATATGTATGTAAATGTATTATATTATTATTATTATATTTTCCCAACAGGTTCGACAAAAAATTGATTTTCAAATATTTATTCTTGTAATCGATAGTTTTGAAATTATCGATAAAACAATGGCGTCAGACCAAACACAATGGACTCTAAACGTTTGGCTAAATAAAATATAAATATTATTTGTTTTAAAACTTTATTTAAATGCATTTCTTCGATCCGATAATTAACAATCAATATTGTTCGTATTGTTTGTAAACGGTAAATTTCCGTGTATTTTTTCCAATGGAAAAAGTTATATAAGATTAAGATTATATAAATACAGTAAAAATCTCGGTAAAACGATTTACAAAAACGTGTCTTATGTTGGAGCTATGTGCTCAAATCAGAAGATTCAGGTGCGTCACTACTGCTTGATGTCAAGCAGTAGTGACATCAATTTTCACTTGAAAATAATTATTGCAATATATTTTCAAGTGACCTTACCCGGCACAGATGCAACATTGATAAAGTTATCAGCATTGCAGAAATTGTAATAATAATTTTGTCACATAATGGTAGGACAACCATTTGGGTTGCCATCTTTAAAAATCACTTGGTTTAAGAGTTAAGAGTAAATTGAAAATATATTTTAAAAAAAATATAAAATGTCCTAATACGCTCCTGTCTATGTATATATTTACATAAGGATTTAATCTTTTGGGGATATCCCATGAATGAAAACGCTGCGAATATACATGTGTATATATATATATATATATATATATATATATATATTACATATTCAAGTGTATTTGTACAAAAGTAATCTATATATACATTTATCAAAATATATATGTTTTACGATGACAGCCCACTAAAGTTATGAATTGTATGTTTAGTCTAAAAAAATATTGCGAGAACGAAATCTGCCTTAGTCATCGCAAATATTAATATATACACATATATACATTTATATACATATATATATATTGAAAATACATTGAAAATTTTAACTAAATATCTAAATCTCAGTTCTGATTGGTTAAAATGATTATTCAGCAAGTTCGTACAACTTGACTTAAGAAAAATGCCACTTACACCTAGTTAAGTAACTCTTTACCGAACAATAACTTAGTTTATTTTCCGTCTAACTTTTAAAACGAAGCAGATACATTTATTTTATATTCTCTAGAATAATATTTATGCTCCAATTTCCAATTTTCAATGCGATTTCATCGAATCAAGGTTATGGCGTTACAAGTGGAAAGATTTCACTTACAATTAGATTTCTAGGAAAAATATAAAGGATTTGTTTAGAAAAAAAAACTTGGGAAATTAGTTGTAAGTGGCATTTTGCATTGAGGTGAGTTGAATGAACTTAGGTACGAATTGAGATTAGGACATGCACAGTAACCTTTTTTCGCAAACCTATAATATTTTATTATGTTCGTTTAGGTTTAAACCACGAATTCTATCACTGTGCAAAGTTTCATTAAAATCGTCAAAAAAACTATTTTCCAGCAAATAATTACAAAGTATGATAATAAAAAACTTATATAAAATCACTTGTAGATCTAATCGTGAAATAATCCAAAAATTACATTTAATGCTTAAAAATTTTCTTTTGGGTCCGCCACCTAGGGGTTTTTTTAGGCAGCCATTTAGAATTTTTGGCAGCCATTTTAAGTTAGGCAGCCATTTGTATAGAATTATTTTCCATTATTAAAACAGTTAAGTATTCTAAAAATTATATTCAAAGCATAAAAAGTTTTTTTTTAGATCCGCCACCTAGAGTTATTTTTTTGACAGTCGTTTACAATTTTTGGCTGCCATTTTAAATTAGGCAGGCATTTGCATAAAATTATGTTACGTTTTTTATATTATTAACAGTTAAATATTCCATAAATTATATTGATAGCCTAAAAATTTTCTTTTGGGACTGCCACCTAACGTTTTTAATTTGGCAGCCATTTAGAATTTTTGGCAGCCATTTATGAGTTAAGCAGCCATTTGCATGAAATTATTTTCTTTTATTAACAGTTAAATATTCGCAAAATTATATTTAAAGAAACCACACATTTAGTAAATTGGATTTCCTGGCAAGAATAAACTTCTTCTTGGAGAAGTTAATAACTTTTATAATAAATTTATGAATTGATATTTATATTTACCTATTCCGACTCTGCTTTCTGCGCTTGTTGAACAAATTATTGACAAAAGGATTAAAATCGTCATGAAGAAGAACCCTAAAGGGTTCCGTACAATCCGTAATCCTAAGAGAGATAAATCCATGCCGGCGTCTTCTTTCATTTGACATCATTCTGAAATAAAAAGATAATATAATAACAATAATATATAAATAACTTTTTTTTGAAGTTCTGAAACTATCTATGTCCCATTTTCAAGTTTTCTATTAAATACACAATTAAAGCATATGGCAACACTGAACATTGATAATAGGCTATATTCATTACACACTTTGACAAATACATAAATATAGTTGTATCTAAACCCAAATCATTATAAATGCTTTTTAAAAATGTTTTATTTATTTTAGATGTTTTGCAAATATGTTTGTGTCATATTCAGTCAATTGTTGTTCCATATAGCACAAAAAATATTGATAATAGGCTATGTTCATTACACACATAAAGATTGATAAAAGGCTATATTCATTACACACTTTGATAGATACAAAAATAATTTCATCTGAAGTCAAAACATAGTTTTTTATTGTTTTATTCATATTCGACGTTTCGGAACTAAGTTTGTGTCACCTTTAAGTAATTTATTTAAAATTTTAATTGCAAACATTGATTAATAATTGAAATATAGACGTGTTAACATTTACAATAAACTTCCGTTCAGTTTTAACTAAAACTATTTTATTATAATTTAATAAATATTATTAAGGTTTTGATATTAATTTTACTAAAACTAACTAAAGAATAAATATCGTTAGAATTTTATATAAATATTATCTTGGAATCAAGATTTATACATAAACTTGTATTAATCAGTTTTACTAAACTCCATTTTTATTGACAGATGTCAATTTTGTAATTGTCAATTAATAATGTTTCAAGTAAGATGTATTATATGTTAAATATAGAGTCAAAATAATAATTACTAAAGTGTAAATTTAGTTTAGCAAGTGTTTGTATTATTAGTTTTTAATAAATATTTATTAAATAGATATAAAAAAACTAGAAATACAAAAACAAAATGGCGGCACGTTTAAATATCAAAAAGTTTTTGACAGAAAAAAATAGTTTTTTTTAAATTGTGAACAAGTATTTAAAAATAAATTATATATATATATATATATATAATTTGTTTAAAATTTATTAATAATATTTATTATAATTTTTATATAAAGCGAATATGAAAAACAAAATGTCGGCAACCGCCATGTTTTTTTTAACAATTATTTTGCAAAAAAAATTATATTATTATAAATGTGTTTGTGTCTTTTATCTTTATTTTATGAATGAAATGAGTAATTTGAAAAGCGCATGAATTATTATTCCGAGAAGCTAAATAGATCATAAAACAAAACCACAAATTATTTGAGAAAAAAATAGATTTGCATTTGTCATACGCGCACGAGTTGGAAATGTGAATCATTTTCTGAGAAGCATTCGCAGATAAAATTATGTCAAATATATTTATAAATGTATATATAACATTTTTTAATTAAACGTTTTGACACTTAATCCATGTCATCTCAGCCACTACTAAAATATTTAAATTACAAAAAATGACATGTGTCAAAAATTTTGAAAAACTCTTTTGAATTAAATATTTTTCAATTAAAAGTCGATTATGTTTATTCAAATTTTCCTTAAGGCAAATTGCCACTAACGCCTAGCTTTATATTATAATTCAACCCAGGTAGTCGTATCCTTTTTTATTTCCTTCAAGGAGGTCTTTATGACCCTTAGGACAACAATGGACAAGTACTTGACGCGATCGTTAAATTTTGACATCACAATAGATAATCAGGTTTAATATTTAAATGGACTTTTTACAGGGCCGCATTAGGGGTAAAATAAAAATGAAATGGTAAATGGTAATAAATCTAAATATTATTTGAAAAGTAAAAAATTGAAACCAAAATCAAAATAATACTAGAAGTATTATAAATTATTAAATAAAACGTTAATAAATTAGATGAAAATAACTAAATAAGATTAAAATGGTTCTATAGATAAATCTAAGTGATATTTGAAACACAACAATGTGAACTAAAAAAATAATAATAATACTTGAAGAAGGATAGAAAAAAGTGGCTAACACTATGATTAAATAAAGATTCATGAATTAATAAATAGTATTTTTGAAACAAAAAATGTAAATAAATTCAAAATATTTCCGAACGTAAAACGAAAATCGTATATTGAACAATTAAATAAAGTAATAATAAGATTTATTTAATAATAAGATTTATTTAATAATAATAAATGTATTTTGTCAATTTACCGAAATAGACAAGTGTGTCCGCACCCTTAGATTAGTATTTTGTATGGAAATTTGATAAGGCAGTGGGCACATGGGCGGATTTATTGACATTAACAATATAATATAAATAATGTCATATAAATGTAACATAATGTAACATATAAATTGTTATGAGAACTTTATAAAAAGTCATAACTTCAAAATAAAATTATGAATTGAAAAATTGAAAAACTTAGACAAAAACTGAACCCTGAAGACGACGTGTATTAAAAGACGAAACATAAGACATTTTTTAAATAGTTTTAAAATTATTTTATACCCTGATAATGATTTGAATTAAATATCTAAACATTCGTTATATTTTAGTCATAAAATATAAATATTTCTTCTTCTTTGTCAAAAATTGAACCCTGATGAACGGATGATCTAAAGTGAAGTTAGAAAATTTTATATTATTTGAGTATCAGAGGATGACATTAATTAAATATCGAAACGTTCAAATAAAAATATATGATTTTAGTATCACTTCAGACCAATCAGATCTTCGAAAACAGTATTACCAACATTCAAATATTAACATTTAAGTTAGGAATGAAGTGTGGTCAGATAAAAAAAGTGTTACCAACATTAACTATTTTTTTATTTATCTATTGAAGTTTGCACAAAATTAACCAAGATCTGAAGACGTAGAAAAATAGTATTTTCAAACAAACGCGTAAAATAAGCTAATAATATTTTACGAGATTTTTTTTTTGATTTATCTAAAAATTCTGGATCTTGATGATGACTTAAACTAGTATGCAAAATGTTTTAAAATAAAATTCTAATAAAATATTAACAGTCATTATTCATAAATCTCGTCTTTATCAGTGTTCATTTTTTTGTAGAATTTCAATTTTCTGATTTTTTTTGTGAATTAAAAATCGAAACGTCGGACAATTTCCCTGCTCCTCCTCCTTCCTCGTCGGTCAATTTATCACGATCCCATTATCCCTGTCTAGACATAAGGGGCAATATAAAAATAAAAAGGAACAAAAGGAAACGGTACGTGGACCTCACAGGGTCCCGAAATAATTACAAAATAGGTAGTAGCCCGAGGAGAGCCCCCTTGGCCGATGATGACTGTTTACATTTTTATAATTTTCAAAAAGGACCTCCGATCCGATCAGATAAGGTTTTATGAATTGAGTTATTTATGATCGTGAGACACGGACACGTAAGTGGGATGCGACAGGATGTGACGACGGCGAATGTGATTTTTCGGGGAATTAAAATGATAATTTGAGGTTAGGATTAATGGATTTTTTTCACTCTTTTCCGTATTTTAAAAATAAGTACACGACATAACTTAAATTCTTCTCTATATGTTATCTTATGTTTAAATTGATATTTTTCAACTCACCATTAAAATCCTCTCCATGTGCATATTCTTTCACTTTTTTTAAAATCACTTTTAATTTAATTTAACAGTCACTAAAATTAACAGTTTTTAGATAAAAATTTAACATTTTGGCCGAATTACAGTTTTCTCGTCGCCATATTGGCCGCCATGATTGATTTCATACGTACACAACTTCACTATGGATAATAAATTTATTAATTTATTTATTTATATATTAATTATTTAATTTATATATTAACTATTTAATTTTAATTACATGATGTTAATTAATTTTTGGAAAATAATAAATTTTATTTATAATTACATAAAAAAATTAACCAGTGTTACAAACTACTATTTTTTAAATGTATTAAAATAAGTGCAATATTATTTATAGAAATTTAATATATCTGAAGATCGTGCAATGAAATACAATGTATCAATTGAAAAATCAATATGTTGCCAATAATAACTTTACCAATATTACCAACATTAACTTTTTTTTTTAATATTTTGAAATATAAATAAAATAAATTTAATGGGTGTACTGTTTTAGGGCGATTCAGGTAAGAATAAGTGAGATTTTCAATTGCCATATCACACCGCAGTGCCTTCGAAATGGACTTATTTTCAATTCGAAACATATTTTTGATCTATATTTTCAAGTGAAATTTGACATCTCTGTTGCCCGATGTCAGATTGCTATAGCGGGGGCTTGATTTTGAAATATATAAAATATTAATTCAAATTTTAAGTTGTCATAAAATTACGCATAAAAATTGAATTAAGCAAAATTTTAACAATGTTAACCATTATCTGAAGATGTCGTAAAATGTTATATCAAAACATATGCAAATGCAATCAGTTATGTTGTTAGTGTTGTCAATGTTAAAATAATAATACTTGAAATAGAAATATGTAATAATTATTAAAATAGTAAAGACAAACTTCATGGCACTTCTATAAAAGCATTTTTAACCAACGTGAAATGACTAAAATATGAAACAATACCAACGTAAGAAAAAAAACTAAAAGTTGTACATTCAAAGTACACGAAACTACGTTAATAAATTAGATAAAAATATCAAAATAGGAAATAATAAGGGTTCTGCATTATAATAATTTTAAGCTTTTAAATAAATATATTAAATCATTTAATTATGTCAAATTTATTTTTCCGTAACGTAGAAGTGTAACGAATCATTTTTATAGTCAAATTAAATTATTAAACAGTTCGAATAATTGTTTTACATAAATATTCAAGTTATAACAATAATAAAATAATAAAATCGAACGATTTGAATGTGAATAAAATAAATTAAATCAAATGATAAAATTATTATGTGCATGGTTTTTTATTGATTAATTAAATTGTTATTGAGTTCAGAGTAAATTAAATTACATGCTTAAAAA
>NW_020536999.1:90920310-90933497 GCF_003426905.1 Ctenocephalides felis
ATTGACTGCAATACTCGAGTAAATTAAATTTGGAATATAAATTCATCACTGATGAAATTTTTAAATATTATCAAGCAGTTTAACAATAACTTACCTATATTGATTCAAAGTCTTTGATTAGGTAGCCATTTACTAGTAATTCTAGGATTTGAAATCATGCATCCTCTGATTTGCCTGGTTTTTTCCAACAGTTCTCGTCTTGACGTGTTTAGTTATTCAAGCCAATCCATTTGCACCCAATGCACCAAAGGTATATTGTATTGTTCGAGTGAGGATTTATTTCTGAAATAAAATAAATTCTTGAACTATTGTTATTTAAAGAGTAGAGTACATGAATATTTTAAATATTCGAGCTAAACATACCAATTTAATAAAAGCAGCAGAGCCTCTTTGAAATCCTACGGTAAGAATACATTGGTCCATTCTTTGAAATGGTTCTCTTCAGTTAGGGCCACGATTGCTTGTCACGTTATTTTCTTCAGGAATGCACATATTCCCCAATATGCATGTCGACAAGTCCACATTGTTTGATTCACCGTACGATTTGTAGAGTTATTTCTTTCAAAATGCAACATGTTCTACAATATGTAATCGCAAGTCCATATTGTTTCATCACTGTAGGAATTGCAGAGCATCCTTGTGATTTCCTTCAAGAATGCACATATCCACAATATGTATGTCGGCAAGTCCATATATGCACATCTTACTTCATACTTTAAATACAATGATCTCTTTCAATTAAGTTGTATTACTTTTACGAATTTGTTTATAGATTTTTATACTTGTATATTTTATTACCACATGAAAAATCTCTCTATGAATTAACATTATTTAATGGTAATTTCTTGAACAAATAAAAAAAAGTATTATTTGACTCAACATTTGTGTAAAAGCATTTCAAATTCTTTCACATTTTTTAATTATTGCATTAAATTAAATACCTTAACTTAATTGAGAGTAATATTCAAGCATTTAAAAAATAAATCTCTTGTATGTATATTTCAATTATTTCATTTTATTAATTACCTTTTATCCTCATTGACAACACAAAGGATGCAGGCAGCAAAGAGTTTAATAAAACAGATCCCGATTGAAGACCTGATACACTTGCTTTGCATAGTGATCGCAAATGACTGAAAAATAAAATGAATTGCATTAATTCAATAGTTCATATTTAGATTAAATAATACTTAGAGGCAAAAACATTGTTTCATCAAGGATTACAAAAATTTATGATTGATCATTCATCAGATCTCAAATATTCAAAATTTAGTAGTTGCTGAACAATTCCATTCATTATGATATGCAATGCCAAATTTATAATAAAAAATTTCTATATTTTACTTTCCAAATACTAAAATATTTCATAGTATTAATTGTAAATTATTTCATCACACAACCTTATGGTCACTATTGCTGCCATGCAGGGATAATGGTGCTTCTAAAGCTCTGCCGTAGACAATGTCATTTTCGACTTCATTTGTCTTCCCTGAAATAAAATTAATTGTTCATTAATTTTGCTTTCTAATGATATATTAAAAACCAATCATTTCAGTAACTTAATAAATAAATTTAAGTTTGAAATAAAATCTTGGGAAATAATGTAGAAATAAACATTTGTGATTTAATTGCAATAACAATTGTACGTATACAGTTACATTAAACACTAAATATTAACAATATTTTATTAAAAATATCATTGCATTTTATGAAAAATTACTCGTATTTCTTTCTTATAATTGTTGTCATTTTTATACTCATGTGTGTAATTATAACTATTTTATAATTACTAACCTTGATTAGGCCTTGGCAGAGCACGATGTGTCAAACACTTTCCATCTTTACTAAATTCCATTGTCTATTTCGAAACCTTCACTGTAAAAGAAATGAATTTAAGAACTTCATAATAATAATAATAAAAAAAATATAAACTGTGTTTTATTTGAATAAAATATTGAATTTAACTGTTGTACCTATCAAGAGCACGAGAGCCTTCCAGTTATTTGAGAGTTGACCAAGAATTGGCAGTAGCAGCCAGCTGCAGCCTATTCATAGCTGATGATGTTTTTCTAATATTCTTGTTTTGCATTGCCGGTATTCTCTGTAAAAAAAAAATTATTACATTAATTATTCAAATTTATATAAAAAATTACCGACGAATTTTTTAAATCATTTATATTATTTGACTGCAATACTCGAGTAAATTAAATTTGTAATGTAAATTCATCACTGATAAAATTTTTAAATATTATCAAGCAGTTTAACAATAACTTACATATATTTGATATAAAGTCTTTGATTAGGTAGCCATTTACTAGTAATTCTAGGATTTGTCATCATACATCCTCTGATTTGCCTGGCTTTCTTCCAACAGTTCTCGTCTTGACGTGTTTAGTTATTCAAGCCAATCCATTTGCACCAAATGCACCAAAGGTATATTGTATTGTTCGAGTGAGGATTATTTCTGAAATAAAATAAATTCATTAAACTATTGTTATTTAAAGAGTAGAGTACATGAATTATTTTAAATATTCGAGCTAAATATACCAAATTTAATAAAAGCAGCAGCCTCTTTGAAATCCTACGGTAAGAATACATTGGTTCCATTCTTTGAAATGGTTCTCTTCAGTTAGGGCCCACGATTGCTTGTCAAGTTATTTTCTTCAGGAATGCACATATTTCCCAATATGCATGTCGACAAGTCCACATTGTTTGATTCACTGTACGATTTGTAGAGCATCACCCTCGTTATTTCTTTCAAGAATGCACATGTTCCACAATATGTATATCGGCAAGTCCATATTGTTTCATTCACTGTAGGAATTGCAGAGCATCCTTGTTATTTCCTTCATGAATGCACATATTCCACAATATGTATGTCGGCAAGTCCATAATGCCACATCGTTAAGCGCGGTAGCGCCGGCACTTGTGAATTTCCAAGTTAAATGAATTTTTGTTATGAATCATTTGCCACAACAAGCATTTCAATGTCGATCTCAAAGATTTCCCAAACAGTTTTTATGTATTATTCATAATGCAAACGACGATTTGTTCAAATCATGATGTTGCTTCTAGTGTGTATTAGCAGAAAAATCAACTGTAAGACATGTGAGTAAATGTCATCTATTTAAAAATATCAGTGGATTGCAATTTCCTTCAATCTAGAAATTGAAAACTGTCAAATTAATATAAACCTAAAATAATTTTCAATGTAAATATTTCAAACAAATTAAGAAAATTCAACAACATTGAATTTTTAACTTATAAAGTTTTTACGAGATAATGTTTGCCATTCACATATAAAAATATATTACTTTGAATATTGTAGGTTAGGATAGTGAATGTTGTCAGCTAGAAATATAATAAAATCAATGTACCTAAATACGTACCTAAAATATACTTTACAATTATAACTGTAGCTAACAAATTGAATGGCAAACTCACTCAGTATATTGTCTAGGAACTCACTTTTCAATTTTTCAAGAATCAATAAATTAAAAATTTCAAGTGAAATTAAATTTGATTTTCATGAGCAAAAAATAAAGATAAATGAATGTTTGTTAGCATATTGATAAGAGGTACCATACATTCCAACAACATAGAACATTTTATATTATTCGCTTGAAATTGTTCAATTTCAGGCATTATTCAATTAAATTGTTAATTATATAAAATGTAGAACAAATTATATAAAAATAAATTGATAGTTCAAAATTGCAAAATCATATAATATATAGATGGTGTTCTTTTGCCTATCGATCATTTTGGCTTTTTTTTTTTGAACAGTTAATAAAATTAATTTATTAAATATTATCAAAATCACTAGAAATAAAATCAAGCATGAATGAAAAATATACAAGTAAAAAGTAAAATCCTTTGCTAATGCCAATGAAAGAATTTTCATTTGTATTTTTATCAAAACTTTATGATTTGAAATTCAAATATGATTCAACAGTAGACTGAGTTTGCATTCATATTTAATAATTCATATCATTATTTGATACAAATTCATAAATATTAAAACAGTTATAAAACTTGTATAATTTCATCAAATTTGTATGTATAAGCAACGTGCGCGTCATTCGTCATTCAGAATCCGAAGAGTAAAATGTATTTGAATTGGCAAGAAATTGAATATTCACGTTTTCTTATGAAACATATCTAATAATATAGTCAAAAATCAACTTATTTATCATAAACTACGACCTAGTGGTCGTTACTTCCTCATTGGGGAAACTAGCTATTTATGTGAAGAAAATCACTCTTTATATTACCACAAGCAATTCAAATTGTTATCTATTATTAATACATCATCAATATAATATCGATGCACAATATGTGACCAGAGTGTCTAAGAATCAAGAAAGGTTACTGCTTCTGAATGATTACACATATTTGGCAAAAATTACATCTAGTGCAAGAACCTATTGGAGATGCAGCAGCCAAAAAGGAGAAATTGCAGAGCCAGGGTAATAACACTAGGGAACAAAATTATAAGAACGTCGAGAAAACAACCAGTTTATCAAGATCATCAAAACATCAACTCAAAATATTTAAAATTTCAAGTCTCAGAATGTGAAATACAAAAAATACTGAATAAACAACATTTATAGTTCCAGGATCAACAAACTAATAAATCGAGGCATAAAATAATAATTACTATAAGTTCAACCTAATTAATTTGGTTGTAAAATTAAAAAGAAATAGTGACGGTTGATTTCAAGTAAATCCCTAATAGTAATAACTAGCAAATAATTTGTAATACAATTTTAAGAATTCATCAGCCAGTTTGTATCAATTTATTTATGAATATTTTAGGTGAAGCATATTTAAAATCATTACGATGGAGATCCCAGAAGCTGTAAAAATGATCCAAAACATGATCTATTCGAATCACCCATTGATATGAATATTTGCAGGATGAAAAACGTCAAATAGCCACCACACATTATCAAGTGGAACAGAAGAAAATCATATGTGAAGAAAAAATATAACAATCTATAAAAAAAATCTATTATAGAAATTCCAATATTCAGAATAGTCTTCATAATGAAAGACAAGGCTCTTAGAATAGCAATAGCAATAACTATATAATATTTGCTCTCAACGTTTGTAAACTTCTCCATAATAACTGATTATTACTCATTCAATTCAAGCTCTTGCAATATATTCCAAAAATAAAGCCAGTGATAAAATCTTTAGCGTATCAGCCTCAGAGGCTGAGCCTCTAAACTAAATCAGACAAAACTATTTAATTATCATGTTAATGATTCAGTTATAATAAGTCCAAAATGGCATATCGAAAAACTCAATTCAAGAATGTTGATTCAAGAAAAAGATGGTGTAGTTCTAATAGCTTTTTAATAGCTTGTTAAGATAAGATAAACATGTAACATATTTTTCGATAAATAATAAAGTATAACTTTGGTATCAAACCATTGCCGCCTTGCATGAAATTTATCTTTTATCTAGGTGTAAATATTTCTAATAAATTAGATCTAGCCACTGACCTTTACAGCTGCAAGTCACAAACAAACCTCTTGAATGCTCTAGAACAGGCATCGGCAACCTACGGCACGCGTGCCAGGCTTGGCACGCGATGGGGTTTTGAATGGCACTCTATAAAGTAATGAGGAAAATCGGAAATATCGAGTGATTTTTAAATAAGAGAAAATGTTTAATTATAATTAATTTTCTAACGTAGCTCGCTTTGAAGCTTATGTGCCTATATTTTCCTTCCTCATAAAACCAGATTTAATAGATCCATCAATAATACCGTTTGATTTGTTGACTTTCGAATGGATTAATGTTGATAATTTTGAAATGGAAATTATCAAACTAATATCTTCAGAATTATGGAAAACAAAATTGAAGGAATTACAAAAAAAAAACTGAAAGATGACTCTATGGAAAAATCGACTGCCATATTATATTGTTAAATGACATTGCCGGAAAAGATTTAATTGTTTAAAGAAAATTGTATGCGGTCTCCTTTCAGCTTTTGGTTCCACATATCTCTGTGAACAAATTTTTTCTCACATGAAACATATGCATTAACAACTAAGCATTCAGAATCTTGTGTGAAATTAAAAGTTACAAATTATACCCCGGATCTTGAAATGTTAAGGAAAAGGCACAAGGTTCGCATTAAAGTTGTTTAGTTTATATTCAGTGGCGTATTAAGTTTTCTGCCGCCCTAGGCCCTATCTGATCTTTTTAATAAACAATTTTTTACTTTGTTTAATTAAACTATAATTTTATTCTAAATTACTTAAATGCAACTTTTAACTTTCCGTAAAGTACTCGTAAATTATAGCAATCGCAAAAGATCGAAAATAATTTTTTTTGCATATTTTTACGTTTCAGACATTTTTGAACATTTTGGCATACCTTAAAAAAATTGATGTGTGTGTATGTATGTATGTTTCTTTCTCATAGATAAGAAAGTTCTGATTAGTTTTTGGCTAAGACGGGTTTAGCCGTTTGGAAAATACAGAACAAAAGTGCAAAAATTGCAATTCAGTTTTTGAAAGAGCCGAGAGGCTGGTTTCCGAATAATTCAAAAAAAAATTACTTGTACTGAAGGAATGAATAATTACCTAAATTTTTGGGAAGCAGGTTTAACGGTCGACCAATCTTTTTTTTGTAATTAGTAAAAGAGAGAAAAAATTCGTCAAAGTTTTAGCCTACAATTTTAAGTCGATTTTAAAAATTCAAAAACCATTCGAAAAATCTTGGTTGGAAATCGTATTCATTAATTTTTGGTAAAAACCTGCCGGACGATCGGACGAGCCGGTTGTTTGAAATTAGCATAAAAAAGCAAAAATATTACGTTTTTGGAATAAAGCCAGAAACCGATTTTTAAAATTGAAAAAAGATTTCTGAAAGATATCAATTAGGAGTCAAAATATTTGACTATTTTAAAAATTCATCAAAGTTTGATAAAACTTCATAATCAAAATTTGTGTTAAAAGGCGCTTTTGTTATGTGATAAATCAAAATTTAATTTTTAAAAACGCCTGAACTGATTTCACAAATTAAAAAGACATTGGACTAAACTCGATAAATAGAACCGAGATATTCAAAAATTTCGAGTTTTTTTTTAAATTCTAAATTAATTCGATTATTTGAAAATTTTAGATATTTTAATTTTCTCAAAATTTTGATACCAGTGGACTTGCCGTTTCGGAAAACTAATCATTTCTTCATATCACTAAAATACCACGAACAAAATATTTTTTGAGTCATTCCAATCGGATGATCTGTACTCTCAAAACCTTCATGACCACTTTTGCACCTTCTGCGCTCTGTATCTCCAAAAATGCTAAACCTGCCTTTGGCATAAACAGTACGCCTCTCAGTCAAAGCCAAGTGAATATTTTTTGAATCATTCATGGTGATTGATCCTTGCAAAGGATAATTAAACTATCTAAGAAGTAAACTTTGAAAATTAAAAATCTTGGTACGGAATGATTCAAAATAATGAAGACAAAATTTGTAATAATTAATAATTTTTTTATAAAAAATCTAATAATTTGATGTCAATGATCATTTTTTATCACCAAATGACACCTTTTTGGGTCACCAAAAACGCTGACCATGCTCTCGCAAAATTTTCGATAGTTCTTATTTCGTCATACAAGTAAAAAGTGTCTTGAATTATTCAAATAGGACGCTCCGTTTTTGAAAAATTGAATTAGCACT
Organism: Ctenocephalides felis; assembly: GCF_003426905.1. Lineage (NCBI taxonomy): Eukaryota > Metazoa > Arthropoda > Insecta > Siphonaptera > Pulicidae > Ctenocephalides > Ctenocephalides felis. Next base: position 90,928,015 of record NW_020536999.1, read on the forward strand.
TTTTTCACTCTTTGCTCCCTATTCCGAAATGGATGGAACTGTCTTTGCAAAAAACTAATCAGCACGTCTTTCCGAATGCCAATTGGCAAAGAATTGTAACCGCATAAACACATGCATACATCCATTTTTTCTAAGGCATGTCAAAATGTTCAGGAGAACTTGAAGCGTAGAGTTATATAAAGAATTTTATTTATGATTTTTTAGGATTATTATTACTTAGCCTTCCTGAAGTTGAAAAAAAGGCAATTGGAGGAAGCATACCAAATTGTCAGATATTTTAGTTTAAGATTTAATTTTATACTACAGGCATATTTAAAAAAATATATTTTCACGTACAAAAAAATGACATAAATTAATTAACAACAATGAATATATTGTGTTAATTCGCCATTGTTTGATTTAATACCGAAAATAAAACTAGAAACAATCGAACAGTTTTTAAAGCGTTTTAATTATAAGATTCACCTGAACAAAATTACAACTAATGGGGTGGGTGGCATCGTGCCTTAAGGCAAATTGCTTGAACTTCCCGTACCGTAACGAAATGTTCGAGGAATATTGAATGTTTTCAAATAGATTATTATAAATATTGTAACATTGTCTAATATTTATAAGAATTATATTAACTGAATTGCAGAGTTGAAATTATTTGTTTAAAGTATATTAAAACTATAGTCAGAATTAAAAATAAAATCTGAATTATTTTCGATATACAAAAAATAAAAATTAAAAAAAAAAAAAAATGGAACAAAAAATTTTTTTTCCAAAATCAATTATTTTGTTAAGACAAGCAGAAAGTTCTTTGAATCAATTGAATCGGACGCTTAGTTCTCTCAAAAACTGCCATTTTTTGTACATTTAGCTCTGTATCTCCGAAATGGCTGGGCCTGCCTTTGCGAAAAACTAATAACCCCTTCTCCCAATCATTACTAATTGAATGTTTTTTAGATCATTCAAATCGGATGCTCCGTTCACTCAAAAACTCGATTTCTATTTTCTGCACTCTTTGCTCCGTATCTCCGAAACGGCTGGACTTGCCTTCGCCAAAAACTAATCAGCTCTTTTCCCTATCAATAGGAATCGAATGTTTTTTAAACCATTCAAATCGGTTGATCCGTACGCCCGAAAACGTGGACGAAAATTTGTATCCATACATACATACACACACACACACATCCATTTTTTCTGAAGTATGCTAAAACGTTCAGAAACCTTCAAAACGTCGAGAAATGTAAAAATTTTCAATTCCGATTTTCGGCTCATTACAATAACTTACCCAACGGGAAGTTAAAAAAACGAACAGTTTTTCAATATTTCTTCAAAAAATCTTATCAGTTTGATAATTATTATATTAAATATGATACATCAAGAAAATATCAATGCGGCACCCACGAATAATAAATTTGATTAGAATACGCATTACGTTCTATTTCATCGAAAATGATCTCTAAATTTACAAAAAAAAAATTTCAGGATCTATCCTTGAAATGAATTGTCGTGTCATTTCATCGAGTTTAAAATATTTACATTTTGAAAAACTTGCCGCCCCAGGCCCGGGCCTAACGGGCCTATGGGGTAATCCAGCACTGTTTATATTAGAAATTCTTGTTATTTGTTAATAAAAATGTTTAAAAGATAAATTTGGTTATAATTCTTCTCCCCTAGAACCTAACTATATATTTCAAAATTAAGGTGGCACTCTAAATCATATTGGTAGAGTGGCTTGGCACACTACAGTTAAAAGCTTGCCGACCCCTGCTCTAGAAGACGAGCATGCTGAAGAGAGTATCACTCACCACACACCATCTACAAAAGTGCCATTGAAACCAATATCGGGTTTGATGAAGTACTTTAACAGCAACTACTGTATCTCTTGGGCAGCATGATGACAAACCAAATGTGCTCATTTAATAGTATAGCTTGTATCGGGCATACCTGCTGAACAAGTAAGAAATATATTTAACCAAGAAATAATAATGAACAATGATTTTTTTTAATTCGATGTAGAAAGATATTGTATGTTTATTTTTCACTAATCATTAGTATTAAATTATTATATTTATTAGTTAATTAGCTTTCTGTATATATTCTAATATTCTGAATTGTTTCATCGGACTATTTGTTCGTATTTGATGTTTTACTAAAAAAATTTATTTTTTATATATATGTATATATATATATATATATATATATATATATATATATATATTCAATAGATAAGTCCTGGATTTTTTCAATATATTGATTGTTTCTTTTCCAAACAGTAAATCCAATAATAAAAACAATTTGTTTTTTTTTAAGATATTTAATAACGACGTTTCGGAAATAGATACGTTCCATCATCAGGTTTATTCTGTAATAATTTATATAACTTCATAAACAATGAATACCGTTATTTTAATCTCTCCATTATATAAAACTCTATTTACAAAAATAAATTTCTTTTAATCGTATACGCGTTTCCAATAATCATTGAACATACCTGTATTTATAAAATTTTATCATGCTTCTTTATTCAAATAACGATTTTATTTAATTCATTTGATGTTTGCGTTGACCAACACTTGCTTCACATTTTTAAACATAAATATAAATACTTCTTTACATTTTTTAAATCATTGAAATCATACGCCGCTCAGTTCTCTCAAAAAATGAAGTGCCATATTTGGCACTTTTTGCCCCGTACCATCAAAACGGCTGGACCTGTCTGTGCCAAAAACTAATCAGGACGTCTCCTTATCAATTCAAGACGACTGTTTTCTTAATCATTTCAATCATTACCGACATCGTCGACAAATATTTCGGGAAAAATTATTTATTTTGAATTAATTATTATATATTACAACACTGTTTTAGAACTTGTATTGAATAAATTATTTGTCAAATATTGACAGGTCCAGTGATTCCGAGATCCAATAAAAATCAATAAAAAAATCAATAAATCATTTGTATTCCAAAATTTTATACAGATTTCAATAATAAGTACAAACTTTGTTCACATTGTTATGGATAAAGTATCAAAATTTATACAGTTTAACCGTAAAACTCCGACGCGGCGCATACTCGCTCCGATATTCCATCTCGCCCACCGCGATCGCTTCGAAAAAAAATTCAAAGTACATTTTTTTCTTCCTGATTTTTTTTATTGATGGACAGCTAATGAAATTTTAGGAAAAGTGAAGAAATTTCAAGTCTATAGGATTACTAGAAGTGTTCTTTTTTTTTAATTGAAGCCGAAAAAAGTCTGGCCGGATCACTCCGACCGACGGAGGGTTAATTATATGTTAAAACGATGTACAAATTTATAAAAAACTAAACTGGTGATTCAAATATGTACCAGTAGCAAAATAATTTTAAGAATCTAAGAGCTGTGTTAATAAGAAATCGTAATTTTTGGCATATTGAAAAAATCCTAACCACTGACCCATTGCCGCCCCATTTGTCTTGCAAAATCTATTAAGCAACGCAGTCTACTTTAAACTAATATTTGAAAGTGTAAATGGATGGATGATTTCAAATGATTCATAAAATTCTAGTGATATATAAATCAAAATGTACTCGGAAGCCGCAGTAATTGCGTCCACGCAATTAATTCATTTTGTATAATGAAAAGCCAAAATGATCAAAACTGAAAATAAAACTACAAGATCTCGTATTACGGAAATTCGGTATCGGTACCCACAAAATCAACTCGAAAACCTTGAAATTAATACAAAAATATGTATCACTGACCTTTTCTCCTGTAAACGGTGCTGCATCAGTTCCAATTTCTCATGTAAATTAGACTTGATAAGGGCACAATTACAAACACTTGAAATAAATAGGTATAAAATTATCGCACTATTAAACTGAATTCAATTCGTAACCATGTTGAACTCACGCAACAAGCCGGTCTCGGCTACGTCCATTTCGCCGAGACCCTTCTAGCCGTACACCGTACACCGCCGCAGTCGAAAACGAAATGATATCCTCTCGCAATGGCAGGCAGGCCGATTCGAGTGGTGGGGAGAGCAACTAGGTGATAGGTGATGGGCGGTGATGGGCGTGGCCTACGCCTGCGACATATCTTTGTCCTTGTCTTGCGCATTAACTCCTATGCGTGGAACAGAGTGCGAAATAGTACTCGAGCGCACTCGCACATGACATAGTTGTCCTTCTCTGTACGCAGAATTGCATAATGGCCGATCGGCTTCCGAAAGAACCAGCGCCATTATCATGTTGTTTGAGCTTCTGTCTGTCGGCAAACTGCAACGTAAAATCATATTATAATTATTTTTATATTTCAATCGACATATAAAGGAACTTTTTCTGTAGAATTTATAATAAAAGTTTATGTAAATAATAACACAACCGTTCATGCAGAAGGATAAAAACAGACTAACTGATTCTTTATGATACTGATATATTCTTTAACTAATCACTTTGAATCGTTTACGAATTTTTAATTATTTTGGACATAATATAAAAAGACGGAATGTGCAGGACATTCTCTGATGCCATTCTTGCTTTAAAACTCCGTTTTGTTGAAATCCAAAATGTACATATTTCGCATAAAAAGAAGTTTGCAAAATATAATTATTTTATTATTGGTTTTCCATTGTAATTGTTCACACCAAAATCACAGCATCCGATATATTGATATAGAAACAAATCAAATATCTAAATAAAAAATTATTATAAAATAAAATCAATCAATACAAAAATTAAACTTTGAAAACATTGTAAATACAAATATAATTTGTAGTTGTAATAAAAACTAGTTGGTATTGGTATTTTGCCTTGAGGCAAGTTACATGAACTTTCTGATATGTGTAAATAATCGACTATATAAATTAATTTATGAGCGATTAAACGTATTCCGAGTAGATTTATTACACATAATTGAAAACGAACAAACACGTTAACTCGAGTATTTTCTAAAAGCAAATTTTCAAAAATTAATAACTTTTATAATTGAACCAGTTTCGGTAGGACTTAATGGTTTAGATGTACATTGAGATCAAGTACTCTAGCGTTATACCAAGTAAATCGTCTAATTTTAATTTAACGAACGTCAAAAAAACTACTCATTTTCTCAAACTTGATGAATTTTTAAATTCAACTACTAGTAAGGCCATAATAATTCAGTAAGATCCATAAGACCATAGTATATATCGCCCTAAAAAGTTCCATAAAAATCGGCTTAATATTTTTTCAACGGTTAATTACAAGGAAACGGCTCGGTAGATTTCACACCAAAAACTAATCAGTATCATTCCCAACTAATATCTTTCGAACAGTTTTTTTTTTTATCGATTCGGTAGAATGAGCTTAAATGTGGACGAAAAGTTTAACATTTTTTTCAAATTACAAAGAAACGGCTTGGAAGATCGTCTCACAAAACTGAGAACCAACTATAGTGCTCATTGAGATACATCGAATGACTTAAATTTCTAAAATCATTCAGGCGTTTTTGATCAAACGTCGATTAAAGGTCTTGCAAA
>NW_020536999.1:90934497-90969053 GCF_003426905.1 Ctenocephalides felis
TAAATATGATACATCAAGAAAATATCAATGCGGCACCCACGAATAATAAATTTGATTAGAATACGCATTACGTTCTATTTCATCGAAAATGATCTCTAAATTTACAAAAAAATTTCAGGATCTATCCTTGAAATGAATTGTCGTGTCATTTCATCGAGTTTAAAATATTTACATTTTGAAAAACTGCCGCCCCAGGCCCGGGCCTAAACGGGCCTAGGGGTAATCCAGCAAGTTTATATTAGAAAATTCTTGTTATTTTTTAATAAAAATGTTAAAGATAAAATTTGGTTATAATTCTTCTCCCCTAGAACCTAACTATATATTTCAAATTAAGTGGCACTCTAAATCATATTGGTAGAGTGGCTTGGCACCATACAGTTAAAAGCTTGCCGACCCATGCTCTAGAAGACGAGCATGCTGAAGAGAGTATCACTCACCACACACCATCTACAAAAGTGCCATTGAAACCAATATCGGGTTTGATGAAGTACTTTAACAGCAACTACTGTATCTCTTGGGCAGCATGATGACAAACCAAATGTGCTCATTTAATAGTATAGCTTGTATCGGGCATACCTGCTGAACAAGTAAGAAATATATTTAACCAAGAAATAATAATGAACAATGATTTTTTTATTCGATTGTAGAAAGTATATTAGGATGGTATGTTTATTTTCACTAATCATTAGTATTAAATTATTATATTTATTAGTTAATTAGCTTTCTGTATATATTCTAATATTCTGAATTGTTTCATCGGACTATTTGTTCGTATTTGATGTTTTACTAAAAAAAATTTATTTTTATATAATATATATATATATATATATATATATATATATATATATATATTCAATAGATAAGTCCTGGATTTTTCAATATATTGATTGTTTCTTTTCCAAACAGTAAATCCAATAATAAAAAACAATTTGTTTTTTTAAGATATATTAATAACGACGTTCGAAATAGATACGTTCCATCATCAGGTTTATTCTGTAATAATTTATATAACTTCATAAACAATGAATACCGTTATTTATCTCGCCATTATAAAACTCTAACAAAAAAAATTACAATCTTTCTTTTAATCGTATACGCGTTTCCAATAATCATTGAACATACCTGTATTTATAAAATTTTATCATGCTTCTTTATTCAAATAACGATTTTATTTAATTCATTTGATGTTTGCGTTGACCAACACTTGCTTCACATTTTTAAACATTATAAATATAAATACTTCTTTACATTTTTTAAATCATTGAAATCATACGCCGCTCAGTTCTCTCAAAAAATGAAGTGCCATATTTGGCACTTTTTGCCCCGTACCATCAAAACGGCTGGACCTGTCTGTGCCAAAAACTAATCAGGACGTCTCCTTATCAATTCAAGACGACTGTTTTCTTAATCATTTCAATCATTACCGACATCGTCGACAAATATTTCGGGAAAAATTATTTATTTTGAATTAATTATTATATATTACAACACTGTTTTAGAACTTGTATTGAATAAATTATTTGTCAAATATTGACAGGTCCAGTGATTCCGAGATCCAATAAAAATCAATAAAAAAATCAATAAATCATTTGTATTCCAAAATTTTATACAGATTTCAATAATAAGTACAAACTTTGTTCACATTGTTATGGATAAAGTATCAAAATTTATACAGTTTAACCGTAAAAACTCCGACGCGGCGCACATACTCGCTCCGATATTCCATCTCGCCCACCGCGATCGCTTCGAAAAAAAATTCAAAGTACATTTTTTTCTTCCTGATTTTTTTATTGATCGACAGCTAATGAAATTTTAGGAAAAGTCAAGAAATTTCAAGTCTATAGGATTACTAGAAGTGTTCTTTTTTTTTAATTGAAGCCGAAAAAAGTCTGGCCGGATCACTCCGACCGACGGAGGGTTAATTATATGTTAAAACGATGTACAAATTTATAAAAAACTAAACTGGTGATTCAAATATGTACCAGTAGCAAAATAATTTTAAGAATCTAAGAGCTGTGTTAATAAGAAAGAAAAAATCCTAACCACTGACCCATTGCCGCCCCATTTGTCTTGCAAAATCTATTAAGCAACGCAGTCTACTTTAAACTAATATTTGAAAGTGTAAATGGATGGATGATTTCAAATGATTCATAAAATTCTAGTGATATAAATCAAAATGTACTCGGAAGCCGCAGTAATGCGTCCACGCAATTAATTCATTTTGTATAATGAAAAGCCAAAATGATCAAAACTGAAAATAAAACTACAAGATCTCGTATTACGGAAATTCGGTATCGGTACCCACAAAATCAACTCGAAAACCTTGAAATTAATACAAAAATATGTATCACTGACCTTTTCTCCTGTAAACGGTGCTGCATCAGTTCCAATTTCTCATGTAAATTAGACTTGATAAGGGCACAATTACAAACACTTGAAATAATAGGTATAAAATTATCGCACTATTAAACTGAATTCAATTCGTAACCATGTTGAACTCACGCAACAAGCCGGTCTCGGCTACGTCCATTTCGCCGAGACCCTTCTAGCCGTACACCGTACACCGCCGCAGTCGAAAACGAAATGATATCCTCTCGCAATGGCAGGCAGGCCGATTCGAGTGGTGGGGAGAGCAACTAGGTGATAGGTGATGGGCGGTGATGGGCGTGGCCTACGCCTGCGACATATCTTTGTCCTTGTCTTGCGCATTAACTCCTATGCGTGGAACAGAGTGCGAAATAGTACTCGAGCGCACTCGCACATGACATAGTTGTCCTTCTCTGTACGCAGAATTGCATAATGGCCGATCGGCTTCCGAAAGAACCAGCGCCATTATCATGTTGTTTGAGCTTCTGTCTGTCGGCAAACTGCAACGTAAAATCATATTATAATTATTTTTATATTTCAATCGACATATAAAGGAACTTTTTCTGTAGAATTTATAATAAAAGTTTATGTAAATAATAACACAACCGTTCATGCAGAAGGATAAAAACAGACTAACTGATTCTTTATGATACTGATATATTCTTTAACTAATCACTTTGAATCGTTTACGAATTTTTAATTATTTTGGACATAATATAAAAAGACGGAATGTGCAGGACATTCTCTGATGCCATTCTTGCTTTAAAACTCCGTTTTGTTGAAATCCAAAATGTACATATTTCGCATAAAAAGAAGTTTGCAAACTACAATTATTTTATTATTGGTTTTCCATTGTAATTGTTCACACCAAAATCACAGCATCCGATATATTGATATAGAAACAAATCAAATATCTAAATAAAAAATTATTATAAAATAAAATCAATCAATACAAAAATTAAACTTTGAAAACATTGTAAATACAAATATAATTTGTAGTTGTAATAAAAACTAGTTGGTATTGGTATTTTGCCTTGAGGCAAGTTACATGAACTTTCTGATATGTGTAAATAATCGACTATATAAATTAATTTATGAGCGATTAAACGTATTCCGAGTAGATTTATTACACATAATTGAAAACGAACAAACACGTTAACTCGAGTATTTTCTAAAAGCAAATTTTCAAAAATTAATAACTTTTATAATTGAACCAGTTTCGGTAGGACTTAATGGTTTAGATGTACATTGAGATCAAGTACTCTAGCGTTATACCAAGTAAATCGTCTAATTTTAATTTTAACGAACGTCAAAAAAACTACTCATTTTCTCAAACTTTGATGAATTTTTAAAATTCAACTACTAGTAAGGCCATAATAATTCAGTAAGATCCATAAGACCATAGTATATATCGCCCTAAAAAGTTCCATAAAAATCGGCTTAATATTTTTTTCAACGGTTAATTACAAGGAAACGGCTCGGTAGATTTTCACCAAAAACTAATCAGTATCATTCCCAACTAATATCTTTCGAACAGTTTTTTTTTTAATCGATTCGGTAGAATGAGCTTAAATGTGGACGAAAAGTTTAACATTTTTTTTCAAATTACAAAGAAACGGCTTGGAAGATCGTCTCACAAAACTGACCAACTATAGTGCTCATTGAGATACATCGAATGACTTAAATTTCTAAAATCAGTTCAGGCGTTTTTGATCAAACGTCGATTAAAGGTCTTGCAAACTTTGACGAATTTTTAAAGTTAAACCGATAGTCGTAGGGCCGTAATATCTTAGTATGATCTAGAAGATGATGGTATGTACCGCCAAAAAAAAATTATAAAAATCGTCGTATTTTTTTTTTTTTTAACTTTATTACAAGAAAACGGCCCGGCCGATCTATACCAAAAACTAATCAGCACGATTCCCAACCAATACCTACAAACGATTTTTGAATTTTCGAAATCGATTCAGAATTGCGGGCTAAACGTGGACGAAAAAGTTTTCACTTTTCTGCGATTTACAAAGAAGCGGCCTGGACGATCGTCGCACAAAACTCAAAAACCCTAGTCGTCATCGAGATACATCGAATGGCTTTTAAATTTTGGAAATCGGTCCAGCCGTTTTTGAAAAAACATTGATTTACGGCAAAAAATTTGTTCACACACACGCGCGCACACACACACACATACTTTTTCCAAATTTGGTCTCATTCGATTCAGAATGGCTTGAAACGTCGAGAAAACATAAAATTAGCAAATCGGATCTTTTGATGAAAACATAAACTTCTCCTTCGGGAAGTTAATAAACACGTAATTAATATTACAAATAAAGTGTTTTACAACAAATCATTGGTCCTTCGAAAAATCAATCAAACCTAACAAACAGTAATATTCTACTACTATCGACGCCACATCTATAGTTCTATAATCTAAAGCCACCAATCTTTCAAATGCTATAAACATTTAAAAAAAAAATTGTTAAGAATTAGAAAGATATTGGCATAAATTTGGAAATTTCAAATTAGACGCAAATAGTGTAGTTAGTAGAAAAATGATTTATCAATCATGAATTTTTTAAAACTCGTCAGAGGAAGGTAATACGCTACTTTGACAAGATTTGCAAATTCATATTCAGGATATTGAAAGTTTGTTCAAAGTGAATATATTCGATCGAGTAATCGACATTATTATTGAACAAATTAAAACGCGTTTCTTCCGATGAATTAATATGTTTCAAATTTCAGTATGTTGCTACAATAAAAGATTTCAATGATACTGATCTATTAAATAAAAGTTCTAAAATTTGTTTAGATAAAAAAGACATTAGAAATTCAGAATAAACAAATTTTAAAATCATTATTTAATAGATCAGTACTATAAAAAAAAACTTTTGTTCAGATTCTGAACCATTTGCCAGGGAAGTTTAGTTTGCGATCAACTTTCAGAGGCGGAATACGAAATACCTACTTCGGTAAGAAAAGATTTCATTTACTAAATAGCTTATTGAAGTTAACATTTTATTTTTATTTCAAAACAAAATATATACAGGATTCATGCTATTGTTTCCTAATAAGCTAGACGACAAATGGTTTCATCTTCGTTATAAAAATCGTCTAAAACGGATTGGAAAATAATAATCTAGAAATCAATGATCAAATATAAGATGAGAAAATATATGTTAAATAACAAAATATTTATTGTTAAATCATTTTAATTGTCCGAGGTTTTTCTCGGACTACGGTAATAAATTGCAAGTAATTAAAAACTATGTTGGAACTGATTAAAAATGCAGAATCATTGAAATCCATTAAATAACATTAAAATTATGAACATTGCAAAATCTTAATTGAAATCAAAAATTATTTAAATTATTTCAGGTAGATAATAATATACATTCGAGGAATTGATTATTTTTATGGCTATAATTTGTAATTAACTATTTTATTCGCTGATAAAATAATTGACGAATAAATTGTCAAGTATGATATAAAGAAATTGTTAAATTATGAAATTTTCATTATTAAGTCATATTGTTTAGGTCGGAATATAAAAATTAATTTGATAAAATATTTTTAAAATTAAATTACCTGCACGTTTTTTAATAGCAAAAGTAAATCGACTGTCAAATAATTGAAAATAGTAGCCATTTTATAAAGTAAATTTCATAAAAACTGATTTTATTTTCAAATTTATCAATCGAATCACATCACTGACAATGATATGTATTTTAGCATGATCAGATGTTTCGTAAAATTGTTCAATAAATTAATTTTTATAACAATACTAAAAAGTCAACTACTTTCATATAAAAATTGATAAATAAGATAATTTTTAAGGCAAAATTAAATTTGTTCGTCATGAATCATCATCGTCGAAACATGAAACATTTTAATTAAAGATTTGATTGCTCGCAAATGATAAGTTCCATCAATTAATCATATTTACATTCATATATTTAATTCAATAATTACTACAAATATACACAAATAATTTACGTGCATTTAATAAAGATTAAAGATTGCATAAAGTGTGATGTATTGTAAACGGACTGTAAATGTTGAATTGAATATAAATGTATGAAACCGGTTCTTTTGTTTGATTTGCTTTATAAATTCGGACAGATTATTATCTACAGATGTGGAATTATGTAACATTCCAATTATTCTGCATTTAAAGTGAAGTTTTGTACAACAAATTGTTGCGAATGCATTTATAGATCTTTAACAGACAAAAGTAAACTAGAGGTGTATGGCATCGTGCCTTAAAGCAAATTGCTGAAACTTCCCGTACCGTAATGAAATATTCGAGAAATTTTAAACGTTTTCAAATATATTATTACAAATACTGTAACTTTCATTATTTTTGCTATCTTGTCATATCTGAGCAATCAAAATCAAATGTGAACCATAAATCAATTTATCTCCAGAACATTAACAATCGTTCGTCATTTCATTTCGAATTCAATTTCAAAAAAAAAAATAGTTGCCTAATTTACACAAAATTGAAAAAGTGCTCCCGTATAGTCACACACAGTCTAATGTAAATAATTCTGTGCGACCTTTTCACTTATACTGTGCTTAGCTTGACGGCATTTTCACATTTTTCAATAGTTTTCACAAAATTCGAATTGTAAAAGTGCTCCAGTACATAAACAGTCTAAACGCACTTGGGTAAACATTTGCACCAGAGTGGCGCTTAGAATGTGCTTAGCCTGGGTAATTTTTTGAATTTTTAATCCAAAATTACAAAAATATTTTTTGAAAAAAAATATTAGAAACAATTTTTTTTTTGAAAAAGCAATTATTTTGTTGAAACAAGCAGAAAGTTCTTTGAATCATTCAAATCGGACACTTAGTTCGCTCAAAAACTGTCATTTTTTTTAACATTTAGCTTTGTATCTCCGAAACCGCTAGGCCTACCTTTGCCAAAAACTAATAACCACTTTTCCTCGTCATTACGAACTGAATGTTTTTTGGATCATACAAATTAGATGATCCGTTCTCTCAAAAACTCGATTTCTATTTTCTGCACTCTTTGCTTAATATCTCCGTAACGGATTGACCTGCCTTCGCCAAAAACTAATCAGCACATCTCCCTATCAATAGAAATCGAATGTTTTTTAAACCATTCAAATCGGTTGATCCGTGCGCCCGAAAACGTGGACAAAAAAATGCGGACATACGAAACACACACACACCCACACACACATCCATTAGTTTTCTGAGGTATGCCTTAAAATGTTCAGAAACCTCCAAAACGTCGAAAAATGCAAAAATTTTCATTTCCGATGTTCGGCCCATTATTATAACTACCCTACGGGAAGTTAATTAAATGATCAAAGTAGTAATCAAAGTCATTCAATCTAATTTTAAACGTATGTTATGAAAAACATGCATGCAAATGCGTTCTAATATAAAATTTGAAAACAATTTAATCGAAGCAAATACTAATATTGGGTCTATTGTTTAATTAATAACTACTCAGTAATATTATTGTGAAATAAACAAATACTGAATGAATAGAGAAGGCGCACAGATATTTAAAACATTTAACTAATTCATAAAAAGAAACCAATTTGCAAGAAAGTATCAAAATAAAAGGCTAAATCGCGAATTCCTTAACAAATTCATAAAAGAAAACTAATTTGTATGAAACTAACTTAATAGAAGCGTGAAAACTTTTAGAGAAATTAGGAATCATTTACATGTAATGGAAATATGCCAATGTTATCAGCTATAAATAACATTATAAGACAATAGCGTAAACATGATTAAATTGAAATAAATACGTGTTATTGGCTTCACTGCTTGAAATCAATTCATATTATTAATTTGGTGTGATTGTATTATATATGAGCATGCCATTTAAATAAATATCACTTACCACAGCGCCTTACAATCATTCTTGATTAGCTGGAAGTCAGCATCCATACTCCGATAATAAAAACTCCTTGGAATGTATCACAAAAATCACTTCACACACAAAACTTTAACATCGTAATAATACTATTTTCTAATAAACACTACAGCAATTGAAATTTGAACAAATATCAGTTTGCAAGACTCCAAAGAGATTTAAAGTATTAACATGACGCCAATTGGACAAACATCTGAAAGAAATAATTATTATTATAAATCAATATAATAAATCAAATTAATTTTTATTCACAAATACTCAATCCAAATGCATATAAATTGCCAGTAGCCTGATGTGCTGAAGAGACACAGGTTGTTCAGTGAATAAATGTACTAAATATTATATAATGTAAAACAATAATCAAATCAATCCCAATTTCTTTAAATAATACATATTTACAAAATTTGTGAAATAAGTGTAATATTTTTAAGATCTATATGATTTTATTAACTACAACCAAATGAAACCATACAACAAAATAATAGTATAATTACCTTAACTTCAAATTTCTGATACGCTTCTCAGGATTCCAATAGTCTTCTAAATACAAATGAGTAACAATTCAATGTACTTGGCTTCAGGTAAAATCTGCAAAATAGTATAATACTAATAATAGATATATAACTATCAAATTCATTCATATCGAGAGACTGTGGAAAGAAAAGTTTGTATGTATTGTGACTAGCTAAAAGAATATTGTTGCCAGAATTGAGAGTTGGCTAGTTGATGGTGACGAAGAACTATTTCATCATGAATTAAAGTGTTGTGGGGCTCTTTACATCTATAGCAAGCACCTTTAAAACTACACTCTTAGCATCATGTCCAGGAAGTAAACAACGAGTGCACAGTGAATGCTTTAACACCAGATCCTTGCGCCCTGAAATCTCCAACTCCTTAAACTTGGAACATTTGTACAATGGATGACTTCCCTTACAACAACAACACGGAGATACTACCCTTTTCACTGTACTAACATGAACCATTTTAGAATTTCCCTGAATGGGTCTACTTCCTAATTTGAATGAGTTCTCTAAGGCACAAACCCGCAGCTCCAGAAAGGAAAAAAATTGATTTACCGTTAGAAGAACTTTCCATTCCTGGACAAATTCCATGCCATGCCATGCGTGTATGGCTGTCAAGCTTCTTGTTCAGCATATACAACAGAATAAGATCCTAATGTTTAGTTGGTTCATATACAGTTGAAAGAGCACGTATTTGTTGCCTCGCACTTTGTGCCTGTTCCTTTGTGTATCTGTGATATGTTGTCGATCTGCTGCAAATGGGAATTCAGTATTTAAAATTTAATGTCATAAGTCTTACACAGTAGCTCATAGGCCGTCCTCAGTGTAAATCTCATTTGTTACGCTTAAAGATGATATTAGTTTTGCAGCAGACGATAGTAGAGCTCCCTTTAGAGAATGCAACTTTTGGACTTGCAGCAACTTTGTGTTATTGTGAATTAACGAGTTATAAAGATCTAATAAATTGGGTCCACTCACTATAATCACCGTTGAACTTGGGTAACGTGATCTCTGGTAACTTTACATCTAATGCTGGATTTGAATCTACCGACCTAGACAGTGATAGGGTACCAATATTCGTAAGAGCATTTAAACGTGACATATGCTAAATAACATGTACATTAATTAACTTATTCTATTCGTACCTTACCTTACAAGTTACAATTGTCGTAAATACCGCTTTCACGCCACTCCGGTGCTCCAAACCCTTGTATGACAGTGTCTTGTGTTGTTATTGTATAAGGTGCGACATAGCCTTCTGTGCCAGGTGTGCTCCAATTCTCAGATGAGCCCCAGTAACACGAATAACAGCGATGACAAACTCTGGAGCCTCGTGCGCCTAACTTCTTCTCAAATGAAATCTGCGTGCATTCACTCAATTCACCAATAATAAGTATTGCTGCTCTATTGTTGAGCTTGAGCGTATTCAATTCTTGTTTTTAGCGTGAATAGTTTTAAGGTTCAACCATTTTTGAAACTTTTTATCAACTTTCTTCACGGCGAAAAAATCGGCGTCCTTTTATATATATTAGCACTGATTTTATTAATATTATCCGTGATGAAGAACCAAACTTTATGGTATAAAAAGAAACACGCGAAGAAATTATATACAGAATCTGTTGAACACAGAAATAATAATTTTACATTTACGAATACTTGTTGTAGGTTAGACGGCGGCTTAGACATTAGACAAAAGTGACAGAAGTGACAGAACAGATTGTACAAGGCATGCAACATGCATGCATGTGCATTTGCAGAAAGCAACACTGCTGAAATTTTGACAGGTTATGGTCAACACCGGAGCAAACTTCAGTGTGTATGGGTGTTCTGGCAATCGTAATTTTTTGTTATTTAATGACTCCTTTAAAACGTAACTAGTTTCTTTACAAAATCAGCAACATTATACAAAACCAAATATGCACTAATAGAAAACCGAATATCAAACATACAATTTCCTGAAAAATACAAAGATACATTCTTGGAACGCTGGGCGACTTATTGGAAATTCTTTTTAAAGGACTATAGAGAATAATTAATGAACATATTCACTATTTCAATGGCAAATTGAAATGTTTCAACATAACCTCGAAAACCATTCACTCACAATGCCGAATATTATGCTGAAAACCTTTTCAAATTAATAAAAAACAAAAGATCATTACTTTATATTCACATTTATTTATTTATATTCGTCACTAATTCAGTTATTCACCAAATAGATGCAAAAAGTGTGAAGCACTGGAATACGAACGGACCCTAGTATTCTAATGAGGATTCTAATGACTAATTTGGCGCAAAAACACAACATTCACTATATTAATCGTTTTGGTATTGTTTAAGGGCTTTCCTAATCACTTTTGCATACTTTTCAATGCAATAATTAATGAACATATGCACTATTTCAATGGCAAATTGAAATGTTTCAACATAACCTCGAAAACCATTCACTCACAATGCCGAATATTATGCTGAAAACCTTTTCAAATTAATAAAAAACAAAAGATCATTACTTTACTATGACGCCTGATATGAGGAGGAAGACATTATGCTTGTGCTCCTAATATCGCTTTAGCTGTTGGGTATGATCTAGATACATCAGTACTGTATGATTTATCAATATGACAATATGACTTTTAATTTCCTGTTCTGATAATCCACTCATTTATTTTTATCATTTTTATAATTTTTATCATTTTCATTTTCTTCATATTATCATATTTCTGTACATTATTATATATATAGTATATATATTTTTTTTGCAATTAATTTATTATGTAAGAAAAATCTATTTTCTTTTCCTAAACATATTGTTTGCTAAAATCTCATCAAGATCATGTTTCTTGACAGATGTCCTGAAGATGGAACGTACCTAGTTCCGAAACGTCGACAGTAAACAAATAATTAAATAAAGAAATTGTTTATTAAAACTTCTTGTTTTTTTATTTTTTTATTATTTTGGGATTCTTGTTCGAAACTACTCTACATAATATATATATATATATATATATATATATATATATATATAGGAGATTGCTATTTGAGAAGAAAAATGATATTTTCATAGTGTGAACCAAAAGTTCATTTGCCTTTAAATCGGTTCATTTGTTTTTAAAGAATAGAATTCCTATTTCTGTTGCTTCCTACCACATAAATAAAATTCTATTTAATTTATCTAGCCTTTGGTGAGCAAATACACAAGTAAGAAGAAAGCATAACTAGCTGTAAGTGTAATTTTGTCTTTTAGGGCAATTAAGGCATCGTGCCTTAAGGCAAATTGCTGGAACTTCCCGTACCAAATAATAATTGGCTTTGGTGCAGATGGATTGGCATAACTGAACACTTCAAGGCGAGAACTGTTGGAAGAAATCCAGACAAATTAGAGAATGCATGATGACAAATCCTAGGATTACTAGTAAATGGCAACCACCTAATCAAAGACTTGGAATCAAATATAGGTAAGTTACAAATAAATTGCTTGATAATATTTAAAAAATTTATCAGTGATAAATTTATATTACAAATTTAATTTACTCGAGTATTGTAATCAAGTAATATAAATGATTTAGACATTTTATCAGTTATTTTTTATATAATTTGAATAATTATGTAATAAATAATTTTTTTTACAGAGGATGAGGGCAATGCAAAACAAAGAATATTGGAAAAACATATTATTAGCTGAGGTATTGTTGCTGCTGCTGCTGCTGCAGCAATTCTTGGTCGACTATCAAAATAAATGGAAGGCTCTCGTGCTTGTAGGTAGATACACAGATAAATTCAATATTTTATTCAAAATAAAATGAAATTTTCATCGTTTTATTCTTATTATTATGAGTTATTAAACACAATTTTCTTTTTCAATGAAGGCTTTGAAGTAAACAATGGAATTCAGTAAAGATTAAAAGATGAAAAGGGCTCAGACAAAAAGTTGCAACATCATCGCGCTCTGCAAAGGGCTTAATCAGGTTAGTAATCATAAAATAGTTTACAATTATATACTTGATTATAAAATTTTGCAACAAATTATAGGGAAAAACATTACAAGTAATTTTTCATATTTATTGCAATATTTTACATACCATAATTGTTATTACAATTAATTCATAAAATTTTTATTTCTACATTCATTTTAAACATAAATTTTATTTAAAACTTCAATTTTTATTTAATTACTGAAATGTTGATTTCCAACAAAAAAATTTGAAAATGTTGAATGAGAATAAATAATTCATTTATTGAAATTGACATTTACTGAAATGTTGATTTCTAACAAAATAATTTGAAAATGTTGAATGACATTTGAATGTTGATTTCTAACAAAATAATTTGAAATGTTGAATGAGAATAATAATTCATTTATTGAAATTGACATTTACTGAAATGTTGATTTCTAACAAATAATTTGAAATGTTGAAAGAAATAATAATAATTCATTTTTGAAATTGACATTTACTGAAATGTTGAATGAAATAAATGACAAATGAATTCGAAGGTGTCATTGTCTAGGCATAGTTTTGGAGGCCACATATCTCTGCTAATGAAATAAATAATTCATTTATTTTCAGTGAGGACAAATAATGAAATAAATAATTCATTTATTTCAGTGAGGACAAATGAATTTGAAGGTGTCATTGTCTAGGGCAGAGTTTTGGAGGCCACATTATCTCTGCTGCGAAGCTGCTGCTGCTGCAATTCTTGGTTGACTCTCAAAATAAATGGAAAGCTCTTCAGCAATTAAATGGGATGTTTCATTCTGAATAAAATAAAGTTTATATCGTTTTTATCATTATTATGATGAAGTTATTAAATACAATTTTCTTTTACAGTGAAGGTTTGAAATAGACATGGAATTCGGTAAAGATAGAAATGTACCAATTGATGGTGATGCTAAGAGAACGTAGGTGACATATAATACTATTGAAATGTTATAATTTATAGTATCTCAAAAATCTAATTTTTTCAGAGTAAATGATTTTCAAAATGTTAATCTTTTTTAAAAAAAAAATGGTACGGAAAGTTCCAGCAATTTGCCTTGAGGTTTTCCCACTGATATTATAGTTGTTTTGTAACATCAACGTTCTTATTACGTATTAACGTTCACTTATCATTATAACATACCTAGACGTCTCTGTAGGGGGCGCTAACAGCACAAAAGTAAAAAAGAATATTATAAATCATATATATAATAAACAATTAACATTGACACTGAAATATATGAAGATAATATTTTAGTCAAAATTATCGAAACATATATGATATATATATATACAATTTTGTAATACATTAGTTAACAATACTACAAATCCCATTTTAAAAAAAAATATTTCAATTTCTTTAGATGCCGACTTTGTCACTGTCGGTCCTGAATCATAATTTTATGCTGACTTAAATCAAAATTGTGAATCTATCATCATTCTTATTATTAGTGATAACACAGATTAGCAAGCCAGTTAATGATTACGCAATACATTAACTAACGCGTCGTATAATAAAAAATCGGCCAGGCCAGGCCAGGCCACGTGATAGTAAGTAAAAGAAGTTTGGGAATCACTGCTCTAGACCAACAAGGAAATTATAATTATCTTTATCTTCACACTTACTTTACACACGTTATGTAACATGATCGTATTTGTTAGATAATAACTTTCAAATTAATATTAAAACATACCAAGATGGCCAGCACTTAATATTCTGCCACGTGTTGGGGGCGATCGCGGCTCCGAGGGTTCACTGGCCGGAGCTTCAGAACAAGAATATAATTGTTATTATCTTTATCTTTACACTAACATTAACGTATTTATTGCACAATAAGTCAATTAATATTAAAATATACTTATTATAATCCTAATGGGAGCGCGGCTTGGGGATCTCTGTGGTGTTCTTGTCATTGGCGTGGCGGGGCGTTCACCAGTTGTACGTGTACCTTCAGAACCAACAATGGAATTATTATTATCTTCATTTCATTTGGCATAATTCAGAAAAAATCAGAATACAGATGTGTATGCATGTGTGTTTTGTGTGTGCATGTGTGTCCGCATTTTTTCGGGCGCACGGATCACCGATTTGAATGGTTCAAAAAACATTCGATTCCTATCAATAGGGAGATGTGCTGATTAGTTCTTGGAAAAGGCACGTCCAGCCATTTCGAAGATACGGAGCTAAATGTGTACAAAATGGCAGTTTTGAAAGAACTAAGCGTCCGATTTAAATGATTCAAAGAACTTTCTGCTTGTCTAACAAAAATAATTGATTTTGGAAAAAAAAAATTGTTTCAAATTTTTCCCTATATGGAAAATAATTCAAATTTTATTTTAATTCTGACTAAAGTTCTATATTACTTTAAACAAATAATTTCATCTTTGCAATTCAGTTTATATAATTCTATAAATATTAGACAATGTTTCAATATTTATAATAATCTATTTGAAAACATTCAATATTCCTCGAACATTTCGTACGGTACGGGAAATTCTAGCAATTTGCCTTAAAGCACGATGCCATACACCCTATTAGTTTATTTATTTATTTAATCATAAGCAAGCCGTAATTAATAATAATAGATATTATTTCAGACTCTTGTCAAGCTAATTGTCAAAATAATTAATATTAAAAGGATAATAATTTTTTAATAATCATAATAGCTGCACGAATTTCGCTTCTGAAAAAAAGAACTGATTCATAATTAAGGTCATCATATTAAAGTCTATTTGACCAGGAGTCAAGCTCAAAATTCTTGCACAAGGTTGAAAGTTATACTCATTCAAAACCGTAAAAATTGAATTAATAAAATAGCAATAAAAAAACATGGTTGTACAGGCGATCAAATGGTCAGACTATATAGATAAATGATAAGGATTATGCAAGAAAATAGTTATTGTAATCAAATTGAGAAAATTCAGTAGTGTCATAAAAAGCTAATTCTTTAAAAAGTCTAACTAAGAGAGCATGAAGTTTTTTGCTGTCTAAGTTTCGGAGATTGAAGTAGAAGTAGAAGTTTATTCATAAGCTGAATACCTAAACCGTCGATTGCATTGAAAGTTTGTGTCTAGTGTGTGTTGTAGTTTGAGGAAGACGAAGCCATATCAAAAAGTTTCCAATTGTTTGATGAAAGATAATGTTCCAGCAGATAAATGCATGGGACAGTTAGAATATGTGTTTTTTAAATATGGACAAGGAAAAAATGATTCGAATAGCTCTTTTCTGAAGCTAAATATTTAATTAGTTCGGAGATGAAAAACCCCAGAATTGGATTCCGTATGAAAAGTGAGAATAAAAGTTGCCCTAATATACTGAAAGAAAGCGATTTAAACCAAGTAAGTTTGGGTTTTCGGGTGCGCAACATGAAACATGTCTAGATAAAGTTGGTGATAGTGAGATAGAGATGTGATCAGGATCAGACCAGATAATTGTTTAATTTTTGTTGCCTGCTGTGATATTTGCTTTTCAAAAATAATAATATAATAATTAGAGGTGCATGGCATCGTGCCTTTAAGCGAATTGGCGAAACTTCCCATTCCGTAATTAAATCGAATCGAGAAATAATAAATGATTTCGAATAGCTTATTATAAATACTGTAACATTCGTTATTCGTGTTATAAATATAAGAATAAATTCGACGACGACGTTTATATATGTTTATGTAAAAAGTAAATAGAAGTAAAAAAGATTATATCTCATATCTCTAAGAATTATATAATCTAATTTGCAAAGTTAAATTTATTTGTTTGAAGTATATAAGAGAGTTTTAGAATTTTAGCTAGCATTAAAATTAAAATTCGAATCATTTTTCATATTTAAACAGTGAAAAAATGGTAAATTAAAAAAAAAAATGGACAAAAAATTTTTTGCTTTCCTAAACTAATCGATTCTTCATACTGCAAAATGTTTTTTGAATCATTCGAATCGGAAGCTTTCGCCGCATCATCAATACATGTTGAATGTTTTTGAATAATTCAAATCGGATGCTCTTTTCGTTTCTCAATAGTAAACGATTGCTTTTTAAATATTTCAAATCAAATCGATCCGTGCTCCTAAATATGTGACAGAAATTGTATCCACCACACCAACACAATACCACACACACCGATTTTTCGACTTTAAAACTCAAAATCGTCAAAATCGAGTTACGAGGTTGCGTAAGAAGCACAAAGTTTCGTAACATTTTTGATGTGTCAATGAATATTAAAACATACCATACTCCGATTGTTTCCCCTCGCGGTCGCTCCAAAATGCAACCTCTGTATGGATGTTGTAGGAAAAGGAAAGGTTCCACCAGGCATCTTGCGAATAAGAAAAAACTTACGAAATGTATCATTACCCACATTACTGAGATGTAATACAAAACTAATTACATATGACGTTAACATATCTGGTAGGTCTTGGCCTTTGGCTTGGTTCCTTGGCCCTTTGCTCCGTATTTAGGGGCGGTCGCTCCATAGAATGCCCGGACCTCTGTATGGATGTTGTAGGAGAAGGAAAGGTTTCACCAGCTGCATCATCTTCGGGAATAAGAAAAAACTTACTATTCTCTATCATTCCACCCACATATATTGCAGATGATAATACAAAACATTAATTTACATATTGACGTTAACATATACCTGTAGGTCTTGGCCTTTGGCTTGGTTCCTTGGCCCTTTGCTCCGTATTTAGGGGCAGAGGGGGTTTGGAACCGATAAGAGACCTTCTATAATCCCTATATGGAGCCCATATGGCTCCTGAGGGTATTCTCGAAGGTACTCCACTCCTTGATTGTAAGTACTTGAATCTGAAACCAGAATGGACGATGATGATAATATAATAGAAGAATTCAATTTTTATCTTTTCACAACTCGCTTAATGAAAAATATCACTTGGGCCTAGTTAGTGATGCTCACCGTGCATATCCAAGCCTAATTATAAGTAAAAATGTATGAGAAAGCGTTGTGTTAGGTAAGGACGACATGGCAAATACACGTGATTATTTAAAATTTGAACTATTATTTGTCGAAAATAACTGGTATGGATTTATTGCCACCATTTTGAAAGTTGCTGCATCTCAATATTCATTGACCAAGTCAATTATTTGCACACTTTTAGCAATTTTTCTTAAGGGGCACACCTAGTGTGAAATTTTAAAAAAAATCGAATTTTCAATTTTTCATAATTTAGATAGGCTATGCCTTTAAAAATACCATACAAAATTTTTAAATCGATATCTTGAATAGTTTTTGAGTCATAGCCATTTAAAGAGTATATATACGTATATAGTACAAAGATCGTTTTATCTTTAAATGCTTTTTCTCGAAACAGCATTTTCCGAATTTGCTGCAGTTATTACTCAAAAACAAATGATCCGATCACTATCGAATTTTTTTTACATGTTCTATATATAGCTCTCCGTAAAATGATCGGATCAAAAATCGAATTTTGGCAGTCCAAAAACGACCAAAATTTTGGGTAAAATTCGACTTTTTTTTAAAACGCCGCCGTTTTGTCAATTTTTGATTATTTTTTTATGGTAGGTCATTTTACAGACAATATTATCTAGTTTAACGAGAATTTTTTTTTAAATTTCATTCATGTAGAAGGCTGGAATCACTGCAGCAGTGAAAGGCCTTTTTTCGCGCCGTTGGAGATCGACGATAACTTAAAAAATATTTAATTTTTTTCTTCAAAACGTATACTATGAATTCTTAAAACATGTGTAAAATATGTTCTTAAAATTTTGAAATGATGAAGCATTTTGTTTAATATAATTTCCCAAAAAATCACCTTTTTTAGGCGGTTTTGCCCCTTAAGGGGGTATTCTACTGTAGAAGCATGAATTTTGCCCGGTTTTTGAAGCGCTGTATAAAGGAATCAATATTTTTACTATCAATTTTTTTATCATTTGTTTATTGATATTTTATTATTACATAAAAAAAATAATTAAAGAAAAAAAAATTAGAATTCACAAAGTTATGAGCAGTCGAAGTGGGGGCTCAAAAAAAAAGAGGGTGTCCTGGCGTGCATGATTCCAACCCTCCTGGTGATCCGAAACATAAAAAATAGATGGATTATTAATTATTATAGATGCCGCTATCGTATGAACCTTGGATAAGTTAAAAAAGAAATTTTTGTTTGAATGGCGGCAGTTTGAAAAAAAAAAAAATTCATGTTTTTTTTAACAATTCCGAATTTTTTAAAAATACTAAATGAAAAGTTATAGTTTTGGGAAAGGTCTATGCGTTAAAGCGATGTATAGAGAAGATCCTCTCCAAATTTGAAGTAAATTGGTTCATTAGAACTCGAGATATCCTTACCGCCAGCTCGAAAAAAGTAGTTCCGAGAAAAACGCGTTCAAAGCTTTGAGACTCGGTCGGACCCGAACCGAGGCCACGTCACTAAAACGGCTATAACTCAGGAAATAATAGTAATTTTGAAAAATCCTTTTAATGACATATTTTTGAATAACTCAACTTTGAAAATATGAAAAAAAAATTCGATTTTTTCAAAATTCTACAGTAGAATACCCCCTTAAGACATAACGAAAAATGTAAAGGATCTCCTCTTCTATACAGAGATCACTTATTGAAATGTACATTTTACCCAGGTATTACAGTAAATATTTATTACTCACACAGAAGATCTATCCTCTTCGTCAAGCTTTGCTGAAAACTTGGTTAATATTTCTAAAAACGGTAAGCGATCTGGAGGCACATTCGGGCTACCACTTTGTCCAACCGCAAACAAAATTCCAGCCTCGTGCAGCTTTGCTACTGCTTGTCGATTTTTCAGTTTGTTTGTGCCCAAGAACTTTGCTAGATGTGCGGCCAAAGTCTGAGTGAAATAAAAAAAAGTGAAGTAAAACTTATTTGCTATTGTACAAGATGGCATTTAAGCAAAAATAAATACATCGTATAACAATTTTGAATAATGTTTATCAGTAATATGGTAACACTAGTGATGCACACATTTATTAGTCTCGGCCATTATACATCTATATATCTATAATGGCATTAAAAATATGTATAATATTTGAAAACAATAATGTAATTCAAGTCATACTTCAAATATGACATGATCGGTTTGTCGGTTCTTCATTAGAGAAATGAAGTAATTGCTGATTAATAAATTCTATGATATTCTCGTTCACACAGTGGATTCTGTTAAACAACGCCTAAACAAATATTGTTTTTGCAACTTCACTCACTCATCATTTAATAATTGTGTTTGAAGAACTTCATGTAATTAAAATTAACATACAATCATTTACGGCTTGTATTTTTTTACTTTTTTGCTGGCGATGTACTATTATTCTTTGAACAGTTGTAATATCTGCCTTGCCTAAAAATATTTTCCATTTTAATAACTACAAAGATTTATAGAAACTACGAATAATATAGAAATAATTTCTTATCAAGAAACAAATGTATAATTTGTTTTAATATTTTCAAAAAACAAGGTAAAATATTCTTCCGATACTGGCATTTTTCATTAAATCAAGATTTGTACTACGATGTAACTTTAAAATGTTTATTTATCTATGTCGATTTCCTTGTTGATATCGGTACATATACAACGACGGTTTTATACCCTAGTCGCGCCTAAAGAAGTTTTACTTCAAAAAGAATAAAATAAAATCAATACGTCGGTTCCAACCTGTGAGGTTTTGCGAAAGGTGGTAAAAATTGGCAAAGTACTATTTACGAATACAAAAACCAACAAGTGGGGCGCATGGCATCGTGCATTAAGGCAAATTGCTGGAACTTCCCGTACTAAAAATTATTTTTATTTAAAAAACGATTAACATTTTTGAAAAAAACATTACTTCGAAAAAATTAGATTTTTGAGAAACTATAAATTTGACAGAGAATTACTTTTTTTAAACAAATTGTTTTTTGAAAAAAAAATGTATTCTTTATTTTGACATATTTTGGAAATTTTGAACTTTTTTCAAAGCAATCGTACTGCTTTAACTGCATAGAGGCGAAATATCGAAGCGCGTAAGCGTCTAACGGATAAACATTGATACGGAACCCATAGGAATGCAAACAAAATTTAAACTTATTGTTAAAATCTATATAAAATATCTGATAATTTGATGTGCATATGTCTCATGATCATTTTTGACCGCCAAATAGCATTTTTTTTACTTTTTTCATTAGATCTCCGAAACCGCTAGACCTGCCTTCATGAAAATTCTTGCAGTTCTTCATCTTATCAATACAAGTAAGACGTTTTTGAATTATTAACATTGGACGCTCCGTTCTCTTAAAAACTGATTTACCAATTTTGGAACTTTTTGCCCCATATCTTCGGAACGGCTAGACCTGCCTTCGCCAAAAACTAATCCGTACGTCTCCTTATCAATACGAATCGAATGTTTTTTCAATTATTCAAATCGCTTCATCCGTGTTCCCGAAATCGTCGACGAAAATTTGTATCCGCACACACACATACATACACACACATACATTAATTTTTTCTAAGGTATGCCAAAATGTTCAGAAGGTTTTGCAACGTAAAGAATATAAAAATGTTCATTTTAGATTTTTTTGCGATTACTATAACTTGCCCTGCGGGAAGTTAAAAAAAAAAAAAGTGAATTGGAGTAAACAATAAATTATACTTCTAATTGGACCTCCAGAAGTTAAACGTTTGGAGTTACCATAGATAAATATTAAAAAAAAATGTTTCCAGAGATTAGTAAATATGAATATAAATCAAGTTCTTCAATTCTGAAAAATCGAAAATAATAATTTTTTTGCATTTTTAGAGGTTTTGAAGGTTTCTGAACATTTTGGCATTTCTCAGAAAATTTTGATGTGTGTGTAGGTGTGTGTGTGTTTTGTATGTCCGCATTATTTCGTCCACGTTTTCGGGCGCACGGATCAACCGATTTGAATGGTTTAAAAACATTCGATCCCTATTAATAGGGAGATGTGCTGATTAGTTTTTGGCAAAGGCAGGTCCAGCCGTTACGGAGATACGGAGCAAAGAGTGCAGAAAATAGAAATCGAGTTTTTGAGAGAACGGAGTATCCGATTTGAATGATCTAAAAAACATTCAATTTGTAATGATTGGGAAAAGAGGTGATTCGTTTTTGGCAAAGACAGGTCCCGCCATTTCGGAGATACAAAGCTAAACGTGCAAAAAATAGCATTTTTTGAGTGAACTAAGAAGCGTCCGATTTGAATGATATAAAAAACTTTCTGCTTGTATTGACAAAACAATTGCTTTTGGAGATAAACAAATATTACATCTTTTTTTATTTTTCATAAAATATTTTTGTAATTTTGGATTATAAATTGAAAAAATGACCCAGTCTAAGCACAGTCTAAGCGCCACTCTGGTACAAATGTTTACACAAGTGCGTTTAGACTGTTTATGTATTGGAGCACATTTCCAATGTTGTGAAAACGAAACCTATTGAAAAATGTGAAAATGCCGCCAAACTAAGCACAGTATAAGTGAAAATGTCGCACAGAATTATTTGCAAATGCACAGAAGACTGACTATACGGGAGCACTTTTTCAATTTTGTGCCAATTAATTAGGGAACTATTTTTTTGAAATTGAATTCAAAATAAAATGACGATTGTTAATGTTAAGATTTGCTCATATATAACAAGATAGCAAAAATAATGAAAGTTACAGTATTTGTAATAATTAAATATTTGAAAACGTTTAAAATTTCTCGAATATTTCATTACGGTACGGAAAGTTCGAGCAATTTGCCTAAAGGCACGATGCCATGCACCACTAGTTCGTTTCATAAATTACACACATTACACAGAATAAATACCTTTAGCTGCACAAATCCTTCGATAGTTTTATTAACCACATCGCCAGCACATGAACTTTCCACCTGCAAATAATTTTCCTTCAAAGTCAGGAACATGACCGTGGTGCAATTTGTCCTGCTGAGGCTGCACATCGTGGCGACCATTTTCTTTATGATATCTCCATAGCATTTTTCACACTGCAAAATACAATAGTGTTGAATTAAATTGATCTATTTTCTTACTCACAACACTTATACACAATATACTAATAAGTATGGTAAGGAAAATGCATAAAGCGGTGATGTGAATAATAAACAAAATCACGCCATGGACCTGCCTTCAGGCAGACTACTATTTAATAGTATTACATTGTTTTAACTAATTATCCTAGGTCCTCGTAATACATCCACTGTTTTGTTCATAAAGCTACTAAATCCATGGTCAAGTCAAATGCAGGTGTTTTTGAGGGCAAATTATGGATTCTAAGGTAATCCTTCAGGTTTGGGAATAGCAAAGCTATAGAATACTTTGCATGGCAAGATCTTTATTCTCTTGGATCTTAATAGTTTTCTTTTGAATTTTTAAGCCTTTCTTTCAGAAAGATTTTGGAGACTTCGATGGGTAATTATTAGGATGTTAGCTAGTCAGTAAATTACAAAGTGGAATAGAAAGAAGTTTCAATATGCAATGAATAACTGTTATAACCTTACCTTCACATAATACTTCAAAACAAAGGACGCGCTAGTAACTGGCACGATACCAAATTCAATAAGTTTGCAAAAACGCTCCAAGACTTCACGACGTTTCTTTATTTGGACTTGATCTTCTTCGTGTGTTCCTGCAATAAGATAATAACATAATTAATTACAAAAT
Source organism: Ctenocephalides felis (assembly GCF_003426905.1). Lineage (NCBI taxonomy): Eukaryota > Metazoa > Arthropoda > Insecta > Siphonaptera > Pulicidae > Ctenocephalides > Ctenocephalides felis. The sequence goes on from NW_020536999.1 coordinate 90,957,921, forward strand.
CTTCTAATAAAATTTTTCTTTGGGCTCTCATCTTCTTCGTGCCTTTCTACAATGAGATAATTAATAACGATAACATAATTACAAAAGTCTTCTAGTAAAGTCATATTAACTTTTCTTTTACACAAACTGTGTTATGCATATAAACAAAAATCTAAACATAAATGTGATTGTTGAGTTGTACGTGTATTAGATGCATCTTCGAGTGAAAAATTCCATTTGGCATTTCAATTTATAATTGAAGCTTAAAAGTGTATCAACATGCATCACAGCAGATATCAAACAACCAACTATTAAAATATGTTCAAAAACTTTCCCAGTAAAGAAATATATTACAAATCTTCAGACAATTTACAAAATTTTCATATAATCTATACCATCTTCAGACAATTTTCGCTCTGTGTCTCTTTCTATTCAACATTTCTTGTTGGCACTTGCATTAGAAGCTCCACTTCAATAAGAAATATTTAAATTAATTTTATTCTAATTATTACCTGTCCAATGTTTTAAGAAAACATATTCTTCTGCATACTTATTGATTAACATAACGTCATCCGAGCTTAGTTTTAAAACCAAGTCGTGTAGAATCGGGTTCTTATGGTCGGCCAGTTCTACATTGAAATTTGCGGCTAATGTACATATTGCAAACAAGGCCTAAAACGTTAGAAATTAATTTATTAAAAGTACAAAAAATATTTCAGCAACTTCGATAAAACCAAAATAGGTTGTAATTGTTCAAAAATCGCGAGTGCTTGCCATGTCGTCCAAACCTAACATGACGCTTTCCCATACATTTTTGATTAGGCTTGGATTGGACATAGTAAGCGTTACTTCAATCAATATTTTTACTAGAAATGGTTAAAATTATGAACAAAATAAAAATCATTGCCCAATCTACTATTTATGAATATTGATAATAAATTTAATAAGGATACTATTTTTGGCGGACAACCCCGGAGCACCGATTATTCGATTTGAATTACTCAAAAAGCATTCGATTCCCATTGATGAACAGACTGATAGAGGTAAATTGGTTTTCAAGTAGACTTGAAGGTGAGCAGGTGGATACATAGACAGGCAATCAGATAGACAAGTAGACGTGTGAACTGAAGAGTTGTGAACAGGTTAACAGGTTGACAGGTTGACAGGTTAACAGGTTGGACAGTAAACAGGCAGCAAGGTAAAACTGTTGACAAGTAGAAGGTTGAAGAAGTTGGAGACAGGTGGAAAGGTAGGCAAGTAGTTCATATATAGTTTAAAACAATATTGAAATTCGCCTTACAATTAGTATTACTTTAAAATTTTGAATTTTTCAAATCGACTTACAGCTTGTTGGAGATCGTTATGAGTGAGATTTTGTACAATGTCTTTGCAAATTTCAATGTAATTTTTTAATTTTAACTTTAACATATCGGCTTGTTCCATACAAGCGATAGCATTAACGACCATATTATTTAAATCCATTTTTTTCACTTCGATCAATGCCCAAGATAAATAAGCGCCGTAAGAAAGCAGGCAGTATATCGATCCCTAAAAGATATTTTGATAGGAGTATAAATTAGTTAAATTAGTTATGTTTAATCTTTGATCTAATTAACATACTTCGATAGGGAGATTCCTTTCAATAACGCCATTCCTGAAGACTTTAAATTCCTCTAAAAAATCTTCCCATATATTTAAATAATTTATATTATATAAATATTGGAAAATGTAGATTTTTTTTAGGGAATTTATAATCTCAGGAAAATCTTTCTTGGCACATTTTGGATCCATTTGCTAGAAAGAAAAATTATTTCTGATCAAGAGATCAATTGTTTGACAACTTTCTACACATAACAAAAATGTAATTCGTACCCCATCCACAATAAATAGCCATGTAATATATGGCTCCATATATACGAATGCGCATTTGTCTACGATGGTCTTAATGGCGGCATCGCAATCTGCAGCAATACTTCTTGCCCTTTAGAAAGGCAATGCAAAGTATTGCTGCAGTTGTCCAGCACTGTCGTCTGCAGAATCCTGGGCGATGGCTTGCAGAGCGCCCAATAAATTCCTTAAATGCTGTAAACATAAAACACTAGATTAAAACTAGTAAGTATATATTAAAAAGTTAGAAAAACTACAACAAATGCAAGATGCATCAACATTCCCATATGCAATTAAAATTTCTGCTTAAAATATATACTCCTGCTGGTGGCAATTCAAGCACAAAGACAAGTAATCCTTATAGGTATTCATAGGTACAAAAATTAAAATACTAACCAGATCTTCCATGTCAATTGTATTATCAAAGTCAAAATATTGAGGAATTTTTATCAAATGGATAATACAATTGACATTGCTTTTAAAGCGAGCCAACAGAGTCGCCATCACCGGCATTAGATATTTGGTCATATTTAATTTGTCTTTTTTCGTTTGTTTTTGTTTTATACTTGGGACCTGTAAATATGAAAAGTAATGAAATTTAGAAATAAAAAATAATGTTTAAACATATAATCAACACACTAGAAGAAGAAACAACTGGATAGTTTTACCCATTTGCATGTACTGACATTAAAACCAGGGCAGGGTACTTTTACTTGATCGGTTTAGATTTAGTTAATGTTGTACTTCTAATTGGACTTATAAATTATTGCCTTAAACGTTTGACGACTATCATGCTATAATATCACATCAAGGAAACAGATGTGTAGTACTAAAAGCAACAAACTGATTCCCACAAAACTATTCCATTGGTCATGAGTTCATACACCGTCCAAAAATCCAAAAAAAAAACGAATTGTCTGGGGACCAAGAGCGTTTTGTTTATTTAATTGACCAGGAGAGCAGCTGCATATCAATTAAGTAGAGTCCAGTACTTGTAATTATCGACCATATTCGGATTCGCTGCGAATATTGCTACTTGAGATCATTTCTGGAAAATGCTTATCTGTCCGCCCTCTTAAAGTCAGTACATTAAAATAGGTCAAGTTACCTCAGTTTTATATATGCATTATTGCAATGCAATATTACCATGTTATCAGTTCCTCTCTCACCAGTACTTGAAAGATTTGCAGCACACCAGAACATAATTTCTATTAAAATTTCCTGGGGTTGGGGGATTGGGGTCAAAGGTTCATCATGTTCTCGAATTAAAATGTGGATCATTAAATCCCAATCTTTCATTATCTCAGTGTTTGCAACTAGGGCAAACACTAGATATGAAATAAAATTTAATCCCTGAAAAATAATAAAAATAAAGAATAAAGATTCAAAAAAATTATTTATACGACATCCACATGACTATCATATATACATATTTTACTTACTTTCAATTCAATGATCGAAGTTAAAACATGCCTGAACCATCGAACCCCAAATCCGGCCCCATTTGAATCTTGATCCAATATTAAAAAGACATTATAAAAAAATGTTCCTGCTGCCACCGCAATCTTTCGGTTCGGAGAGAACATTAAACTTGAAACAGTGTTCTAGTCCTTCGTAGTGAATAGGTACGGATAGGACCTGAATGGACAAAAATGGATAATTAATTAGCTATATCAGTTTTAACAGGTAATTACAGGACATTCGTAGAAGTCGGGTTAAGAAGTTGAAGTACACCTTTCGTAATGGGGAAATGCTAAAATATAATAAGCGGCAGTCATTGCAATACCCCAGAAAGGGGCTTCATCCCATAGCGTCAACCATTATATATACACATTTATATAATAAAAAATTATAAAAAATTATATATTTATAATAGCATTATAATTTCATAATAGCATTAACTAGCTGTAAGTGGAATTCTGTCTTGAGGCAATTATGGCATCGTGCCTTAAGGCAAATTGCTGGAACTTCCCGTTGAATACTGAATGTTTTCAAGAAGATTATTATAAATATTGTATCATTGTCTAATATAAAATAATAAAATAAAATCTGAAATATTTTATACAAAAAACTAAAAAAAAAAAAAAAAATGGAACAAAATTTTTTTTTCCAATATCAATTATTTTATTAAGACAAGCAGAAAGTTCTTTGAATCATTTAAATCGGACGCTTAGTTCTCTCAAAAACTGCCATTTTTTACATATTTAGCTTCGTATCTTCGAAATGGCTGGGCCTGTTTTTGCCAAAAACTAATAAACACTTCTCCCAATCATTACTAATTGAATGTTTTTTAGATCATTCAAATCGGATACTCCGTTCTCTCAAAAATTCGATTTCTATTTTCTGCACTCTTTGGTCCGTATCTCCGAAACGGCTGGACCTGCCTTTGCCAAAAACTAATCAGCTCTTTTCCTTATCAATAGAAATCGAATGTTTTTTGAACCATTTAAATCGGTTGATCCGTGCGCCCTAAAACGTGACTGGAAATTTGTATCCACACATACATACACACACACACACACACACACATCAATTTTTTCTGAGGTATGCCAAAACGTTCAGAAACCTTCAAAACGTCGAGAAATGTAAAAATTTTCAATTCCGATTTTCGGCCCATTACAATAACTTACCCTACGGGAAGTTAAAAATATTTAAAATATTTAAAAACAATCATGTAATTAAAGTCATACTTAAAATATGACATAGAGAAATGAAGATTAATAAATTGCTGATTAATAACTTCTATAATATTTGTTGAGACAGTGGATTATGTCAAACAACGCCTAAACAAATATTGTTTTCGCAACTTCACTCTTCAATTAGAATTAACATACAATTCATTTATTGCTTGTATTTTTTTTACTTTATCGCTGGCAATATACTATTATTTTTTGAACAGCTGTAATATAAGATTGCTACTACCGTTGGGTGTTTACTGGGTTATCACCATCAAAAGTTTCATACATTTGTCTATTAAGTGAACATTTTTATTCTCAACTCTCACCTGAACACTGCTGTGACGAGCTTTATTGCAATCTCCTGATTGCATCCGCTCTTATCCCAAGATAATCTAAGAATTCTTTGTTGGTATTTGTGACTGAACAATTTTAATTTGTTGGCTAATTTTACGTCCTCATACAACGGGAGCAAGGCTTTTAAAACGCTTGCCCGTACTGATGCAGCCTGTGAAGATATAGAAAAAATCATTATTAGTAACTGCCTGAGGAGATTTTTCTGTTCTCTTGACATTTCAAGATCGGCCTTTTCAAGAATCTTGAAGAAGGAAGGAAACTGGATTGGACCCGTTTTGTTCTAAAGAGTGCCTCCTGCACGACGTCGTGGATGGTAAAATAGAAGGGCTGAAGGGATTGGTAAAGAGAAAATACAGGGTACTGAAAACCGAAGTGCAGGATCAGGAAGCATGGATGAAAGACTACCATTTATATTTATATATATATATATATATATATATACCTTGTCATAGAGGAAAAATGCAAAAAGCCGCAAAGTCGATTCGTGTAAGAATAGTCCTGGGTGCTTTCTTAACAAGCGGCCCAATTCTCGTATGCTGACACGTCTTGTGACAGGTGCGATATCTCTGTAAATAAACTGATGTTTAAAAAATATTCTTTAACTTATGCGGTTCAAGGAATTATGGTAGGTATAACAGCTATTCCTGGTGACATTTTGTTTTATATGGCAAAATGATTGATCTAGTGGTAATATCAAAAACCAAACCGAGCTGCAAAACATGATGGACAGAATCGTCGAAATGGGTAGAAGATATGGAACGGAAATCTTCATCAACAAATTGGAAGTGATGAGCAGTGCTGGATTTACAGTAGGGGCAATCGGGGCTACTGCCCAGGGCGGCAAGTTTTGGGGGGCGGCAAAATTTGGATAGTGAGAAAAAAATTCTATACAATATGATCAACCTTTTTAACAACATTTTTTATTTCAAGAAATATAATTAACAAAACATAATATGATTGCAATGCAAAATTTGGGTTGAAATAAACGATAAGTAAAATTTATTATTTTGCCTTGCCTCCCTCTCCGAACGCAAATTATCAAATTGGTTAATAAGTCATCAAATTTGGCAATTTGGCTAATATAAAGATCCGTAAACAAGCTGATAGTTTAAGAAAAATATGTTCTTCAGTTCTCGAGCCCTCTTAAAATGGCGTATTTGTGCACTTCCAAGCTCATAGCGTCGAAAAAAATTTAAACTAGTGACTCATGGCATTGTGCCTTGAGACAAATTATTGAAACATCACTTACTAAAAATTACATTTTATAAAGAGCTTCAACATTTATTGAAAAATGAAAAAAAATACTTCTAAAACACATTTTTTGTATTTTGAAATTTTTCGAAAATTATGAACTTTTTGCAAAGAAGAGAAGAAATATCGAAACTCAATTTCCATTTTACGTAATTGCCTGTACCAAAAGCTAATCAGCACGTTTCCCCATCAATAGAAATATAATATTGTTTAATTATTTAAGTCGATTTCGAGAGCACGGATCAACCGATTTATGATTCAATTCATATCGATAAACAGACCTCAAGGCAGGTCCAACTGTTGTGAAGATACGGGCCAAAATGCCAAAACTGATAATTCAGTTTTGAGAAAAAAGCATCCAATAACATTCAAACAAGAATAAATTACAGAATAAATAACTGCTTAAATTTGTGGAGGGCAGGTTTAGCGGTTTTGTGATCCAATAAAAAAAATTGAAAAAGAAACATTTGGCGGACAAAAGTGATCATAAGTATAAATTTTGTTTACATTTATATAAGTTCTGTAACATTGTTTATCCGTTAGACTGCAACGCGGCGCTTACGCGCTTCTATATTTTCTCCCTCGTAGCTGAAGCAGCGCGATTGCTTTAAAAAAAGTTCCAAAGTTCGTAAAATTTTAGGGATGGAGCGGCATTTTTGTCATTGCCCCGGGGCGCCAAATTTCTAAATCCGGCCCTGGTGATGAGAGTATCAAAACGAGATGATACTCTGAAGATAACAGTAGAAAATCAAAAATTGGAGCACGAGAAAGATCAGGACAAAGATCGCAAGCGCCAAGGTGGAGTTTGCGAAGTTGAGAACACTAGTGAGAACCAACCAAGTCTCGACTTGTGGATGATATTGATAAAAAAAAATGTTTTGTCCAGAGCATAGCTCTTTACTATTATATTTACTACTATTACTATTTGGAGAGTTTTAAAATGTGGTGCGCAGGAGACAGGTGATTGGAGAATGTGACAAGAAAAGAATAAGTCCATAAAAGACTCGACTGAGAACGATCATGAAAAGAAAAGGAAAAAACTGAATAGGACCCATTCAATTCAATCGAAAAAAGAGTGCCTCCTACACGACGTGCTCCAAGAATACATAATCCTGAACATATGCTTATTTAAGACATGATATGTTAAAGCAGGAGTCTACAAACAAAACTTAGCTGTGTTATCCAAGAAGAATTGGCCCATAAATGTCAAAATATCTTACTTGATGCGTTTATAAATTAAATGCCTGTATAGGGAGTTGATGCACAATTCAAGTTCCCTATACTTTTTATTTAATTTATTTTTTTCAGATTGAAGGAATGCCAAGCGGCTCAGATCACGCCTCGTCGTCTCCTTCGCTTCTTCGACCGAATCAGCTCCGACCACCGATTCAGGTCTGAAGCCGCTTGTTCCAGTAATCCTGCCAACTCTGTATTATCGACCAGCCTGAATAGATATATAAAAAATCAGTTAATCAAATGGTAATTTTAAAATATTTTTTCAACTCTTTTGCCAATGTATTCATTTTTAATGTCTAGTGATGTTTAACCCTCCGTCGGTCGGCGTGGTCCGGCCAGACTTTTTTCGACTTCAATTAAAAAAAAAAAAAATACTTCTAGTAATCCTATCGACTCGAAATTTCTTGACTTTTCCTAAAATTTCATTAGCTGTCGATCAATAAAAAAATCAGGACGAAAAATTGTACAGAAGGATAATTATAAGGATATTCACTTTTTTATACTTCGAACGGTCGGAAAGGTCTGTCTAGACCACCCATACATTTTGTATGAAATATACGCTTTTTGATTTATGTAAACCAGTATTTTATCTTCTTTTCATGGTATTTTCTATTCAAACAGCGTTGTATATATTCTTTGCTATGTGTTGTAGCATGAATGTTACTATTTTCATGACGAGACAAAAGTATCAATTTTTCTACCCGTACTGCGTTCGAATTTTTTTTTTTGCCAAACCTGTAGTGAAATTATATTTTCACTTCGAGTTTTACAGCTCATTTCAAAGACGACGCACCTCATTTCGTTTTCTTTTGAATTTCACATTCATTTCAAAGGCGCAGAAAAAGAATAAATATTGTTTTTCATTGATATAAAACAGAAAAATTAACAAAAAAAGCAACGATTTTTTTATATTTCTTGATTTTTTTATATAATATAATATGTATGTAATATTTTTATTATAAGCAAGCTCAACACATGCAAAAGACTTACCGTAAAAAGAAAAAATCTAAACTATAAATATTTACTACTAATAATCGTTAATATATAAGACACCAAAAACTCATTTATCCCATATAAATGCATGTAAAATGAATGGTGGTCCAGCCAGACCTTTCCGACCGTTCGAAGGTGAAAAAATATCCGACCGACGGAGGGTTAAATGTAACTTAAAAATTTTTAATATGTACAAAAATGTCTAGATATATATACATAAATGTATATGTCGCCTACTGGCAAGGGTTAAAAATGTACAAAAATTTAAGAAAAATATCTACAAATGGCTACATATTTTTGAAATTGTCTAGAAATGTGTAAAATATATAGATGGCTAAAAATATCTAAAAACCCATAGGAGAGTCTACGTATAAAAATCATTCTCACGAATACAATTTACCTGCCAATGTTGCCGTATATCTTATATTTTTCTGACCCAATCTAGACAAATGTTTTAAGATTGAGGTCAGATTTTTCATAAAAAAAACATCATAAATTATGTCTCCACCCATCTTTATAATACTTTGGAAGAACTGGCAAAAATCAACAGTAAGTTTTTTATTTTTGGAGAGTAGAGAAGGAAATCCTTCATCTTCCTACAAAAAAAAAAAAAATAAAAATAATAGAAGTGATACTCTGCAAAAGAAGTGAAACTTCGTAATGTGAAAATGAGATTGCAATGCCTTTGGGCAGTCTGCAAGACCTTCAAAGAGTATGCAACACTTTCAGATAGTCTACAATGTTCTAATAAATATTCTAAAAATTATGAAATAATCCATAACATTCGAAAAACATTTTACATTCTAAAAAAATCTGAAACAATCATCAACTTTCCTAATATATGGCATTCTAAAACAATCATTATTAAAACATTAGCTCACTTTGCATTGAACCCATTGAACGCATTGAAAGCAACCTTGTTCAAAGTCGCCTAAGAAGTTTCACTTCGATAGTACATTGTGATATATTGCATTATCTATTATACCTCTACAAAACCTCCTTCTATGTAATTTGCCAGTGCAAAATGCTCAAAAGTTTGCATCATTTGGGCGGTCACTTGTACGCCGTTGTAGCCGCTGGCGTTTACTAAAAGTAATACCAGGGCCGCCAACGCCTTGTACCTGTCTCGGACGTACAGGCAAATCCAATTGCCGACGATCATCTGAAAACAGTTTTAAATCAAATAGATAAAACTCGATAACAAGTCAATGCAAGCGACAAGTCAATCTGAATCGTTTGAGAACAAAAGTTTGGGAATGAGTATGTGAAGCTGAACCGATTTCAACTAGTTGGTTTGGTTTGGTATTTAGCCTTGAGGCAAGCTACATGAACTTCCCGATATGTTTAAATAATCGACTTAATCAATAAAAAATAAATTAATTTATGAGTGATTAAAAGTGTTAAATTCCGAGTGGATTTATTACAAATAATTGAACACGAACGAACACTTTGACTCGGAGTATTTTCTAAAAACAAATTTTCAAAAATCAACGATTATTATAATTGAACCAGTTTCCATAGGACTTTAATGGCTCAGTATGTTCATTAAAACCAAGAACTCTATCGTTATACCAAGTAAATAGTCTAATTTTAATTTTAACAAACGTCAAAAAAACTACTCATTTCTTAAAATTTGATTGAATTTTTAAATAAACTACTTGTCATAAGGCCGTGATATTTCAGTAAGTTCTATAAGACCATGATATATATCGTCAAAAAAAGTTTCATAAATATCGGCTTAAATTTTGTTTCAACAGTTAATTACAAGAAAACGGCTCGGTAGAATTTCACCTAAAACTAATCAGTATTATTCCCAACTAATATCTTTCGAACAGTGTTCGATATTTTAAATCTATTCGGTAGAATGAGCTTAAATGTGGACGAAAAGTTTAACACTTTTTTTCAAATTACAAAGAAACGGCCGGTCGCGCAAAACTGCGAAACGATAATCCTCAGCGAGATACATCAAATGGTTTTTAAATTTTTGAAATCGGTTCAGGCGTTTTTGAGCAAACGTCGATGAAAGTTCTAATTTTGACAAATGCCATAAAACTACTAATTTTGCAAACTTTGACGAATTTTTAAAGCTAAACCAGTTGTCGTAGGGCCGTAATATTTTTAGTATGATCTAGAAGACTATGGTATCTACCGTCAAAAAAATAATCATAAAAATCGTCGAATTTTTTTTAAAAAAACTTTATTACAAGAAAACGGCCCGGCCGATCTCTACCAAAAACTAATCACGATTTCAATTAATATCTTTCGAACGGTTTTTGAATTTTCAAAATCAATTCAGAATTGCGGGCTAAAACGTGGACGAAAAATTTTTCACTTTCTGCGATTTATAAAGAAATGGCTTGGCCGATCGTCGCACAAAACTGACAAATAAGTCTTCATCGAGATACATCGAATCGCTTTTAAATTTTGAAATCGGCCCAGCCGTTTTCGAGAATACGTCGATTTACGGCAAAAAATCTGTTCACATACACACACACACATCATACTTTTTCAAATTTGGTCTCATTCGATTCAGAATGGCTTGAAACGTCGAGAAAACATAAAATTAGGGAATCGGATTTTTTGATGAAAACATAAACTTTCTTCGGGAAGTTAATAAAATAGATAAAACTCGATGAGTGCTTGCAACAAGTCAATCTGAATCGTTTGAGAACAAGTTTTGGAATAAGTATGCAAGCTGAACCGATTTCAAAAATTTCAAAGCTTTTGATGTAGCTTAGATATATATATATATATA
>NW_020536999.1:90970053-90992763 GCF_003426905.1 Ctenocephalides felis
TCTAATAAACACTACAGCAATTGAAATTTGAAACAATATCAGTTTGCAAGACTCCAAAGAGATTTAAAGTATTAACATGACGCCAATTGGAAAAACATCTGAAAGAAATAATTATTATTATAAATCAATATAATAATCAAATTAATTTTTATTCACAAATACTCAATCCAAATGCATATAAATTGCCAGTAGCCTGATGTGCTGAAGAGACACAGGTTGTTCAGTGAATAAATGTACTAAATATTATAATGTAAAACAATAATCAAATCAATCCCAATTTCTTTAAATAATAAATATTTACAAAATTTGTGAAATAAGTGTAATATTTTTAAGATCTATATGATTTTATTAAACTACAAACCAAATGAAACCATACAACAAAATAATAGTATAATTACCTTAACTTCAAATTTCTGATACGCTTCTCAGGATTCCAATAGTCTTTAAATACAAATGAGTAACAATTCAATGTACTTGGCTTCAGGTAAAATCTGCAAAATAGTATAATACTAATAATAGATATATAACTATCAAATTCATTCATATCGAGAGACTGTGGAAAGAAAAGTTTGTATGTGTATTGTGACTAGCTAAAAGAATATTGTTGCCAGAATTGAGAGTTGGCTAGTTGATGGTGACGAAGAACTATTTCATCATGAATTAAAGTGTTGTGGGGCTCTTTACATCTATAGCAAGCACCTTTAAAACTACACTCTTAGCATCATGTCCAGGAAGTAAACAACGAGTGCACAGTGAATGCTTTAAAACACCAGATCCTTGCGCCCTGAAATCTCCAACTCCTTAAACTTGGAACATTTGTACAATGGATGACTTCCCTTACAACAAACAACACGGAGATACTACCTTTTCACTGTACTAACATGAACCATTTTAGATTTCCCTGAATGGGTCTACTTCCTAATTTGAATGAGTTCTCTAAGGCACAAACCCGCAGCTCCAGAAAGGAAAAAAATTGATTTACGTTAGAAGAACTTTCCATTCCTGGACAATTCCATGCCATGCCATGCGTGTATGGCTGTCAACCTTCTTGTTCAGCATATACAACAGAATAAGATCCTAATGTTTAGTTGGTTCATATACAGTTGAAGAGCACGTATTTGTTGCCTCGCACTTTGTGCCTGTTCCTTTGTGTATCTGTGATATGTTGTCGATCTGCTGCAAATGGGAATTCAGTATTTAAAATTTAATGTCATAAGTCTTACACAGTAGCTCATAGGCCGTCCTCAGTGTAAATCTCATTTGTTACGCTTAAAGATGATATTAGTTTTGCAGCAGACGATAGTAGAGCTCCCTTTAGAGAATGCAACTTTTGGACTTGCAGCAACTTTGTGTTATTGTGAATTAACGAGTTATAAAGATCTAATAAATTGGGTCCACTCACTATAATCACCGTTGAACTTGGGTAACGTGATCTCTGGTAACTTTACATCTAATGCTGGATTTGAATCTACCGACCTAGACAGTGACGGGGTACTAATATTGGTAAGAGCATTTAAACATGACATATGCTAAATAACATGTACATTAATTAACTTATTCTATTTGTACCTTACCTTACAAGTTACAACTGTCGTAAATACCACTTTCACGCCACTCCGGTGCTCCAAACCCTTGTATGACAGTGTCTTGTGTTGTTATTGTATAAGGCGCGACATAGCCTTCTGTGCCAGGTGTGCTCCAATTCTCAGATGAGCCCCAGTAACACGAATAACAGCGATGACAAACTCTGGAGCCTCGTGCGCCTAACTTCTTCTCAAATGAAATCTGCGTGCATCCACTCAATTCACCAATAATAAATATTGCTGCTCTATTGTTGAGCTTGAGCGTATTCAATTCTTGTTTTTAGCGTGAATAGTTTTAAGTTTCAACCATTTATGAAACTTTTAATCAACTTTCTTCACGGCGAAAAAATCGGCGTCCTTTTATATATATTAGCACTGATTTTATTAATATTATCCGTGATGAAGGGCCAAACTTTATGGTATAAAAAGAAACACGCGAAGAAATTATATACAGAATCTGTTGAACACAGAAATAATAATTTTACATTTACGAATACTTGTTGTATGTTAGACGGCGGCTTAGACATTAGACAGAAGCAGTGTTGCCAGGTCCACCATAGAGAAAAACTGTAGATAGGCCAGAAAAAAACTGTAGAAAACTGTAGATTCTGAAACTGTAAACCTACAGTTTTATCATTAAATGTTGGTAATATTATAAAGTTATAATAGAATATTTATAGCAACTAACAAAATATAACATCAGTGGTATTTTTGAAAAAAAAAAGTTGAAAGCAATAATGATCTCTAACGGTTTTGTTATATTCCACCACTATCATGTTGTATGGGCTTCTGTCTGTCGGCAAACTGCAACGTAAAATTATATTATAATTATTTTTATATTTCAATAGACATATAAAAGGAACTCTTTGTCAAATTTGCGTTATTTGTCTAAAGTAATATGTTATTACATATTAGTCCACAAAAATGCATTTTTTGACTTGTAACTGATAAACAATTTGTAATGTAAAAGATTATTTAAACTTTGCATTAGAATATTGTCATCAGTAGCTACTTATTGCACACCTAATTAAATTTCACAAAACTTCATTATGAAATTTTGTTTGTAAAGTCAGATTTGTAGACAATGAATTACTTTTAATAAAATGTGGATGTAAAAAAACCGTAGCCAATGAAAGTACAGACTAAAAATGCAATAAAATGAAACGCCACTTTCATTTGATACAAATATTTTAAAAATATATTGTAAAATTGATTTTATGGGATATTATAAAAGCACATCGAGCTGATTAATTTTTGGTTAAGATTGCTTTTTGTTTAAGTAATTAATAATATTTAAATTATTTGTATTCTATGTTTAAATTGAATAAAATGTTCTGTCATCAATTGCCTTGCATAAACTAAATATCAAGAATATATTCTTGATTCAGCCGATTATTTCCACATTTAAGGAAAGTTCATGCAACTTGCCTTAAGGCAATATGACTAGTTAATTTTTATGTCTATGTTATTTACACTTACACAATACTTGATTCAGTTAAATATTTTATTTTCAAAGTGTTATTGTTTTGTTTCTAATAAATATCTCGTAAAATAGCAGATTGCAATGTTAATGCAACTTTCCTTAAGGCAATATGACGACTAGTTATTTTTTATGTCAAAACATTTACACTTATACAATACTTGAATTAGTTATAAATTATGTTCAAATTGTTTCTATTTTGTATCATAACTAATGTAATTTTCTCCAAAGTATACATAATAATCATCAAATAACCTTAGCTTTCACCTAAAATATGTCCCTTCTTCATATGTTAATTCTTAATAAGTGAATCGTAAGAATAACAGAAAGGCAAAGCCAAAATAAGTCTAGGATAATGACTTAAAATAAATTAACTTCAATATCCGATGTTTGTAATACAATGCGTACAAAGGAATGGTTTCTTTAGAAAAAGATGCAATGATACTCAAAATACTGTACACATCCACATTAAAGGCTGATCCAATTTAATGTTGCATTATTTCAGCTAAAAAATTATGTACTTTGATGAAAACGTTTTAAATCCATTTGTTGTAAATTGTTGTACAAATATTCTGCTATTGTTAACAGTATACTTTATAAATTGATTTAAGTGTGAGAATCAATTTCACATAATCATCAAAGTTTGTGATGCAATAAACAGCTTTGCATTTTACAAATCTTTTATATAAGTAGTAGCATCATATATTAATATGTCATATTAAACTTAAATAAAAAATATACAAAAATACATTATATTTTTATTATTATAATTACTGTAATGAAGAGAAGACTGCTCCTTGTACGATAACTATTCCTTCGTGTTCATGCCCATTTGTGTTTGAGATTTGTTCAACATATGCAAATATTATTTTCAGCTAGGAAGTACTCGCATTTCATCAAAAGTATCTTCTGAAAAATTAAACATAGTTTTAGTTTTGTAAATCTCGTTTAAAAAAAATCAGCTTTATCGATAATCTACAATATTTTATCTAAAGGTGCTGGATTTTTTGTTCGACGTTGAAATATATATATATATATATATATATATATTGAAATGAATAAAACAGCCAATGCGTCGAATGTAGAAAATTTATTTTAATTTTTTAAACGTTTTGAGACTAGATGTGTCTCATCATTCAGCTAAAAGAAATTTACAAAAATTTAAATTTTCTACATTCGACGCATTGGCTGTTTTATTCATTTCAATATGTTTCAACGTCGAACAAAAAATCCTCAAGATTTATATATATATATATATATATATATATATTTGAATAGTCTTGAATTTGATGTTGATATATATATGTTTATATATATATGATATATATATATATATATATATATATATATATATATATATATATATATATATATATATATATATATATATATATATATATATATATATATCGATAGAAAAAAAAAATTGCTATTTGAGAATAAAAATATCTTTGTACAGTGTGAACCGAAAGTTCATTTGCCTTCAAAACGATAGCAATTACATATGAATTATGTATTTTTAAAGAATAGAATTTCTATTTCTGTTCCTTCCTACTACATAAATAAAATTCTATTTAATTCATCTAGCGCTTGGTGAGTAAATACACAAGTAAGAAGAAAGCATAATAAATGTGTGCGAATAAGCCACACAGACACAATAAGGAGCTTCAATACGAGTTGTAATATTTCAAATATTTGTAATAGATCATATTCGTAGAATAGGTACTTTCAATATTTTCAGTAAAACAGTATATCTTATCCTTTGATTATAATTTTAACGAGAAAGCATAATAAATGTGTGTAAGTTGTAATGTCTCAAATATTTGTAATAGATCTTATTCGCGGAATAGGTACTTTCAACATTTTCAGTAAAACAGTATATCTTACCATTTGATTATAATTTTCACATAAATCTTCCTTTAGTAGTATTTAAACAATTGACCAACTGATGACATCTACACTCGAGGCTTAGCTTAAAAATCCACATGATGATTTTCCAGAAAGAGACAATTATGTAGCTGCCTTTTGAAATTACATTATATCACTACGGGTGCTCTGGATGTTATATCAAGTATGTCTTAGTCATTACTCAAGCTCTGGATGTTATATCAAGTATGTCTTAGTCATTACCAAAGCTCTGGATGTTTTAGCAACATTTTGTTTCCAAATATTATCTATTCAGTAAAATTGTTTTATAACATTTTGTGAAATTAAATATGTGAGATAAGAATTTTTTAACAATTGTGCGATGATTTGTGTGTGAATTTTATTATGTATGCGACAATGTTAGATCTCCAAACGTTATCTAAAAATTGCATATGGAAAGTATTCAAAAGCTTCAGTATAAGACAAAGTTGATGTCTTCAATGTGTAAGTACAAAAGAGTCTTGAAAAATAAATCAAGTAAAAAATCTAACCTATATGTACCTACCTAATGTACATATTTGGAATCGCATATTTAACGACTTACGTGTTTGTACCATGTGATATAAGCAAACATAAAATTGTAAACTACATTAAAATGATGAGCTAAATGATGAGTTAAAATAATAAGCTTTCCCGAGTGACTAAACATGACATTTGTAAATAAAATATGAAAGTGCTAGGTTAGAAACCTAGTTGGTGATTTTTATCGTAAACAATGTATCACACAACCGTACAAAGTTCAATTAAATAATTAGTACGTACTAATTAACAGATCTGTAGTTAATCACTTGTTAATCACTCCTTTATTTATTAATAATCACAACACACAATAATAATTTTACACGCCAACCGTCCACCATTTTAAAATGCGTTTCTGTCGCTGTATGCTGTAAACAAAAAGATGTTCGCTGCAGTGTCACCAACATAACAAATTTAATTATTTTTTATACGTGCATGATATATAAAATTTTGAAATTATAAATTTGACATGCTTTATTGTGTTTAATAAACATTTCAAACTATACTAAATATACTACAATGTCTTTACGATCCTGGAACATTACAAAAAAAATCTTCAACTCATTTCTTCTGTAAATAATAACATAAAGTCAAAAAGTAGAATTATTCCAACATTTGTAGTTCTGTATAAATCGTTAGATAGATTTATATATCACATATTTCTTAAGTCAATAATAAAACTGGTAAAAATTATGTCTCAATAAAATAATTGTATGAAGGTTCATTTTTCATTTATTTACTTACTTCAAAATAAAATGTTTAATAAAAATAAAATTATTAGACACTACAACTTAATTATATACAATAAATTTTGAAAATCACTATCCTAAATACCACTTCAAAGATGTTTTACTTGGTAAACTCACATTTTTAATAAAAATGAATATAATATGGTTGCACTTCAAAGCATTAATATTAGTCCATTATATTCATAAGATAAAAAAATCATTTATTACCAGCTTTCGAAGAGTGGTCAAGACTCATAGAACTTGCCTTTGCAATCATCCCATTACCGATGGCAGGATTAGTGGAAACTACATTTGTTATTTGTAAATTATCAACACCTCCTGTTTTACTAATTGATCTATCAGCTGTCACCAAGGTTTCAAGTTTAGTTAGTTTATTGGTTTCAAGTTTATTATTCATATTCTTCTTTTTAATAGTAAAATTACCACCATTTACTAAAACTGCATGCTCAATTTTCACCAACGTAGAATTGGCTTTGGAGTTGCTAGATGCAGCAATGGTATTATTACTTTTTGAATTACTATTTTTCACATTATTTAGTTTATTTATTGACCTTATATTCCAACTATCGTATTCAGAATTAATCTTAGCAGCACCCAAAATAGGTTTAGATGTTTCCTGATTGCCAGTCAAAGGGATATACTTGTAAGTACCGTTTAAAGCAGTACTGTTATTAAAAAACTGATTTTCATTTATGGCTTTGGGATCTTGTTTCTCTTTCATTTTAAGAATATCATCTAACAATTTACTTTCATCAATAAAATTATGACTATTTGCTAAAACTATATGACCAATCTTCACAAACTTCGAATTGGCTTTGGAGTTGCTTGATGCAGCAATTGTATCATTACTTCTTGGATTACTATTTTTCATATTACCCAATTTATCGATTGACATAGTATTCAACCTGTTGTCTGCATAGTGAATCTTAGCCATACCCAAAATACTTTTAGGTGTTTTCTGATTATCATTTGGTGGTATAAAGTTATAAGTACCATTGATAAAAAACTGATTTTCTTTCATTGACCTATCATCTAATTCTTGTTCCAGCCTCAATGCTTTAGTTTTAAAAATATTATCCAACAACTTGGTTTCATCGGTCCACCATACAGGTTTAAAATGTTGTCTTACATCCTCTTCATCAAACCTACGTCCAAAATTCTTGTTTTTCACAAAATATTCCATAGAATTCAACTCCATTTTCTTGTCATCGTACGGCCTCACAAAACTCAAATACATATTCAACTTTCTCAAGTCACTATCCTTCTCCTCTACCAACAAAGGCCCTTTTGTAGGAATCGGCTTAAATTTTGGAGGTCTTAAAATTTGTCCAGGCACAGGTTCAAACATTTCATACTTGGGTATATGTTTAAAAAATGGTTTAAATAAATTTTGACCAAACTTCTGATGTTTGGGTGGTGCTACTGGCTTTTGAACAGGTTGAAAAAGGTATTTGTGGTTTTTGTGGTACACAAAATCGTCTTCAGCAAGTTTTTGTTGTTGGTTTTGAACAAATTTGTTAAAATCTTGACTCCAACTTGGCTGGTGTTGCGTCTTAGTATATTGGCGTTTAGGATTTGGTTTAAAACCATTGACATTTGTAGGAACATACTCAAATCTAGGCAAATTGTTATACTGATTATTAACTTGTCTCAAATTATGGTGAGTGCCTGGTATAAAACTAGACGTATAATATTTCCACTGATTATGATCAATATTTTCAAAATCAGCAAGATTATTGATTTCTTGCGGTGAATTTTTAACAAAATTCAAATTTTTCAACACACTTGGATGTTGTACTGAATATTTGTCAAACATGTTATTTATTATATTAGGACTTAACTTGAAATGTAATATTTTCGAATCCAAGTCATTTTGATCAACTTGTGCAGCCGTTTTCCTTGTATTGATAATACTATCATGTGCATTGTATAATACATTGTCCAAGTGTTGAAGTTTACCACCATTTTTAATATTTTGACTTTCGGGAAATTCATCTTGAACTAGCATATGTCCAAAAACTGGATAACTTCCAACAATGTCTTCTGGTTGAGTAGAAAATACATACTTTGGTAAAGTATGATAATTTTGAAGTAAATACCAGTTGTTGGGTGGATACAAATGATATGCAGGCCTGGAATATCCTCCCATGTCAGATGAAGCACTTAAATTGTCATTTATATAACTTGGTCCAGGTCCATGTAATTTGTCTGGATAGTACTCATCATTAAAACCATATTTAGGTTGTAGAAACCCATCATTTACTTTATTTTCTATATTTAAATCTTTTGTAGAACTCCCAATAGTATTAAGACTTGGTGTGATGGGTATCCAATCATCATCTATGTTATATTTAGATGTAATATGTCTATTTTGATTTAAATATGCATTCTGTATAGCTTCAAGCAACTGCTTCACCACTTGTAACTTTAGTAAAGTTTCTGAAGTTATTGGACCATCAAGTTGGAAACTTTTGTGCAAAAAATCATATAAATTATCCTGTCTCATGTTCAAAGTTTTGCCTAAAAATTCGTGACGCCAATAATTCTTTGGCTGTTCAAAATTTGAATTTGGTTTAAATTCATTTACTGACAATTCTTGTTTCCACAATTTTGAGTCCTGTTTGCCAGATTTAAGCTTTGATTGATAACTTGAAATACTACCAATATCACCTACAACCGATTTATCGTCAATTAAAACATTTTTTCCTGACGGTAAATTGTCTGATGTCAATACCTCTTCTGGATAGACCACAAACACATCATTCTTTGTAGATGAAGTCGATTGATTATTGAGGGCTTGATAATTGTCTTGATCTACACTTGGATCTCTAACAAATTTAGTATATGGTTCTTCATTGTGATGTCTAAAATTCCTTCTAGTTCTAAAATAAATCTTTCTCCTGCACTTTGTTGCATCCGGTCTACGTCTCCTGTACCTTCTTCTAGGTCTATTTCTATATCGTCTTCTTGATTTACCACCATGGGGCCTCGGCTGATGCTTGGAAATTAGTCCATCATCATGATAAAAATATGTTTTTAAATAATTCTCATAATCTGTATCCGATTCAAAAACTGGTGCTTCAGCATAATCAAAATTTCTAGGAATCGGATGATTCAGTATAGATCTTTTGGATTTATTAACGGGCAGAGTGTGGTCAATGTTTTTTTTTAAATTTAATAATACAAATACTATTTTTGTAGAATTCTTTGGTTCGTCATTGCTGGATTGATTTTTCTCAGCTTTCAATTGTCGAGTGGTGTCCATGGAACTAGAAAACAAAATGTGTCGATTAAATTTAAATATAAAAAATTGAAATAGTAAAAATTAATAATTATATTATAGTAGCAAGCTGTAATTCTTATATATTATTTTATCACTAGATATGTAAAACAATGAATGCTTTATTCATAAATCTTTGGAATATTTAACATTTAAGACCGTGTATGTTCTAAACACTTACACCTAGTTTTATTATCATTTTGGAAATTACCTGTCGCTATTGGCATTTGCTTCAATTAAAATAATTATTAATATAAATAAAACTAAAGTATATATATTTTCACTGCACTTAACCATTATAATTAATGTTATTAAAGAACTTATTTATAATATAAAAATCTAAAAATATAAATATAATTTTTAAAAATTAATATTATATTAAAACCACTATATTTTATTACTAACACTCTTCTCTATATTTTTGTTTATAAAGTGATTCATTTTTTACAAATAATTCGCTTTTATGTGCGAATAATCATTGGTGGACAAATTAAGGTCATATTTAAATAAAAAACTATATTTTGTACAGATAAAAGATAGTGATTTTTCAATGATGTTTACATTATAGATAAATTATATAAAATTACAGAATTTACATAAAATTACAGGCATTTTGCCATAATCCAATTTGCATGAACTTCTGGATATATGGAAATAATTGACTTAATACTTAATCATTAAGATTTAATATATTAGATACAACTATATTAATTTATAATAAAAAAAAGAAGTTAAATTAATTAAAACATGAGACATACATATTATATGTCCTAAAAACGTTATTCTAAACTTTACATTTTATAAATGTTATACTTTTCGTGGGCCTATAATATTTTAGGCATTTTACTTGCACATTAAACTCTATCACTATGCAATATTTTGCACAAAAAATAAATTTTAAAACTATTTCATATCTTTGCCAAAAACTAATCAGCACATGTCCTAATACAGTTAAATTCTAAAGAAGCTGCTCAGCCAACCTGTATACAAAACTAATAATCGCGAGTTCTTATCTAGCTTTATCAAATTTAGATTTTTGGAATCGTTTCAGCCGTGTTTGAGGAATGCCTATTATATTTTAAATCACGGTACACACTTGCGAAGCAAATTAGATTTTCAGATAGTTAATAAATAATATAGAATCTATCTACAGAACCTTTAGTGCACGAGTCTTGCTAGTGTTAAGTTCAATTTTTCTCCTAAATTGACAAATTGTACCTCACGTGAAGAAATTTGGCCAGCAATGTGACGTCCACTTACACACTTTACCGGTTATTCAAGTTATATAACAAAAAAAAAGAACAACGAAAGGCTTGTCAAAACATACCAAAGGTCTTAAGTCATTCAAAATTAGGTTTTTGGCATAAAAAATTTGGTCTCAATTTTTAAATAAATCAGGTTAAATAAAATAATTCAGGACGCCGACAAATGATAATTGACCCATATTATAAACTAGTGGGGTGTATGGCATCGTGCCTTAAGGCAAATTGCTGGAACTTACCGTAACGAACTAACCGTAACGAAATGGTCAAGGAATGCTGAATGTTTTCAAATAGATTATTATAAATATTGTAACATTGTCTAATATTTATAAGAATTATATAAACTGAATTGCAAAGTTGATATTTGTTTAAAGTATATTGGAACTATAGTCGGAATTAAAAATAAAATCTGAATTATTCTCGATATACAATTTTTTTTCTTTTTTAAAAAAAGTTGAAACAATTTTTTTTTCCAAAATCAATTATTTTGTTAAGACAAGCATAAAGTTCTTTGAAACATTTAAATCGGACGCTTAGTTCACTCAAAAACTGCCATTTTTTACATATTTAGCTCCGTATCTTCGAAATGGCTGGGCCTGTCTTTGCCAAAAACTAATAACCACTTATCCCAATCATTACAAATCGAATGTTTTTTAGATCATTCAAATCGGATACTCCGTTCTCTTAAAAAGTCGATTTCTATTTTCTGCACTCTTTGCTCCGTATCTCCGAAACGGCTGGACCTGCATTTGCCAAAAACTAATAAGCCTTTCTCCCTATCAATAGGAATCGAATGTTTTTTGAACCATTCAAATCGGTTGATCCGTGCGCCCGAAAACGTGACTGGAAATTTGTATCCATACATACATACACACACACACATCCATTTTTTCTGAAGTATGTCAAAATGTTCACCTTCAAAACGTCGAGAAATGTAAAAAATTTCAATTTCGATTTTCGGCCCATTACAATAACTTACCCTACGGGAAGTTAATAAGTGTAGGTGGCATTTTCCCCTGAAGCAAATTGCATAAACCGATACATTTAGCAATTTTATTTCATAAATAAACGCTAAAACAATGTCAAACACACTGAAAAAAGAAAAGGGACGCTACTAACTAGCTAACCAAAATTAGATGGAAAAAGCAAACTAAAACTAGTAGTTCGTATTGGTATTTTTCCTTGAAGCAAGTTACATGAACTTCCCAATATGTTAAAATAATCTAATTCCATATAATTTCTTATAAAAAAAAAAAAATTCATTTATGAGTGATATTTGAAAACGAACGAACACGTGAACTCGGAGTATTTTCTAAAAGCAAATTTTCACAAATCAATTTTTATAATTAAACCAGTTTCCGTAGGACTTTAATGGTTCAGTATGTTCATTAAGACCAAGTACTCTATCGTTATACCAAGTAAATCGTCTAATTTTAATTTCAACAAACGTCAAAAAACTACTCATTTTTTCAAACTTTGATGAACTTTTAAAATTAAAGTACTTGTCCTAAAGCAGTAATATTTCAGTAAGTTCTATAAGGCCATGATATATATATATATATATATATATATATATATATATATATCGCCAAAGAAAGATCCATAAAAATCGGCATAATTTTTTTTTCAACAGATAATTACAAGAAAACGGCTCGGTAGATTTTCACCTAAAACTAATCAGTATCATTACCAATTAATATCTATCGAACAGTTTTTGATTTTTTAAAATCGATTCAGTAGTATGAGCTTGAATGTGGACAAAAAGGTTAACACTTTTTTCCAAATATCAAAGAAACGGCTTGGCAGATCACCGCACAAAACTGAAGAACGATAGTCCTCATTGAGCCACATCAAATGGTTATTAAATTTCTGAAATCGGTTCAAGCGTTTTTGAGCAAATGTCGATGAAGAGTCTAACTTTGACAAGTGCCAAAAAAACGATACTAATTTTTGCAAAATTTTGACGAATTTTTAAAGCTAAACGAGTTGTCGTAGGGCCGTAATATTTTAGTATGATCTAGAAGACTATGGTATCTACCGTCAAAAAAATAATAATAATAATCGATCAAGAAAACGACCCAGCCGATCTTTAGCAAAAAACTAATCAGTATCTTTCCCAAACAATATCTTTCAGGAGGTTTTTAAATTTTCAAAATCGAGTCAGAATTGCGGGCTAAAACGTGGACGAAAAATTTTTCACTTTTCTGCTAGTTATGAAGTAACGGCTTGGCTGATCGTCGCGTAAAATTGATAAACGCTAGTCCTTATTGAGATACATCGAGTGGCTTTTAAATTTTTGAAATCGATCCAGCCGTTTTTTAGAAAACGTCGATTTACGGCAAAAAATCTGTTTGTGCACACGCACCCACACACACACATACACGCACACACACACACAAAATTTTTCCAAATTTGGTCTCAATCGACGATTCAGAATGGCTTGAAACGTCGAGAAAACATAAAATTTGCGAATCGGATTTTTTTATGAATACAAACTTCTCCTTCAGGAAGTTTGTAAGAAACTACGTGTAAGGGGCATTTTGCCTTAAGGCATGTTGCATGAACTCACCCCGATGATGAATAATCGTCTTAATCAATAACAAATCAATTGTAATTCTCATAGTTATGTATAGAATATAAAGTAGATAGACGACTTAATGAATCAAAATTTATCTGTTTAGATATCTATGGACGGAAGTCGCAAAAAAAATCTTGTTTTAGTGTCAGAGAAATCAGAATGACTTGAAATATAAAATTAGCAAGTAGGATTTTCTGGCAAAAATATAAACTTTTCTTTCGAAAAGTTCATAACTAACTAGCAAACCCGACGAACTCCGTTTCGCCACCAGATGGTTTTGTGAGAAAAATGAAGAAATTTTTTGTTTGTTTTATATTTGAAAAGGAAAAATTTGATTTTATTATACAACAGTAATGAATTTATTTCGATTACAAAAATGAAGTGTTTTTTAGTTGAACTTCTCTAAGTAAATGAAAGTGAATTTGCAAATTATCCGTTTCATTGAAGTGCTCTTTGGTAAACCACATTTTTTGTTTTTTGGTCTGGCGTTAACACAAACAAAGCGGATGGTTTTCCAACTCGTGAACAGACAACGTATAACTGCTCATGTGAAAAACAATTATTCTCTAAATAATCTATTTGACTAAATAAATCTATTTCACTAAGCGATTGGCCTTGCGACTTGTTATTGCGAACGCAAGGCGAACTGGAAATTGCAATCGTTTGAAGTCAAACGGAAGACCAGTCGGAATCATTGGTATGTCACCAAATCGCCAGCAATTTTTGATTGAATGGTGAAGTTCAGTGCGTGTACATCATTATTCTTTGCGACAAGAATTGCTCGTTGACTTAACCAAGCATAATTCTGATAATTCTCACTAATGTCATTACTCGAATTTTTAATTACGGTGCGTGAAGTTCCAGCAGCTTGCATTAAGGCACGATGCCATGCACAATTAATTTTCTTAGCTATAAACCTTTCGGAGCCCGAGACCTTACAAACGAATGCAAAATTGTCGAAATCGGTTCATGCGTTCTGGAGTTATTCCGTCAGGAAGGAAAACCCGACTTATTTTTTTATATATAGAAGATAACAGAAACAATTAATAATCAAACATCTGAATTTGTCAACAATTCCAATGGCGTCGATAATATCAACTATACGCATTCGATGGAAATTCGATCATAATATTTAATGTTTTCACAAACCACATCCTTTAATTTTATTATTCGTTTGCTAATTTTATATACAAAGCATTGTTAATGTCTTCAGATATCAATTTAATTATTAAACAATAACAACAACGACAAAACGAAACATAATTTCAAACAAATTTCGCCATTGTTCGACTTATCGTTGAAGTGTTGCCATGTAAAATAAATAATAATAAATAATAAAATATTTGGTAATATTAATAAATAATTATTAACATATAAAAATTACGGATAACACAAATGTGCAAATAAAAAAAATTTTACATATTTAGAAAAAATAATAATTAGTAATTTATTTTGCTTTTGATAAAAAGCGCAGTAATAATGAATAATCAGATATTAGTAATGAAAGTTATAGTAGTTGCAAAATAAATATTAACGTTTTTACATTATTTAAACCATATTCATTTTAAAAATATATACCTAAATTTTGATTTGCCCGCCCTTCTTTCAATGTAAATATTTTGACATTTCACATATTGTCATCTACATATTATCAATAAAATTTGCTATATTTGATAAAAAATGCATAAATTTGTAATAATTAAGTTTAAGCATTTGGATAAATGAATAATATAATTAATTTAGATATTTTTAGCCCCAAGAAAAGATTTAATAAAATATATTACACCAATACTGTATACATAACCTCCAAATCTTACTAAAAATTAAAATAGTGTTGGTTTATATTTATATATTTAATGGTAATAGCAATTAATTTGCAATTTATTGATTATTGACATTTTGTTAGTATAAAACTGTGATAAATCTTAACGTTTTTTATATTATTTATTTATATAAAAATACTTTTCTAATTTTTGCTCAAGTATTTTGACGTTTGACATTTGTTACAAATTTTCATAGAAAATTGTTAATAATAAAAAAACACACGAATTAATAATAACTAAGTGAAATGATTTGGATATATAAATAATATAATTAATTGTAATGTTTTTAGTACCCGAAAGAAAATTTTAAATAAATGTTATACACATAACCTCCACAGTTTTAGCATTATTTGAATTGGTTTTATATTAATTAATTTATTTTAATTTGTTAGAATTTTCTACGAGTGGAAACAATATTTATTACCCAAGAAAGAAAAAGAAGTGAAACTTCATAACGCAAAGAAAAAAATTTTAGACACTTTACAACACTTTCGAATTATATATAATATTTACAGACAATCTACAACGCTCAGCTAATTTGCAACATTTTTGGAAGTCTTGTTGGAAGTTTCACTTCAAAACATATATTCTTATTACTTTCCAATTTGAACTATTATTGTAGTTTTATGATAACATTCGGAAAAATATCATTTCAGAAAATTAGGAACACCAGATTACAAAAAATGTGACAGTGGCAGTGACAGTTCATAGAAAATTGATTTACCCAAATCAACGAAAAGATTTAGACGAACCAATCGTTTGGCACCTTGAAAATACAATTTTTAGAGGCTTCACAGCAAAAACAATTAATCAAGATAATCAATTTACTATGTCTGCAGTAGCAGTCTACACCTTATTTTACATCCTGCTAAGTGCAGGTCTGGTCTACCCTCCACCAGAATTCATCTCAGCTGGTCTAACCATAACAAGACTATTTTCCAAATTTCTTGGTTCTGAAAACGAGTGCTTTATCCACTACCATATTCGAAGAGTGGAAGTAACCCTTCTGGTGCACACATGCCTACCATTAGTCTATATTTTAGGGCTCTGGTACGCAGACCCCGGTTTAAAATTCTCTGAATTGTTTTTCACAAATGCCACTTTCTTATGGAAGATTTTTGTGTTGGTGTCATTAGTGACACCGATGCTGGCTGCATTTAAAGTTTACCAATGGGAGAAGTATAAATGGAGAGGTCATCCAATTATTAAGAATTTGAGAGCTTATTGCAACTCAAGGACTGATTGGGTCATGCTTGCTGGAATGATTGGCCAGGAATTCAGAGGGTAATGAAAGATTTTTGTAATTACTCATAATTTTACTTAACTACTTGCTTTAATAATTGACAGAATTGACAAATTTTCAATGGAAATGAATTCTATAACAAAATTCATTGCTACTGAGAATTGGATTATGAAAGTTTATCCTTATACCATCTATTTTGCTCATCAGCGAGACACCACAATGATTTTGGAACGGGTAATAAAAGACTTAATAATTGAAGTCTAATATAATTTAATTAAATGACTAATTATGTTTGCAGAGCGAGACATACACAGTGTCTCACATAACAGGGTCGGACGTGCAGTACATTACAATATCAGTCAAACCAGTACGCGCAGGCACCAAGCATTTTACCATAAGATTGAACTCTTTAGATTTTAAGGAACTACAGGACCGAATTTTGAGAAAAATCATCATTTTACCTAACGTCAAGTTCCATAAAACAATCCAAGAAAGATTTATAGATGCTTTTAAAGAAGTTATTGCTGGGAACCCAAAATATTACACATCACAGGTATTTGCAAACATTTACACAAACCAACTTATATCGTTAATTAACTTTTTTGATTATTTACACATATCACAAAGTTTTGTCCCTCAAGGCAAAATGCCTTTTAGAAAATACTCCGGTTATGTATTATGCGCGTTTTCGATATTTAATAATGTATAATAAATAAATAATTTGTCAAAATAACTAAAAGTTGGAAATATTGTACAAAATTCAATAATCTGCATTTTGCGCTGCAAGAGCAACTGTTTAACACATTGTAATGTCCTACAACAACGTGTACTTATAAATTACTATTAAATTAATATATCGATTACTTATTGATTAAATAGGTTATTTGCACACGTCAGGAAGTTCATGCAACTTGCCTTAAAGCTTATATGCCACTTACACCTAGTTACAACTATTGTTCCCTCCCCCAGGCTCCTGATTCCTGCATGGGATGCATGCAACAACCATCAAATGTGAAACTCCAAAAACGGTGTCACTTATCATCATCGAATGAGGAAATTGAAGCCAACAATGCTCAAGATGGAATTAGAAATCGCCGCAACGGCAGAAATGTTAACAATGAGACACCAAATGCTTGTGTGTCCTGTCGATGTGGCCCCATGTGGTGCGATGAGTGCATGGCTAGATGGTTTGCTCATCGACAGGACCCTCAGCAAAGCAGTACGTGGCTACTGCAGAAATGCACTTGCCCGGTTTGCAGGGCTGTATTTTGCATTAAAGATGTCAGTTATGTTGTTAACAGCGAATAAAATTGTTATTTATGATATTACTTGTTTTATAAAAAATAATGAAATGGAAATATTCTCATTTTATAAAATTTATAAATAAAATATATTAATACAAAACCAATGGCGTTTTACTTCCAGCAAGGTTGCATTATCTCACAATGGGGAATAGAAAGATTGTTATTTGTATAAAAATGTTGCAGATGTTATGAAAATGTAAAATGCATGAAAGTATTTTCTATTGTCTCAAAATGTTCTAGGTTGTCTGAAAGTGTTGCAGATTGTGTTAAAATGTTGTAGAAGATATGAAAATGTTTTAGGTTGCTTGAAAGCATTGCTGTTTGTCTGAAGATGCTCTAATTGTCTGAAACTGTTGTAAATTGTATGAAAATGTCGACAGTTGTATGGATATGCTGTAATTTGTTTGAGAATGATGTAAACTTTCTAAAAATGTTTTAAATGTTATGAAAATATCGCCAACTATCTGAAATTGTTGCAAATTGTATGAAAATGTCAACACTTGCCTGAAAATGTTGTAAATTATGTTAACATGTTTTGAATTTCATGAAAATGTTGTCAGTTGTCTGAAGATGTTGTCAGTTGTCTATTAATATTTTTCTATATGTGTATATATATACAAATTACCGAAAAAGCCTATTGTAGATATATTTTTCTTAATGTTTACACCCACACATCCATACACATGCACACACACACATATATATATATATATATATATATATATATACACAAATAATTCAAATTATATAAATTACCTCATCACAAATATCTCAAAGAACGTCTTGTGAATTTGAACCAGGGCTTGGCGTTGAGCTAACACTGCTTAGAGTCTCCTGATTATCCTGTTCGAGAACACTTGATAGATGTGTCTTTGTATGCTGTCCGCTGCCATCATGACTATGGTGCTTTTTAATAGATTGTCCTGAAGAGTCCTTTTTGCTGTGCTTGTGTTTATGTTTATGTTTGTGTTTCTTTTTATCCTTTTTCTTCTTTTTCATCTACAGTGGTAATAAAAATATTAGCATATCGAGAAGATGGTTTCAAAATGTCGTAGATGGTCTAATAATTATTATAAATTGTCTCAAAATGGCATAATTTGTTTAAATATGTTGCATATTGTTGTAGTATGTCTAAAAATATTGCAGATTGCCTGAAAATGTTGTAATTTGTTTGAAAATGTTATGGATACTGTTCAAATGTTGTAAACACTAACAAAATGTTATAATATACACAAACAAGTTGCCTAAAAATGTTTGAAAATATTCAAATGTTGTAAAATGCATAAAAAGTTTGCAAATTGTCTGAAAATATTGAAATTGTTTGAAAATTATGTTAGTTGTTTGAAAATGTCAAGATCCTATGAATTTTATGAACTCTTTGGAATTTCTCTTAATAGATGTGAAATTTAATCACAAAACAACATTTATAATAATATTAAATTTTCTGTTTATATGAATATGTAACGCACCTTTGAAATGCTTGCATCAGCACCAGATTGAGACTCCTGCTTCACAAATGAACTGCTCAAGTCAAATGGTTTTCGATCAATAGGCAGCGCTACATTTTGCCTCATGAATTCAATATTTTTATCACTTTCTAATTCACTCTAATAAACAAAAAATAGATATGAAAGAACATGATCAAATAAATGCATAAAGGTTATTATCAGAATCTATTGTACCTTAACTTTAACCTCGTGCATATCAGAATAATCAACAATCTGTCTTCCACGTTGGTCATCCATGTCCAAACATTCTCTCTTAACAGGCTTTATATCGATTTCGTCTCCTTCGCTTTTAATGTTATGCAGACCAGGAACATCTTGTGATTCTGGATGAGGTCTCTTCAGATGCCCACTGGACATTGATATGTCCATGTCATGAGATGACATCAAGGGCGAGGGATTGTAACTGGGTTTGGTTATTGTTGAAGTAGCCATGGAGGTGGTGAAATGGTGCTTTGACTAAAAAATAGATAAAATTAGTATTATTATGTATTTTTGGGAAAGCAGGAAGACTAGCAGTTTCTGAAGCAAATGATTAGTTTTTAAGAAAGGTAGGGTTCAGTGCTTTCAATATCTATAGGTTTTCAAAAAATACAAATAATAAAAAAAAATCAAATTATTCTAAAGTTAGAAAGTTTAGTTTTCATAAAGCTTTAAGACTTTTAAATTACTATATATGAAGTTCCAGCAATTTGCTTTAAGAGACAATGCTTATTTTATTTTACCTCTCCTCCAAAATGTGGACTTCTAGGCCTAGGATTTGATACTCGTTGAGGTTTAACCAAGTTAGACATTTCATTGCTTTGAAGACATTGAGGTCTTCTAGATCCATACAATGCAAAATATAAATCTACCAGATCACAACGTAGTCTTGTATCATGCGACAACATGCCACTAAAAATATAAATAAACATTAACCATTGCAGAGTTATGTATTACATACAAATCTACAAATTTAATCTTACTTGATATTATTCCAAATTCTTTCCACCAAATCCTTCGTATCCAACCTATGCCTGTGTCCTTTTTCAAAAGGCGGTTTATCAATAAGCATTCTAACGAGAGCATGTCTGACCCCGGGGTCTCTATCTGTCTCTACTACATCTAAAAGTTTGTTCAAGCCATCTCGCCTGCCATCAACTCGAACAAAATCCACCAGGCATTCTAGAGCTGCCAATCGAACATCTGAGGAAAGACAAAATGTAAAAATGTGTTTTATAATAAATCAATCATTGACAATTTGAAACTACCTATATACTGTCCATATTCTGCATATGCCTTAAATAATGTAGGCCTGCTTGGCAAATGCCCACATTTTTGTAATTTTCTGATAACTTTCAAGCAAGACACGGATACTGTGTTTTTATAACAAGGCAGAACCTTTTCTAAATTCAGCATTCTTGTGATTTCTTCCAAAACCAGTTTTGTGTCTGCAGATAGTGATTCTGCAGTTATGGGAGCACCCTAGGAATAAAAATAAACATTGATATAATATAAATGATTCAAATTTAGCAGAATGAAATATAAAAACATATATTAATATGATAAATAAATAAATTTTAAGTATATATTATATATATATATATATATATATTAATTTGGAAATATGAACAAACAACACTCTTCTTGCACTAATTTATTAAATAATAATTTTCACAAACGTTTCGAGACTAGGTTTGTCTCATCATCAGTGTGTTATAATTAAAAAAATTTTAAAATATGGAAATCTAAATTAGCATTTTGTGTTTTTCATTACAAGTCGTTCACTGCACGCTGATCTTTTAATACCAACGGTCTTCGGTATTTGTATTCTCTCCCACTTGAAAACCACTTGAAATTGTAAAGTCACTCAATCAGATAGGAAAGAAAGGATTAGGTTCCGTTGAAAAATAGATGTCGTTAGGAGAAAAAATATTTTATGATGAGATGGTTTGTTTATAAGATTTGTTATACATTGTTATAATTAAAAATGTATGTACATCTATATATAAGCTACAAAGTATGAATGAGATTCAGATATGTATCATGTAATATATTGGTATCTGTTCGTAAATTTACTGTGTTACTTGTATGGGCTATTAACATCGATTCTGCAATACTTCTTTTAAATAAATCTTGTTCATAATATAAAATGTGCGGATTATTGAAATCGAAACTATGGCTGTTAGAGATAGCGTGGTCTACAAGTGTACTTTTTTGTTGTATGTTATTATTCTTACTTTGTTTGCTTGTAATTCGTGCTGTCTTAATCTTTTTTCTAAATTTTGACATGTTTGCCCAATATAAGATGACTCACAGTTCAAACAGTTTATTTTGTACACCACATCTTTTCTTTTTTTAGTAGGTGTATTGTCTTTAATGTTTGTGTATATGTCTTGCAGTTGTAGTAAGGGTGACACGGATATGTTAATATTATGTTATTAAAAAGCCTTTTAGATAAAAGGTGTAAATCTTTGTCTATATATGGAAAATTCACAAAACATTTATTTCTGATACAGACAAGTGATTTGAGCAATGTGTGGTTATTGATTGTTTGTCTAATAAAATTTAATTCTATTTTTATTATTGGACTGATTATTTTGTAAGGGAAACTATTCATGAGTAATGTGTTAATGACTAATTTGATATAGGTTCAGGAAAGATAGCTGTTCAGGCAGGTATATTAATTTTAATTCTTTTACACATCTCAACATAAAGATATCCACAGTTCTCAGTTTAGTAGACCATGCAATTCTTTTATCTAACCCAAAATTTCATAATCACAATATCAAATTAGTCATTAACACATTACTCATGAATAGTTTCCCTTACAAAATAATCAGTCCAATAATTAAAAATAGAGTTAAATTTTTATTAGACAAACAATCAATAACCACACATTGCTCAAATCACTTGTCTGTATCAGAAAATAAATGTTTTGTGAATTTTCCATATATAGACAAAGATTTACACCTTTTATCTAAAAGGCTTTTTAATAAACATAATATTAACATATCCGTGTCACCCTTACTACAACTGCAAGACATTGCTCAAATCACTTGTCTGTATCAGAAAATAAATGTTTTGTGAATTTTCCATATATAGACAAAGATTTACACCTTTTATCTAAAAGGCTTTTTAATAAACATAATATTAACATATCCGTGTCACCCTTACTACAACTGCAAGACATTGCTCAAATCACTTGTCTGTATCAGAAATAAATGTTGTGAATTTTCCATATATAGACAAAGATTTACACCTTTTATCTAAAAGGCTTTTTAATAAACATAATATAACATATCCGTGTCACCTTACTACAACTGCAAGACATTGCTCAAATCACTTGTCTGTATCAGAAAATAAATGTTTTGTGAATTTTCCATATATAGACAAAGATTTACACCTTTTATTAAAAGGCTTTTTAATAAACATAATATTAACATATCCGTGTCACCCTTACTACAACTGCAAGACAT
>NW_020536999.1:90993763-91091594 GCF_003426905.1 Ctenocephalides felis
TAGAATTAACATACAATTCATTTATTGCTTGTATTTTTTTACTTTATCGCTGGCAATATACTATTTTTTTTGAACAGCTGTAATATAAGATTGCTACTACCGTTGGGTGTTTACTGGGTTATCACCATCAAAAGTTTCATACATTTGTCTATTAAGTGAACATTTTTATTCTCAACTCTCACCTGAACACTGCTGTGACGAGCTTTATTGCAATCCTTGATTGCATTGGCTCTTATCCCAAGATAATCTAAGAATTCTTTGTTGGTATTTGTGACTGAACAATTTTAATTTGTTGGCTAATTTTACGTCCTCATACAACGGGAGCAAGGCTTTTAAAGCGCTTGCCCGTACTGATGCAGCCTGTGAAGATATAGAAAAAATCATTATTAGTAACTGCCTGAGAAGATTTTTATGTTCTCTTGACATTTCAAGATCGGCCTTTTCAAGAATCTTGAAGAAGGAAGGAAACTGGATTGGACCCGTTCTGTTCTAAAGAGTGCCTCCTGCACGACGTCGTGGATGGTAAAATAGAAGGGCTGAAGGGATTGGTAAAGAGAAAATACAGGGTACTGAAAACCGAAGTGCAGGATCAGGAAGCATGGATGAAAGACTACCATTTATTTATTATATATATATATATACCTTGTCATAGAGGAAAAATGCAAAAAGCCGCAAAGTCGATTCGTGTAAGAAGAATAGTCCTGGGTGCTTTCTTAACAAGCGGCCCAATTCTCGTATGCTGACACGTCTTGTGACAGGTGCGATATCTCTGTAAATAAACTGATGTTTAAAAAATATTCTTTAACTTATGCGGTTCAAGGAATTATGGTAGGTATAACAGCTATTCCTGGTGACATTTTGTTTTATATGGCAAAATGATTGATCTAGTGGTAATATCAAAAAACCAAACCGAGCTGCAAAACATGATGGACAGAATCGTCGAAATGGGTAGAAGATATGGAACGGAAATCTTCATCAACAAATTGGAAGTGATGAGCAGTGCTGGATTTACAGTAGGGGCAATCGGGGCTACTGCCCAGGGCGGCAAGTTTTGGGGGGCGGCAAAATTTGGATAGTGAGAAAAAAATTCTATACAATATGATCAACCTTTTTAACAACATTTTTTATTTCAAGAAATATAATTAACAAAACATAATATGATTGCAATGCAAAATTTAGGTTGAAATAAACGATAACTAAAATTTATTATTTTGCCTTGCCTCTCCCTCTCCGAACGCAAATTATCAAATTGGTTAATAAGTCATCAAATTTGGCAATTTGGCTAATATAAAGATCCGTAAACAAGCTGATAGTTTAAGAAAAATATGTTCTTCAGTTCTCGAGCCCTCTTAAAATGGCGTATTTGTGCACTTCCAAGCTCATAGCGTCGAAAAAAAATTTAAACTAGTGACTCATGGCATTGTGCCTTGAGACAAATTATTGAAACATCACTTACTAAAAATTACATTTTATAAAGAGCTTCAACATTTATTGAAAAATGAAAAAAAATACTTCTAAAACACATTTTTTGTATTTTGAAATTTTTCGAAAATTATGAACTTTTTGCAAAGAAGAGAAGAAATATCGAAACTCAATTTCCATTTTACGTAATTGCCTGTACCAAAAGCTAATCAGCACGTCTCCCCATCAATAGAAATATAATATTGTTTAATTATTTAAGTCGATTTCGAGAGCACGGATCAACCGATTTATGATTCAATTCATATCGATAAACAGACCTCAAGGCAGGTCCAACTGTTGTCAAGATACGGGCCAAAATGCCAAAACTGATAATTCAGTTGTTGAGAAAAAAGCATTCAATAACATTCAAACAAGAATAAATTACAGAATAAATAACTGCTTAAATTTGTGGAGGGCAGGTTTAGCGGTTTTGTGATCCAATAAAAAAAATTGAAAAAGAAACATTTGGCGGACAAAAGTGATCATAAGTATAAATTTTGTTTACATTTATATAAGTTCTGTAACATTGTTTATCCGTTAGACTGCAACGCGGCGCTTACGCGCTTCTATATTTTCTCCCTCGTAGCTGAAGCAGCGCGATTGCTTTAAAAAAAAGTTCCAAAGTTCGTAAAATTTTAGGGATGGGGCGGCATTTTTGTCATTGCCCCGGGGCGCCAAATTTCTAAATCCGGCCCTGGTGATGAGAGTATCAAAACGAGATGATACTCTGAAGATAACAGTAGAAAATCAAAAATTGGAGCACGAGAAAGATCAGGACAAAGATCGCAAGCGCCAAGGTGGAGTTTGCGAAGTTGAGAACACTAGTGAGAACCAACCAAGTCTCGACTTGTGGATGATATTGATAAAAAAAAATGTTTTGTCTAGAGCATAGCTCTTTACTATTATTATTTACTACTACTATTTGGAGAGTTTTAAAATGTGGTGCGCAGGAGACAGGTGATTGGAGAAAATAAAGTGGACTGACAAGATAACAAAAGAATAAGTCCATAAAAGACTCGACTGAGAACGATCATGAAAAGAAAAGGAAAAAACTGAATAGGACGACCCATTCAATTCAATCGAAAAAAGAGTGCCTCCTACACGACGTGCTCCAAGAATACATAATCCTGAACATATGCTTATTTAAGACATGATATGTTAAAGCAGGAGTCTACAAACAAAACTTAGCTGTGTTATCCGAGAATTGGCCCATAAATGTCAAAATATCTTACTTGATGCGTTTATAAATTAAATGCCTGTATAGGGAGTTGATGCACAATTCAAGTTCCCTATACTTTTTATTTAATTTATTTTTTTCAGATTGAAGGAATGCCAAGCGGCTCAGATCACGCCTCGTCGTCTCCTTCGCTTCTTCGGCCCGAATTAGCTCCGAGCACCGATTCATGTCTGAAGCCGCTTGTTCCAGTAATCCTGCCAACTCTTGAGTTATGGACCAGCCTGAATAGATATATAAAAAATCAGTTAATCAAATGGTAATTTTAAAATATTTTTTCAACTCTTTTGCCAATGTATTAATTTTTAATGTCTAGTGATGTTTAACCCTCCGTCGGTCGGCGTGGTCCGGCCAGACTTTTTTCGACTTCAATTAACAAAAAAAAAAATACTTCTAGTAATCCTATCGACTCGAAATTTCTTGACTTTTCCTAAAATTTCATTAGCTGTCGATCAATAAAAAAATCAGGACGAAAAATTGTACAGAAGGATAATTATAAGGATATTCACTTTTTTATACTTCGAACGGTCGGAAAGGTCTGTCTAGACCACCCATACATTTTGTATGAAATATACGCTTTTTGATTTATGTAAACCAGTATTTTATCTTCTTTTCATGGTATTTTCTATTCAAACAGCGTTGTA
This sequence comes from Ctenocephalides felis, assembly GCF_003426905.1. Taxonomy (NCBI): domain Eukaryota; kingdom Metazoa; phylum Arthropoda; class Insecta; order Siphonaptera; family Pulicidae; genus Ctenocephalides; species Ctenocephalides felis. Next base: position 90,997,103 of record NW_020536999.1, read on the forward strand.
TATATTCTTTGCTATGTGTTGTAGCATGAATGTTACTATTTTCATGACGAAAGTTCCTTTCTACCCGTACTGCGTTCGAATTTTTTTTTTTGCCAAACCTGTAGTGAAATTATATTTTCACTTCGAGTTTTACAGCTCATTTCAAAGACGACGCACCTCATTTCGTTTTCTTTTGAATTTCACATTCATTTCAAAGGCGCAGAAAAAGAATAAATATTGTTTTTCATTGATATAAAACAGAAAAATTAACAAAAAAAGCAACGATTTTTTTATATTTCTTGATTTTTTTATATAATATAATATGTATGTAATATTTTTATTATAAGCAAGCTCAACACATGCAAAAGACTTACCGTAAAAAGAAAAAATCTAAACTATAAATATTTACTACTAATAATCGTTAATATATAAGACACCAAAAACTCATTTATCCCATATAAATGCATGTAAAATGAATGGTGGTCCAGCCAGACCTTTCCGACCGTTCGAAGGTGAAAAAATATCCGACCGACGGAGGGTTAAATGTAACTTAAAAATTTTTAATATGTACAAAAATGTCTAGATATATATATATAAATGTATATGTCGCCTACTGGCAAGGGTTAAAAATGTACAAAAATTTAAGAAAAATATCTACAAATGGCTACATATTTTTGAAATTGTCTAGAAATGTGTAAAATATATAGATGGCTAAAAATATCTAAAAACCCATAGGAGAGTCTACGTATAAAAATCATTCTCACAAGTACAATTTACCTGCCAATGTCGTTGTATATCTTATATTTTTCTGACTCAATCTAGACAAATGTTTTAAGATTGAGGTCAGATTTTTCATAAAAAAACCATCATAAATTATGTCTCCACCCGTCTTTATAATACTTTGGAAGAACTGCCAAAAATCAACAGTAAGTTTTTTATTTTTGGAGAGTAGAGAAGGAAATCCTTCATCTTCCTACAAAAAAAAAAAAATCAATAAAAATAATAGAAGTGATACTCTGCAAAAGAAGTGAAACTTCGTAATGTGAAAATGAGATTGCAATGCCTTTGGGCAGTCTGCAAGACCTTCAAAGAGTATGCAACACTTTCAGATAGTCTACAATGTTCTTATAAATATTCTAAAAATTATGAAATAATCCATAACATTCGAAAAACATTTTACATTCTAAAAAAATCTGAAACAATCATCAACTTTCCTAATCTATGGCATTCTAAAACAATCATTATTAAAACATTAGCTCACTTTGCAATGAACCCATTGAACGCATTGAAAGCAACCTTGTTCAAAGTCGCCTAAGAAGTTTCACTTCGATAGTACATTGTGACATATTGCATTATCTATTATACCTCTACAAAACCTCCTTCTATGTAATTTGCCAGTGCAAAATGCTCAAAGGTTTGCATCATTTGGGCGGTCACTTGTATGCCGTTGTAGCCGCTGGCGTTTACTAAAAGTAATACCAGGGCCGCCAACGCCTTGTACCTGTCTCGGAGGTACAGGCATATCCAATTGCCGACGATCATCTGAAAACAGTTTTAAATCAAATAGATAAAACTCGATAACAAGTCAATGCAAGCGACAAGTCAATCTGAATCGTTTGAGAACAAGTTTGGGAATGAGTATGTGAAGCTGAACCGATTTCAACTAGTCGGTTTGGTATTTAGCCTTGTGGCAAGCTACATGAACTTTCCGATATGTTTAAATAATCGACTTAATCAATAAAAAATAAATTAATTTATGAGTGATTAAAAGTGTTAAATTCCGAGTGGATTTATTACAAATAATTGAACACGAACGAACGCTTCGACTCGGAGTATTTTCTAAAAACAAATTTTTAAAAATCAACGATTATTATAATTGAACCAGTTTCCATAGGACTTTAATGGCTCAGTATGTTCATTAAAACCAAGAACTCTATCGTTATACCAAGTAAATAGTCTAATTTTAATTTTAACAAACGTCAAAAAAACTACTCATTTTCTTAAAATTTGATGAATTTTTAAAATTAAACTACTTGTCATAAGGCCGTGATATTTCAGTAAGTTCTATAAGACCATGATATATATCGTCAAAAAAAGTTTCATAAATATCGGCTTAAATTTTTGTTTCAACAGTTAATTACAAGAAAACGGCTCGGTAGAATTTCACCTAAAACTAATCAGTATTATTCCCAACTAATATCTTTCGAACAATGTTTGATATTTTAAAATCTATTCGGTAGAATGAGCTTAAATGTGGACGAAAAGTTTAACACTTTTTTTCAAATTACAAAGAAACGGCTCGGCCGATCGCCGCACAAAACTGCGAAACGATAATCCTCAGCGAGATACATCAAATGGTTTTTAAATTTTTGAAATCGGTTCAGGCGTTTTTGAGCAAGCGTCGATGAAAGTTCTAATTTTGACAAATGCCAAAAAAAAACATACTAATTTTTGCAAACTTTGACGAATTTTTAAAGCTAAACCAGTTGTCGTAGGGCCGTAATATTTTAGTATGATCTAGAAGACTATGGTATCTACCGTCAAAAAAATAATCATAAAAATCGTCAAATTTTTTTTAAAAAAACTTTATTACAAGAAAACGGCCCGGCCGATCTCTACCAAAAACTAATCACGATTCCCAATTAATATCTTTCGAACGGTTTTTGAATTTTCAAAATCAATTCAGAATTGCGGGCTAAAACGTGGACGAAAAATTTTTTCACTTTTCTGCGATTTATAAAGAAATGGCTTGGCCGATCGTCGCACAAAACTGGCAAATAATAGTCCTCATCGAGATACATCGAATCGATTTTAAATTTGTGAAATCGGCCCAGCCGTTTTCGAGAATACGTCGATTTACGGCAAAAAATCTGTTCACATACACACACACACATACTTTTTTCAAATTTGGTCTCATTCGATTCAGAATGGCTTGAAACGTCGAGAAAACATAAAATTAGGGAATCGGGTTTTTTTATCAAAACATAAACTTCTTCGGGAAGTTAATAAAATAGATAAAACTCGATGAGTGCTTGCAACAAGTCAATCTGAATCGTTTGAGAACAAGTTTTGGAATAAGTATGCGAAGCTGAACCGATTTCAAAAATTTCAAAGCTTTTTGATGTAGCTTAGATATATATATATATATATATATATATATATATATATATATACAGTAGGCCCTCGCTTTACACGGCACTCTGGGTACACGGTTCCCATACTACACGGAGCTAAAAATCCGACATCCCTCCGACTACACGGACTTCTTATTACACGGTATTTGGTCAACAGCCCATAAGTTCGTTGTGCAAAAGGGTATTGATGTAAATTTTGTTATTGACTTTTATCTTTTAGACATGCCTGTTTATATAATAGCCGCCTAAGAACACGTTTGAGCTGACTACTGCGTCGCGCCAATTTTTGAATAAGGTGTCAATCGTGTCAATGCCCTACATGTCATTTCGTCCTACTTCAAGTGGTATTTCTTGGTCTCCATACAGCGCGATAAAAATGGTGCGATTTGTACCAACTGTGAATCTCTCATAGCACTGATCCCATACTGCACTATGTAAGGTTCCATAGAACGCACTACGAATTAGCCTGAATTGTATGTTAAATACGAGTTTCTTATAGCACGGTTCCCATACTGCACGGTACGCACTTGCCGCGTAAAGCGAGGGTTTACTGTATATATATATATATATACATATATATATATATATATATATATTATTATTATTATTATCTACTTTATTAAATATTTAAACTCACATATAAAATTCTGCCCTCTTGCCTTAAGGCAAAGTACAAGGATACATCCTCCAATTCACCAAACGTGTCCATTTCAAAACGTGTATTTTATCCAAACACAAAAAAAAAAAAAAAAAACTGAAAGTAGATTTATGAATTAAACATTTTGGACATCTTGTAAATATTTATATCTTCCAGTCAATATTTTTAATACTAGAAATTTCAATCATTTAAATAACTAATTAAACTTTGGTTCATGAACTGTCAACGGATTTTCTGAAAAAAATATATATAAAGTACATATTAATATATTTTTCCAGAGAAGTTCCAGAAATTTTCCTTAAGGCACGATGCCATACACCACTAGTTAAAGAATTTAATTATTAAAAGAACAATTGAAATAGTGCTTTAAAACATTATGCAAATATAATATATTAATTTTTTTAATAAAACGTAATGACATAAACGTTAATATTTTCCAAAAATATATATCGTTATATCGCTATAATCTAATATTCTACTATTGCAAGAATTGAATTTTAAACCATGACCATTAGTTTTTTATTTGTTTTATTTGACCTTAAATAACATTATTTTTTAATATTTTAATATTTTGAAGTGGAGAAAGTTATAAGAAATATCTGTTCTGTGCGAATGCTCAGATAAAAAAAAATAACTAGTGGGGTGGATGGCATCGTGCTGGAACCTCCCGTACCGTAACGAAATGTTCCAGGAATATTGAATGTTTTCAGATAGATTATTATAAATATTGTAACATTGTCTAATATTTATAAAAATTATATAAACTGAATTGCAAAGTTGAAATTATTTGTTTAAAGTACATTAGAACTATAGTCAGAATTAAAAATAAAATGTGAATTATTTTCGATATACAAAAAATAAAAAAAAAAAAATAAATAAAAAAAAATCCAAAAAACTTCAAAGAGTTTATAAACTATACCAAATATGAAAATATCCCCACCATTACTATTCAATAAGTAAATATAGAATTTATGCTAACGTTTGAGGCAGCAGTATGGAGAAAATTTAAGTTAAATTAAGTTAAATTAAGTGCTCTAATTATAATATAGAATCAAAAAAATGTATAGAAAATCTCATAATTTATTCTAATAAAATCATCGCAGAATAGTATTGAGTTTTAATTAAATACAACTAGTTATTTATAGAAATGCACATTAAAAAGCATATGAAAAGATCCTAATTGAAATTATTTATAAACCTTCATGAAAATTGTGAAAGTTGCAAGGTTGCAAAAATAAGTAAAATAAGATCTTAATTAAAATTAATCAAATGTCGTGACAGATGAAAATACAAAACCTTAACTGAAATCAACTAAAATCCATATTAAAACTTATGAAACGTATTGCATCCTAATTCAAGTTAAAACCTATATTGAAATTGAAAATGAAAAATGCAAAGTCATTGAAATTGAATAAAAATAACATTTTTGAAAATTACAAAACCATATTTTAATTTATTTAAATAACTTTGAATTGCAGGATAATTGAAATTAAAATAAAAATGAAAATTACAAGATCTCAATTGAAATCAATTGAAAACCATATTAAAACTTATGAAAATTGCAAGCTTTTAATTAATTTATCAAAAACCAAATTTATCCAAACCAATGTGAGAGATGCTAATTGCAAAGTCATAAATGAAATTAATTAAAAACCATATAAAAATTGCAAAATCAGAATTGAAATTAAATAAAAATTATGTTAGAATTTAATAAAAATTGCAAATTCATTCAAATTGAAAAGCGTTTAATACTTCCTATTTTCCGGCAGACAATTTTTCTTGCAAAAGTTAAATTATGAATAAATCAAGTTAATAAGTTGAATATAATTTGAGAGCTAATGGACATTCTATAGTCAAGGATTTCAAAGATACAGTACGCAATATATTAAATTTGTAATGTAATTATTGTATTTGTTATTTTATTTACTAAAATAAATCATTTAGAAATCAATGATCAAATATATGATAAGAAAATATGTTAAATTACAAAATATTCAATGTTAAATCATTTTAATTGCCCGAGGTTTTTCTAGGATTACAAACAAAATAATGTATAATAAATTGCAAGTAATTATAAACCATATTGAAACTCATGAAAATTGCAAAATTATTAAAATTAAATAAAAATCAGGTTATTGCATAATAACCTGAATTGCAATTAATCAAAAACTATGAGAAACTTGGAAAATTGTGAAATCATTATTAAAATAAATTAAAAACCATATAGAAACAGATTAAAAATGCAAAATCATTGATATCTAATAAATAACATTCAAATTTTGAATATTGAAAAATTTTAATTGAAATTAAACAAAATCCATATAAGAAATAATGAAAATTGCGAAACTTTCAATAAAACAATCTAAAAGCCATATTCAAACTTAAGGAATAATTTCAAAATCACCGACTAATCAGTGTCATGTTCTAAATGCGAGAAAAAGAAAATGAGGCGGGGAACAATATTTTATTCTGAAGCATGTCAAAATCAATCCGCTATGCTTGTTGAAAATTGTTTTAATTGTTGCCATTCTTTATAAAATGATCGAAAATAAAGTATGTCCTTCAATGACCACAAATTTTTGTTAAACCAATTGCGTACATACACAATGAAATAAAGTTTACAGCCGGTTACAGCCAATAGATTATTTTGAAATCGATGCCATCCGTAAGGGTTAAATTCATATTTATAAATCACGACGAGTATACACAAATATTTTACGTGAATTTGATAAACATTGATTGCATAAAATGTGATGCATTGTAATCGACCTGTAAATGCTGAATTTAATATAAATGTATGAAACCGGTTCTTGTGTTGGATTTTGATCTACAGATACGGAATTATGTAACAATTCAAATATTCTGCATTTAAATTGAACTAAATTGAATTGAAATTTAAACATTTGAAATTAATCAACATGAATATTGCAACTTCCTAATTAAAATTGATTAAACGTCATAAGAAATAAAAAACGTTATTTATATGCAAATTGCAAATTTTTTGAAATTTTGAAAAAATTATGAAAACTGCGAGATCCTAATTGAAATCAATTAAGAATCAAATTAAAACGAATTGCAAATGGCGGACCAAATTTCAGACCAAAAACGTCATTAAAAACCATAATAAAAATTATAAAAATTTCATGATCTTTTGAACTAATAAATACAAATGAACATTGCAGAATGATTGAAATTAATTAAAGAAACTAAAAAATTATAAGAATTGCAATAACCTATCATTGAAAGTAAAAAAAAAGCAAGATTCCAATTCGAAATAATTATGAACCTGTATAAAAAATATGAAAGTTGCATTATTAGGATTAGTTACAAATCATAACAATGGCAAGATGTTAATTGAATTGATAATTCAAAGTCAAATTATATGGAATTGCAAAATCACAGTTGTAAAAATCAAATGAAAATCTTATTGAAATTTATGAAAACCGCAAGATCATTAAAATTATTTAACCAAAAATTATACAAATTGCAAAATCCTACTTGAAATCAAGTAAAAACAATACAAAAAAATATGAAAATTGCAAGATCATTAAAATATAAATAAAAACCATGTAACAATTCCAATTAATGAAGGACCATGGAAACTAAATAAAAAGAAATAAAAATTGCAAAATTTTAATCGAAATTTATCAAAAATCGAATTTATTCAAACTAGAACGAGATTATGACAACCATAAATAAAATTTAAAACCATATAAAAAATGCAAGACGCTATTTAAAACTAATAAAAATTATAAAATCTTTGCACTTAATTACATGAAAATTTCAGAAAAATTGAAATTAGTTAAAACCAAATAAAAAGATTCCGATTGAAATTATTTATAAACCTTAATGGAAATTGTGAAGGTTGCAAGGCCATTGAAATTACTTAAAAATTGAAACAAAAATAAGATTTTAATTAAAATTAATCAAATGTCATGATAGATGGAATTTGAAAAACATAACTAAAACTAAAATCCATATTAAAACTTATATAAACTGCAATATCATTAAAATGAATTATTAGGAATTAGGAAAATGCAAGATTCTAATTCAAGTTAAAACGTATATTGAAACTCATGAAAATATGCGAAGTCATTGAAATTAAAAACAAAATTTGAAAATTACAGAACAATATTTTAATTATTTAAAATTTATTTAAATAAATAAATTGCAGGATAATTGAAATTTTACGAAAAAAATTACAAAATCTCAAAATCAATTAAAAGCCATATTAACACTTACAAAAAATGGAAAATTTTAATCAATTTATCAAAAACCAAATTTGTCCAAACCAATGTAAGAGATAATTTCAAAATCGTATATGATATTAATTTAAAAACCATATGAAAAATGCAAGATCATAATTGAAATTACCTTTAATTAGTTAATTAAAATTATGAATAAATCAACTTATTGAATAAGTTATGAATTTGAAAGTTAATAGACATTCCAGTAAACGTTCAAAGATACAATTTGCACATAATTATTTTTAATGTAATTATTGCTTTATTTTATTTACTGTAATAAATAATTTTCAAACCAATCATCAAATATATGATGAAAATGATGATTATTTTTATGACTATATTTTATAGTCAATTGTAATGTAATTGATGTGCACATTAGCTATTTTATTTGCTGATAAAATCATCGACGAATAAATTGTCAAATATATTATTTAATTTTCATTATTAGCTCATTTCAATTGTTTCATAATTTTTCATTAAGGGCCAAAGACTTGTGTGATAAATTACCACATTTCTATTTTCCATATTGTTGCTAGTAAAAGTATAGATTTAGGTTGGAATACAAAAATTTGATAAAATTTTTGCAAAATAAAATTTCCTACACGTTTTCTAATCGCAAAAGTAAATCGACTATCAATTGAAAATAGTAGCCATTTTGTAAACTATTTACATAAAAACTGCAAATTTTATTTTCAAATTTATCAATCAAATCACACCACTCCTAACAATATTTAAGCATGACCAGATGTTTTGTAAAATTGTTCAATAATGAACTAATTTTTAAAATACTAAAATTTCAACTACTTTTGAATAAAAAATTGAATAAAATAAATTTTAAGGTGAAATTAAATTTCGTTCGTCATGAAGCATTATCGTCAAAACATGAAACATTTTGAATAATGATTGTTCGTAAATGATAAGTTCCATCAATTAATCATTTTTACAATTTAATAATTACTACAAATATACACAAATAATTTACGTGCATTTAATAAAGATTGATTGCATAAAATGTGATGTATTGTAATCTGATGTAAATGCTGAATTTAATATAAATATATGAAACCGGTTCTTTTGTTTGATTTGCTTTATAAATTTGGACAGATTATTATCTACAGATATGGAATTATGTAACATTTCAAATATTCTGCATTTAAAGTGAAGTTTTGTAAAACAAAATATTGCAAATGCATATATTATATATATAGGTCTTTAAAATGCAAAAGTAAAAAAATATCGCATTAAAATAATAAAATAGCAATTGAGTTAATTATAAAATGCTGAAATATACGCAGATATTTTCTACACAACATGACGAACTTTATTTTTTGTAAAATAATCATTTAGTCAAGATATTGACTTGGTAATTAGCAATTAATATTGGATTTGATTATATATTTGATTGCAACTGGTTATATAAATACTATTTGGTATACTTTAATTTAAATCCACAATGCAAAAAAGCGTAATCCTTTCGATTAATTTGTTGATATTTAAATGTATTTGCATGAAAATATATATTTGTAATTTTGAAAAAATTACAAACTAATTACGTACATATAATCTGTAGATCAAATATAAAAATGAAAACCCTATAGCATTTGTTTTGATTAATCAATTATATTACATAATGGTTTTGCTTACATTATAACTGTTTAAAGATTAAAAATCTAATATTCGATTATTTGAATTCAATGCAATAGAATACAAATTTGTGCAATCTTATCTCATCGATTGCGCAATTACTTGTATAAATTTGATACTTTACTAAACAAAAAAATTCAAGTATCTACTGTAATTTAAAATTAAAAATTACAAGTTTCTAATTCTAGTTTCATAATTTTACTAGCAATAATACGCAAAATGAAAATGTCGCAATTTATTGAACACAAGTCTTTAGTGAACAAAATGGTTTATAAATCTGACAAAGATAAAAATAATGACCATTTAGCGCAGTTTTAAGAATAAATTATGTAAGTAAATTATGATAAGATTTCAACGCTATGGACTGTACTTAATACAGTTTCAATTACTGTTATATAATTGAATGTGAGAGTCTTATTTGAATAGGAGATAACAAAACATCTACCTATAATGATATCGTGCGAGGGCACGTAGTTCAATTGCAAAAATTTCATTATCATTTTGGTTTTCTACGTAGTTAAAAGGAATCATTCTAATGCACCCAAAAGTAATACATTATAATAGAAAACACTGAATTTATTTAATAAAACAAGAAAAGACTACGTCATCTTCTATAATGCTACAAATCCAAGCGCAAATTCTTTAAAAAATATAACTTGTTTTGCAAGTCAAAACTATTAGTAATAAAATCTAACAAGCAACTCAGTATACTTTAAACTAATATTTGAAAGTTTAAATGGATGGATGATTTCAAATATTTCAGAAAATTCTAGTGATATATAAATCAAGATGTACTTGGACGCCGCAGTAACTGCGTCCACGCAAACAATTCATTTCGTATAAGAAAAGCCAAAATTATCAAAACTGAAAATAAACCTACAAGTTCTACGTATTACGAAATCAACTTGAAAACCTTGAAATTAATACAAGAAATATGTACCACTGACCTTTTCTCCTGTAAACTGTGCTGCATCAGGTTCAATTCCTCATGTAAATTAGACTGCATCAATTTTAATTTCTCCTGTGAAATGGACTGCAACATCTTGTCTGGACGACTACCAAATTGTTGTAACTGTAATATAAATCATTAACATTAGATAGGCGTGAAACGATTCTATTGTTTAAAAATATTGCATTTCAATATAAATTGATAGTTACCTCAATATGTAGAAAACGTGATCGGATATCGGAATCGCAGATTCGATACACTATTCACATCACTCACTGAACATACTGATCTACATACCGAAAATCAATAACTTATTTGAAAAAAAAAATCACTTGATAAGGGCACAATTACAAACCCATGAAATTAATATAAAATTATCGCACCGAATTCAATTCGTAACTATGTTGAACTTACGAAACAATCCGGTCGAGTCCACTTCGCCGAGACCCTTCTAGCCGTACACCGCAGCAGTCGAAATCGAAATGAAATCCTCCCGCAGGCCAAGTGCTGTCGGTGCTGTCGATGCACGCCAATCCCCACCGCTCGACACGCGTGCCGGCGCCTGCGCATCATATCTTTGTCCTTGTCTTTCGCATTAATCCTATGCGTGGAATAGAGTGCGAAATAGTACTCGAGCGCACTCGCACATGATATCGTTGTCCTTCTCTGTCCGCAGTATTGCATAATGACCGATCGGCTTCCGAAAGAACCTCCACTATTATTATGTTGTATGGGCTTGTCTGTCGGCAAAGTGCAACGTAAAATTACAATCGACATATAAAGGAACTCTTTGTCAAATTTGCGTTATTTATCTAAAGTAATTGATAAAATTTTTATATATTATTACATATTAGTCCACAAAAATGCGTTTTTTGACTTATAACTGATACAATACAATTTGTTATGTAAAAGATTGTTTAGGGGCTTTGCAATGTAATATTATCAGTACCTACTTATTGCACACCTAATTAAATTTCACAAAACTTCATTATTTAATTTTGTTTAAAAATAAATATTGTTAAGAAAGTCATTAAACATTATATACCGGTTGGATATAAAAAATCGCAGTCAATGAAACTACAGACTAAAAATGCATAAAATAAAACACCACTTTGATTTAATACAACTATTTTATGGTCAAGATCGCTTTTTGTTTAATAATATTTAAATTATTTGTATTCCATGTTTGAATTGAATAAAATGTTGCTAACTGTCATCAATTGTCATACAATACTTGATTTAGTTAAATATTTTATTATCAAAGTGTTGCTATTTTGCATCTAATACATATCTCGTAAAATAATAGATATATTTCTTATTGATTTAGCTGATTATTTTCAAGGAAAGTTAATGCAACTTTCCTGGAAGCAATATGACAACTAGTTATTTTTTATGTTAGAACATTTACACTTCTACAATACTTCAATTAGTTATAAATTATATTCAAAGTGTTTCTATTTTGTATCATAACTATAGTTATGTATATAGAAAATTACATTATAATGTAATTTTCTCCACATTTTATTCAAGAAAATTCTAATAACCTTAGCTATCACCTAAAATATTTCCCTTTTTCATATGTTAATCCCTAATAAGTGAATCGTAAGAACAACAGAAAGCAAAGCCAAAATAAGATTAGGATTATGACTTAATATAAATTAACTTCAATATCCGATGTTTGCAACAATAGTTTTTATATACAAAATTTAAAAAATAAAATTACTTGAATCTTATATTTCATTACAATAGAATTGTTTTTTTAGTAAAAAGATGCAATGATACTCAAATTACTGTATACATCAACATTAAAGACTGATCCAATTTAATGCTGCATTATTTCAACTAAAAAATTATGTACTTTGATGAAAACGTTTTAAATCCATTTGTTGTATTTGTTGTACAAATATTTTGCTATTGTTAACAGTATACTTTATAAATTGATTTAAATGTGAGAATCAATTTCACATAATCATCAAGGTTTGTGATGCAATAAACAGCTTTGCATTTTACAAATCTTTTATATAAGTAGTAGCATTATATATTAATACGTCATATTAAACTTAAATAGAAAATATACAAGAATACATTATATTTTTATTATTATGATTACTATAATGAAGAGAAGACTGCTCCTTGTATGATAACTATTCCTTCGTGTTCATGCTCAATTGTATTTGAGACTCGTTCCACATATGCAAATATTATTTTCAACTAGTAAGTACTCGCATTCCATCAATAGTTTCTTCTGAAAAATTAAACCTAGTTTTAGTTATGTAAATCTCGTTTAAAAGAAATCAGCTTTATCGATAATCTACAATATTTTTTCTAAATGTGCTAATTTATCAATAAAAAAAAAAGAAGATTGCTATTTGAGAATAAAAATGATATCTTTATACAGTGTGAACCAAAAGTTCAATTGCCTTCAAATCGGTAGCAATTACATATGAATTATGTATTTTTAAAGAATAGAATTTCTATTTCTGTTCCTTCCTACTACATAAATAAAATTCTATTCAATTCATCTAGCGTTTGGTGAGCAAATACACAAGTAAGAAGAAAGCATAATAAATGTGTGCAAATCAGCCACACAGACACAATAAGGAGCTTCCATATCAGTTGTAATGTTTCAAATATTTGTAATAGATCTTATTCGTAGAATTGGTACTTTCAACATTTTCAGTAAAACAGTATACGTGGTCTGTTCAAAAAGTACCCGGAATTACTAATAATTAAATTTCGCGGGTCTGGAGTGTCTGATTGTCAAATTTTTTTTTTATTGTGTTGGTATACATGCCCCTAAAGTATGATGAAATTTTCAGCTATATTCACTGTTTACTTTGTCTGTGGTAGTCGCTAAGGTTCGACGTGTTTTTCTGAGCTCGGCGATTTTTACAATGGAAGAATTGAAAAGTCAAAGAATTTGTATTAAATTTTGCGTAAAAAATGAAATAAAGTGTTGCAAAGTGCAAAAATTCACCAGATATGGCTCCGTGTGACTTTTTCCTATTCCCAAAGTTGAAGAGACCCATGAAAGGACGGCGGTTTTCCTCGATTGAAGAAAATCGCTGAGAGTGCTCAAGGACATATCAAAAAAGTGAATATCAAGGGTGCTTCGAAAATTGGAAAAAACGCTGGCATAAGTGTATTATATCTGGGGGGGACTACTTTGAAGGGGACCACATTAATGTAGACGAATAAATAAATATTTTTTTGAAAAAACGAAAATTCCGGGTACTTTTTGAACAGACCACGTATCTTACCATTTGATTATAATATTGACATAAATCTTCCTTTAGTAGTATTTAACACATTTGATCAACTGATGACATCAACGCTCGAGACTTAGCTTAAAAATCCACATGATGATTTTCCAGAAAGAGACAATTATGTAGCTGCCTTTTGAAATAACATTATATCACTACGGGTGCTCTGAATGTTATATCGAGTATGTCTTCTTAGTCATTACCAAAGCCCTGGATGTTATATCAACATTTTGTTTTCAAATATTACCTATTCAGTAAAATTGTGTTATAATATTTTTGTTGTTATAAAATTAAAGATGTGACAAGAATTTTGTAACAATTGTACGATGATTTGTGTGTGAATTATATTATGTATGCTACAATGTTAGATCTCTAAATGTTATCTTAAAATTGCGTATGCAAAGTATTCAAAAGCTTCAGTATAAGACAAAGTTGAGGTCTTCAATGTGTAAGCACAAAAGAGTCTTGGAAAATAAATCAAGTAAAAAATCTAACCTACATGTACCTACCAAATATACATATTTAGAATCGCATATTCAACGACATACGTGCTTGTACCATGTGATATAAGCAGATATAAAATTGTAAACTACATTAAAATGATGAGCCAAACGTTAAAATAATAATAAGCTTACCCCAGTGACTAAACATGACATTGTAAATAAAATATGAAAGTGCTAGGTTAGAAACTTAGTGGGTGATTTTTATCGTAAACAACGTATCACACAACCGTACAAAGTTCAATTAAATAATTAGTACTTACTAATTAATAGATCTGTAGCTAACCACTTGTTAATCACTCTTTTATTTATTAATAATCACAATACACAATAATAATTTTACACGCCAACCGTCCACCATTTTGAAATGCGTTTCTGTATACAGAAAGATGTTCACTACAGTGTCACCAACAATAACAAATTTAATTATTTTTCATATGTGCTTGATATTTAAAATTTAGATATTATAAATTTGATATGCTTTATTGTGTTATAAATATTTCAAACTATACTAAATATACTGCATTGTCTTTACGATCCTGGAATATTACAAAAAAATCATCAACTTATTTTTTCTGTAAATAATATAACATAAAGTTAAAAAGTAGAATTATTCCAACATTTATAGTTCTGTATAAATCGATAGATAGATTTTATATATCACATATTTCTTAAGTTAAAAATAAAACTGGTAAAAATTATGTCTCAATAAAATAATTGTATGAAGGTTCATTTTTATAAATGTTTCATTTATTTACTTACTTAAAAATAAAATGTTTAATAAAAATAAAATTATTAGGCACTACAACTTAATTATATACAATAAATTTTGAAAATTACTATCCTAAATACCACTTCAAAGAAGTTTAACTTGGTAAACTCACATTTTTAATAAAAAAAATATAATATGGTTGCACTTTCAAAGCATTAATATTAGTCCATTATATTCATAAGATAAAAAAAATCATTTATTACCAGCTTTCGAAGAGTGTCCAAGACTCGTAGAACTTGTCTTTGCAATCATCCCATTACCGATGGCAGGATTAGTGGAAACTACATTTGTTATTTGTAAATTATCAATATCTCCTGTTTTACTAATAGGTCTATCAGCTGTCACCAAGGAATCAAGTTTAGTTAGTTCATTGGTTTCAAGTTTATTATTCATATTCTTCTTTTTATTAGTAAAATTACCACCACTTACTAAAACTGCATGCTCAATTTTTACCAACGTAGAATTGGCTTTGGAGTTACTTGATGCAGCAATTGTATTATTACTTCTTGTATTCCTATTTTTCACATTATTTAGTTTATTTATTGACCCTATATTCCAAATATTGTATTCAGAATCAATCTGAGCAGCACCCAAAATAGGTTTAGATGTTTCCTGATTGCCAGTCAATGGGATATACTTGTAAGTACCATTTAAAGCAGTACTGTTATTAAAAAACTGATTTTCTTTTATAGCTTTGGGATCTTGTTTCTCTTTCATTTTAAGAATATCATCTAACAATTTGCTTTCATCAATAAAATTATGACTATTTGCTAAAACTATATGACCAATCCTCACCAACTTCGAATTGGCTTTGGAGTTGCTTGATGCAGCAATTGTATCATTACTTCTTGGATTACTATTTTTCATATTACCCAATTTATCGATTGACATAGTATTCAACCTGTTGTCTGCAGAGTGAATCTTAGCCATACCCAAAATACTTTTTGGTGTTTTCTGATTATCATTTGGTGGTATAAAGTTATAAGTACCATTGATAAAAAACTGATTTTCTTTCATGGACCGATCATCTAATTCTTGTTTCTGCCTCAATGCTTTAGTTTTAAAAATATTATCCAACAACTTGGTTTCATCAGTCCACCGTACAGGTTTAAAATGTTGTCTTACATCCTCTTCATCAAACCTACGTCCAAAATTCTTGTTTTTCACAAAATATTCCATGGAATTCAACTCCATTTTCTTGTCATCGTAAGGCCTCACAAAACTCAAATACATATTCAATTTTCTCAAGTCACTATCCTTCTCCTCTACCAACAAAGGCCCTTTTGTAGGAATCGGCTTAAATTTTGGAGGTCTTAAAATTTGTCCAGGCACAGGTTCAAACATTTCATACTTGGGTATATGTTTAAAAAATGGTTTAAATAAATTTTGACCAAACTTCTGACGTTTGGGTGGTGCTATTGGCTTTTGAACAGGTTGAAAAAGGTATTTGTGGTTTTTGTGGTACACAAAATCGTCTTCAGCAAGTTTTTGTTGTTGGTTTTGAACAAATTTGTTAAAATCTTGACTCCAACTTGGCTGGTGTTGCATCTTAGTATATTGGTGTTTAGGTTTTGGTTTAAAACCATTGACATTTGTAGGAACATACTCAAATCTAGGCAAATTGTTATACTGATCATTAACTGGTCTCAAATTATGGTGAGTGCCTGGTATAAAACTAGACGTATAATATTTCCACTGATTATGATCAATATTTTCAAAATCAGCAAGATTATTGATTTCTTGCGGTGAATTTTTAATAAAATTCAAATTGTTCAACACACTTGGATGTTGTACTGAATATTTGTCAAACATGTTATTTATTATATTAGGACTTAACTTAAAATGTAATATTTTCGAATCCAAGTCATTTTGATCAACTTTTGCAGCCGTTTTCCTTGTATTGATAATACTATCATGTGCATTGTATAATACATTGTCCAAGTGTTGAAGCTTACCACCATTTTTAATATTTTGACTTTCGGGAAATTCATCTTGAACTAACATATGTCCAAAAACTGGATAACTTCCAACAATGTCTTCTGGTTGAGTAGAAAATACATACTTTGGTAAAGTATGATAATTTTGAAGTAAATACCAGTTGTTGGGTGGATACAAATGATATGCCGGCCTGGAATATCCTACCATGCTAGATGAAGCACTTAAATTGTCATTTATATAACTTGGTCCAGGCCCATGTAATTTGTCTGGATAATACTCATCATCAAAACCATATTTAGGTTGTATAAACCTATCATTTACTTTATTTTCTATATTTAAATCTTTTGTAGAACTCCCAATAGCATTAAGACTTGGTGTGATAGGTATCCAATCATCATCTATGTTATATTTAGATGTAATATGTCTATTTTGATTTAAATATGCATTCTCTATAGCTTCAAGCAACTGCTTCACTACTTGTAACTTTAGTAAAGTTTCTGAAGTTATTGGACCATCAAGTTGAAAACTTTTGTGCAAAAAATCATATAAATTATCCTGTCTCAAGTTCAAAGTTTTACCTAAAGATTTGTGACGCCAATAATTCTTTGGCTGTTTAAAATTTGAATTTGGTTTAACTTCATTTACTGACAATTCTTGTTTCCACAATTTTGGGTCCTGTTTGCCAGATTTAAGCTTTGATTGATAACTTGAAATACTACCAATATCACTTACAACCGATTTATCGTCAATTAAAACATTTTTTCCTGATGGTAAATTGTCTGATGTCAACACCTCTTCTGGATAGACGACAAACACGTCATTTTTTGTAGATGAAGTCGATTGATTATTAAAGGCTAGATAATTGTCTTGATCTACACCTGGATCTCTAACAAATTTAGTATATGGTTCTTCATTCTGATGTCTAAAATTCCTTCTAGTTCTAAAATAAATCTTTCTCCTGCACTTTGTTGCATCCGGTCTACGTCTCCTGTACCTTCTTCTAGGTCTACTCCTATATCGTCTTCTTGATTTACCACCATGGGGCCTCGGCTGATGCTTGGAAATTAGTCCATCATCATGATAAAAATATGTTTTTAAATAATTCTCATAATCTGTATCCGATTCAAAAACTGGTGCTTCAGCATAATCAAAATTTCTAGGAATCGGATGGTTCAGTATAGATCTTTTGGATTTATTAACGGGCAGAGTGTGGTCAATGTTTTTTTTAAATTTAATAATACAAATACTATTTTTGTAGAATTCTTTGGTTCGTCATTGCTGGATTGATTTTTCTCAGCTTTCAATTGTTGAGTGGTCTCCATGGAACTAGAAAACAAAATGTGTCGATTAAATTTAAATATAAAAAATTGAAATAGTAAAAATTAATAATAATATTATAGTAGCAAGCTGTGATACTAGATATGTAAAACAATGAATGCTTTATATATAATTCTTTGGAATATTTAACATTTAAGACCGTGTATGTTCTAAGCACTTACACCTAGTTTTATTATCATTTTAGAAATTACCTGTCGCTATTGGCATTTGCTTCAATTAAAATAATTATTAATATAAATAAAACTAAAGTATATACATTTTCACTGCACTTAACCATTATAATTTTTTAAGAACTTATTTATAATATAAAAATCTAAAAATATAAATACAATTTTTAATATTAACATTATATTAATACAACTATATTTTATTACTAACACTCTTCTCTATATTTTTGTTTATAAAGTGATTCAATTTTTAGAAATAATTCGCTTTTATGTGTGAATAATCATTGGTGGACATATTAAGGTCATATTTAAATAAAAAACTATATTTTGTACAGATAAAAGAGAGTGATTTTTCAATGATCTTTACATTATAGATAAATTATATAAAATTACAGAAATAGCTATATAATAACTGGTATTAAGTGGCATTTTGCCATAATCCAAGTTGCATGGACTTCTGGGTATATGAAAATAATCATTGAGATTCAATATATTAGATATAAATATATTAATTTATAATAAAAATTATAAGTAAATTTAATTAAAACTTGAGACATACGTAATATATGTCCTAAAAACGTTATTCCAAACTTTACATTTTATAAATATTATACTTTTCGTGGGCCTATAATATTTTAGGCGTTTTATTTGCACATTAAATTCTATCACTATGCAATATTTCATTAAAGTCATCAACAAAAAATAAATTTTAAAACTATTTCATATCTTTGTCAAAAACTAATCAGCACATGTCCCAAATAATACAGTTAAATTCTAAAGAAGCTGCTCAGCGGATCTGTATACAAAACTAATAATCGCGAGTTTTTAGATTTTTGGAATCGGTTCAGCCGTGTTTGAGGAATGCCCATTACATTTTAAATCACGGTACACACTTGCGAAGCAAATTAGATTTTCAGATAGTTAATAAATAATATAGTACATATAAATATCTACAGAACCTTTAGTGCACGAGTCTTGCTAGTGTTAAGCTCAATTTTTCTCCTAAATTGACAAATTGTACCTCACGTGAAGAAATTTGGCCAGCAATGTGACGTCCACTTACACACTTTACCGGTTTTTCAAGTTATATAACGAAAAAAAGAACAACGAAAGGCTTGTCAAAACATAACAAAGGTCTTAAGTCATTCAAAATTAGGTTTTTGGCATAAAAAATTTGGTCTCAATTTTTAAATAAATCAGGCTAAATAAAATAATTCAGGACGCCGACAAATGATAATTGACCCATATTATAAACTAGTGGGGTGTATGGCATCGTGCCTTAAGGCAAATTGCTGGAACTTCCCGTACCGTAACGAAATGTTCGAGGAATACTGAATGTTTTCAAATAGATTATTATAAATATTGTAACATTGTCTAATACTTATAAGAATTATATAAACTGAATTGCAAAGATGAAATTATTTGTAAGAAAAGTATATTAGAACTTTAGTCAGAATTAAAAATAAAATCTGAATTATATTCGATATACAAAAAAACTAAAAAAAAAAAAATATACACATTTTTTTTTTCGAAAATCAATTATTTTGTTAAAACAAGCTGAAAGTTCTTTGAATCATTCAAATCGGACGCTTAGTTCACTCAAAAACTGCCATTTTTTACATATTTAGCTCCGTATCTTCAAAATGGTTGAACCTGCCTTTGCCAAAAACTAATAACCACTTCTCCCAATCATTACAAATCGAATGTTTCTTAAGTCATTCAAATCGGATACTCCGTTCTCTCAAAAAGTCGATTTCTATTTTCTGCACTCTGCTCCGTATCTCCGAAGCGGCTGGACCTGCCTTTGCCAAAAACTAATCAGCTCTTCTCCCTATCAATAGGAATCGAATGTTTTATGAACCATTCAAATCGGTTGATCCGTGCGCCCGAAAACGTGACTGGAAATTTGTATCCATACATACATACATACACACACATCCATTTTTTCTGAGGTATGCCAAAATGTTCAGAAACCTTCAAAACGTCGAGAAATGTAAAAATTTTCAATTCCGATTTTCGGCCCATTACAATAACTTACTCTAAGGGAAGTTAAAAAGCAAACTAAAATAAGAAACTACGTGTGAGGGGCATTTTGCCTTAAGGCAAGTTGCATGAACTCACCCCGATGATAAACAATCGTTTTAATCAATAACAAATAAATTGTAAATCTTATAGTTATGTATAAAATATAAAGTAGATAGACGACTTAATGAATCAAAATTTATCTATTTAGATATCTATGGACGGAAGACGCAAAAAAACGTTCTGTTTTAGTGTCAGAGGAATCAGAATGACTTGAAATATAAAATTAGCAAGTAGGATTTTCTGGCGAAATTATAAACTTTTCTTTCGGAAAGTTTATAACTAATAACAGAAACAATTAATAACCAAACATCTGATTTTGTCAACAATTTCAATAGCGTCGATAATATCAACTATAAGCATTCGATGGAAATTCGATCATAATATTTAATGTTTTCACAAACCACATCCTTTAATTTTATTATTCGTTTGCTAATTTTATATACAAAGCATTGTTAATGTCTTCAGATATCAATTTAATTATTAAACAATAACAACAACGACAAAACGAAACATAATTTCAAACAAATTTCGCCATTGTTCGATTTATCGTTGAAGTGTTGCCATGTAAAATAAATAATAATAAATAATAAAATATTATTTGGTAATATTAATAAATAATTATTAATATGTAACAATAACGGATAACACAAATGTGCAATAAAAAAAATAATAATAGTAATTTATTTTGCTAAGTTTTTGATAAAAAGTGCAGTAATAATGAATAATCAGATATTAGTAATCAAAGTTATATTAGTTGCAAAATAAATACTAACGTTTTTATATTATTTAAACCATATTCATTTTAAAAATATATACCTAAATTTTGACTTTCCCGCCCTACTTTAAATGTAAATATAATAAAATTTGCTATATTTGATAAAAAAATGTATAAATTTGTAATAATTAAGTTTAACTATTTGGATAAATGAATAATATAATTAATTTAGATATTTTTAGCCCCAAGAAAAGATTTAATAAAATATATTACACCAATACTGTATACATAACCTCCAAATCTTACTAAAAAATTAAAATGGTGTTGATTTATATTTATATATTTAATGGTAATAGCAATTAATTTGAAATTTATTGATTATTGACATTTTATTAGTATAAACTGTGATAAATCTTTACGTTTTTTACATTATTTATTTATATAAAAATACTTTTCTAATTTTGCTCAAGTATTTTGACATTTGACATTTGTCTTGTAACAATTTTCATTGAAAATTGTTAATAATAAAAAAAAAATACATGAATTGATAATAACTAAGTGAAATGATTTCGATATGTAAATAATATAATTAATTGTAATGTTTTTAGTACCCGAAAGAAAATTTTAAATAAATGTTATATACATAACCTCCACAGTTTTAGCATTATTTGAATTGGTTTTTATAATAATTAATTTATTTTAATTTGTTAGAATTTTCTACGAGTGAAAACAATATTTATTACCCAAGAAAGAAAAAGAAGTGAAACTTCATAACGCAAAGAAAAAAGTTTTAGACACTTTACAACACTTCCAAATTATATATATATATAATATTTACAGACAATCTACAACACTCAGCTAATTTGCAACATTTTCGGAAGTCTCGTTGGAATTTTCACTTCCAAACATATTCTTATTACTTTCCAATTTGAACTATTATTGTAGTTTTATGATAACATTCGGAAAAATATCATTTCAGAAAATTAGAAACACCAGATTACAAAAAATGTGACAGTGGCAGTGACAGTTCATAGAAAATTGATTTACCCAAATCAACGAAAAGATTTAGATGAAC
Source organism: Ctenocephalides felis (assembly GCF_003426905.1). Lineage (NCBI taxonomy): Eukaryota > Metazoa > Arthropoda > Insecta > Siphonaptera > Pulicidae > Ctenocephalides > Ctenocephalides felis. The sequence continues at coordinate 91,019,567 of NW_020536999.1, forward strand.
CAATCCTTTGGCACCTTGAAAATACAATTTTTAGAGGCTTCACAGCAAAAACAATTAATCAAGACAATCAATTAACTATGTCTGCAGTAGCAGTCTACACCTTATTTTACATCCTGCTAAGTGCAGGTCTGGTCTACCCTCCACCAGAATTCATCTCAGCTGGTCTAACCATAACAAGACTATTCTCCAAATTTCTTGGTTCTGAAAACGAGTGCTTTATCCACTACCACATTCGAAGAGTGGAAGTGACCCTTCTGGTGCACACATGCCTACCATTAGTCTACATTTTAGGGCTCTGGTATGCAGACCCCGGTTTAAAATTCTCTGAATTGTTTTTCACAAATGCCACTTTCTTATGGAAGATTTTTGTGTTGGTGTCATTAGTGACACCGATGCTGGCTGCATTTAAAGTTTACCAATGGGAGAAGTATAAATGGAGAGGTCATCCAATTATTAAAAATTTGAGAGCTTATTGCAACTCAAGGACTGATTGGGTCATGCTTGCTGGAATGATTGGCCAGGAATTCAGAGGGTAATGAAAGATTTTTGTAATTACTCATAATTTTACTTAACTACTTGCTTTAATAATTGACAGAATTGACAAATTTTCAATGGAAATGAATTCTATAACAAAATTTATTGCTACTGAGAATTGGATTATGAAAGTTTATCCTTATACCATCTATTTTGCTCATCAGCGAGACACCACAATGATTTTGGAACGGGTAATAAAAGACTTAATAATTGAAGTCTAATATAATTTAATTAAATGACTAATTATGTTTGCAGAGCGAGACATACACAGTGTCTCACATAACAGGGTCGGACGTGCAGTACATTACAATATCAGTCAAACCAGTACGCGCAGGCACCAAGCATTTTACCATAAGATTGAACTCTTTAGATTTTAAGGAACTACAGGACCGAATTTTGAGAAAAATCATCATTTTACCAAATGTCAAGTTCCATAAAACAATCCAAGAAAGATTTATAGATGCTTTTAAAGAAGTTATTGCTGGGAACCCAAAATATTACACATCACAGGTATTTGCAAACATTTACACAAACCGACTTATATCGTTAATTAACTTTCCAAAGAAAATGTTTATGTTTGTATATGCTAGAAAATCCGACTTGTAATTTTAGGTTTATTCGGCGATTCAAGTCAATTACAATGCCTAATCTCTTTTTTTTTGATTATTTACACATATCACAAAGTTTTTTCCCTCAAGGCAAAATGCAGCTTATACCTAGTAATTTTTAATAAACTTTTAGAAAATACTCCGGTTATGTATTATGCGCGTTTTCGATATTTAATAATGTATAGTAATTAAATAATTTGTCAATAACTAAAAGTTGGAAATATTGTAAAAATTCAATAATCTGCATTTTGCGCTGCAAGAGCAACTGTTTAACACATTATAATGTCCTACTACAACATTGTGTACTTATAAATTACTATTAAATTAATATATCGATTACTTATTGATTAAATAGGTTATTTGCACACGTCGGGAAGTTCATGCAACTTGCCTTAAAGCTTATATGCCACTTACACCCAGTTACAACTATTGTTCCCTCCCCCAGGCTCCTGATTCCTGCATGGGATGCATGCAACAACCATCAAATGTGAAACTCCAAAAACAGTGTCACTTATCATCATCAAATGAGGAAATTGAAGCCAACAATGCTCAAGATGGAATTAGAAATCGCCGCAACGGCAGAAATGTTAACAATGAGACACCAAATGCTTGTGTGTCCTGTCGATGTGGCCCCATGTGGTGCGATGAGTGCATGGCTCGATGGTTTGCTCATCGACAGGACCCCCAGCAAAGCAGTACGTGGCTACTGCAGAAATGCACTTGCCCGGTTTGCAGGGCTGTATTTTGCATTAAAGATGTCAGTTATGTTGTTAACAGCGAATAAAATTGTTATTTATGATATTACTTGTTTTATAAAAAATAATGAAATGGAGTTAACTATTCTCATTTTATAAAATTTATAAATAAAATATATTAATACGAAACCAATGGCGTTTTACTTCCAGCAAGGTTGCATTATCTCACAATGGGGAATAGTAAATTGTAAATTGTATAAAAATGTTGCAGATGTTATGAAAATGTTGCAGATGTTATGAAAATGTTATAAAATGCATGAAAGTATTTTCTAGGTTGTTTGAAAGTATTGCAGATTGTGTTAAAATATTGTAGAAGATATGAAAATGTTTTAGGTTGCTTGAAAGCATTGCTGTTTGTCTGAAGATGCTCTAATTGTCTGAAAGTGTTGTAAATTGTATGAAAATGTCGACAGTTGTATGGATATGTTGTAATTTGTTTGAAAATGATGTAGATTGTCTAAAAATGTTTTAAATTTTATGAAAATATCGACAATTATCTGGAATTGTTGCAAATTGTATGAAAATGTCAACACTTGCCTGAAAATGTAAATTATATTAACATGTTTTGAATTTTATAAAAATGTTTTGTCTGAAGATATTGTCAGTTGTCTATTAATATTTTTCTATATATGTACATATGTACAAATTACTGAAAAGCCTATTGTTGATATATTTTTCTTAATGTTACACCCACACATCCATACACATGCACACACACAACACATATTATATATATATATATATATATATTAGAATAATTCAAATTATATAAATTACCTCATCACAAATATCTCAAAGAACGTCTTGTGAATTTGAACCAGGGCTTGGCGTTGAGCTAACACTGCTTAGAGTCTCCTGATTATCCTGTTCGAGAACACTAGATAGATGTGTCTTTGTATGCTGTCCGCTGCCATCATGACTATGGTGCTTTTTAATAGATTGTCCTGAAGAGTCCTTTTGCTGTGCTTGTGTTATGTTTATGTTTGTGTTTCTTTTATCCTTTTTTTCTTTTTCATCTAGAGTGGTAATAAAAATATCAGCATATCGAGAAGATGTTCAAAATGTCGTAAGGTGTAGATGGTCTAATAATACTATAAATTGTCTCAAAATGGCATAATTTGTTTAAATATGTGCATATTGTTGTAGTATGTCTAAAAATATTGCAGATTGCCTGAAAATGATGTAATTTGTTTGAAAATGTTGTGGATACTGTTCAAATGTTGTAAATACTATCAAAATGTTATAATATACACAAACAAGTTGCATATTGCCTAAAAATATTGCAAATTTACTGAAAATAAATTGTTTGAAAATGTTGTAGAATATATCAAATGTTGTGCATAAAATAAAAAGTTTGCAAATTGTTTGAAAATTATGTTAGTTGTTTGAAAATGTTAAGATCCTATGAATTTTATGAACTCTTTGGAATTTCTCTTAATAGATGTGAATTTTAATCATAAAACAACATTTACAATAATATTAAATTTTCTGTTTATATAAACATGTAACTCACCTTTGAAATGCTTGCATCAGCACCAGATTGAGACTCCTGCTTCACAAATGAACTGCTCAAGTCAAATGGTTTTCGATCAATAGGCAGCGCTACATTTTGCCTCATGAATTCAATATTTTTATCACTTTCTAATTCACTCTAATAAACAAAAAATAGATATGAAAGAACATGATCAAATAAATGCATAAAGGTTATTATCAGAATCTATTGTACCTTAACTTTAACCTCGTGCATATCAGAATAATCAACAATCTGTCTTCCACGTTGGTCATCCATGTCCAAACATTCTCTCTTAACAGGCTTTATATCGATTTCGTCTCCTTCGCTTTTAATGTTATGCAGACCAGGAACATCTTGTGATTCTGGATGAGGTCTCTTCAGATGCCCACTGGACATGATATGTCCATGTCATGAGATGACATCAAGGGCGAGGGAGTGAACTGGGTTTGTTGTTATTGTTGAAGTAGCCCATGGAGGTGGTGAAATGGTGCTTTGACTAAAAAAATAAATTAATTATTATGTATTTTGGAAAGCAGGAACAGCTACAGTTTCTGAAAATGATTAGTTTTTTAGAAAGGTAGGGTTCAGTGCTTTCAATATCTATAGGTTTAAAAAATACAAATAATAAAAAATCAAATTATTCTAAAGTTAGAAAGTTTAGTTTTTCATAAAGATTTTAAAACTTTAAAGCTTATAAACTTTTAAAATTACTATATATGAAGTTCCAGCAATTTGCTTTAAGAGACAATGCTCATTTTATTTTACCTCTCCTCCAAAATGTGGACTTCTAGGCCTAGGATTTGATACTCGTTGAGGTTTAACCAAGTTAGACATTTCATTGCTTTGAAGACATTGAGGTCTTCTAGATCCATACAATGCAAAATATAAATCTACCAGATCACAACGAAGTCTTGTATCATGCGACAACATGCCACTAAAAATATAAATAAACATTAACCATTGCAGAGTTATGTATTATATACAAATCTACAAATTTAATCTTACTTGATATTATTCCAAATTCTTTCCACCAAATCCTTCTGTATCCAACCTATGCCTGTGTCCTTTTTCAAAAGGCGGTTTATCAATTAGCATTCTAACGAGAGCATGTCTGACCCCGGGGTCTCTATCTGTCTCTACTACATCTAAAAGTTTGTTCAAGTCATCTCGCCTGCCATCAACTCGAACAAAATCCACCAGGCATTCTAGAGCTGCCAATCGAACATCTGAAGAAAGACAAAATGTAAAAATGTGTTTTATAATAAATCAATCATTGACAGTTTGAAACTACCTATATACTGTCCATACTCTGCATATGCCTTAAATAATGTAGGCCTGCTTGGCAAATGTCCACATTTTTGTAATTTTCTGATAACTTTCAAGCAAGACACAGATACTGTGTTTTTATAACAAGGCAGAACCTTTTCTAAATTTAGCATTCTTGTTATTTCTTCCAAAACCAGTTTTGTGTCTGCAGATAGTGATTCTGCAGTTATGGGAGCACCCTAGGAATTAAAATAAACATTGATATAATATAAATGATTCAAATTTAGCAGGATGAAATATAAAACATATTATTATGATAAATAAATGAATATTAAGCAATAAATAAATAAATAAATAAATAATATAAAAATGGATCGCAAAATGTGTTGGTAAGCGCATAACTCAACAACGCCTGGACCAATTTGGCCAATTCTTTTTTTAAAATGTTCGTTGAAGTCCAAGGATGGTTGTTACGGCGAGAAAAAAACGAATAATTGCCGGGAAAACCCTAAAAACAGCCCTTTTCTTCTTTAATCGAGTAGGCAACGCAATTTGTAAAAAAAAACAATGATCTATGTCATGACATTTTGTGTAGTTTTTGATAATCTAATTTTGAATATATTTATATAAATATAGAAAATATCTTTCTATTAATCAAGCTATATTGGCAGCCAAAAACATTGATGTAAATTAATTAAATTTCAAAATTCAAGAACAAATTACAGGCGAATCAGTTGATTCAGCAACTAACCAAGACGATCCACCGGAGTTTTGAAAATCGCTGGATTTGCTAGGATTGTCACCTCACAATCTTCAATTAAAGGTTGGATCGGCAATTATAATGTTGCGAAATATCGACCAACTATATTCAAAGGATAGTATAAAGCAGAAGATGTTCTTGCACCATGCATCCCAATGCGTTTCCAGTGCGTTTATGGTATCATTAAGTGTTTGTGGAAAATTGTATGTTGTTTGTTCCCGTATTTGAAAACCATCAGATTTGTTTGTCTATGCGCCAGGTAATCAAACAAAAAACATCGTTTATCACAAAGCACTACAATGCAAATTGAACTGATTTTTGAATTATGATTTTCATTATTAAAATTACTTACTTTTAAATGCTTATAGTGTTTTATTTAATTATTTTTAATTCGCACCGAATTATTACCAGGGTGACGGTTCTGTTCAGGATAATTTTTTGCAAAGAATAGAAAAAAGGTAGGCACAAAACACCGCCACATTACAATTTTTTTTGACAGGACAAAGTCTGTCGGGCTGGCTAGTAAATAAATAAATATATATATATATGAATTATACTAACCTGGTGCACCATAGAAACAACTGGTGTAACTGTGTTTCCCAAAGCATCAACCAATGCAGCTCTATAGTAACAATCTGAGTAATGATTTTTTGAGTTATCATTGTATTTGAATAGTTCTATTAAAAATCTAATTACTTCATGAGGACAAATGCCATGAGCATTTCTGAGACCTGTGGAAATAAAAATTGACAGTGTTACTTATACAGGTGCCCCAAAACCCAACATCAACCCAAAACAGAGTGATAGTATTGACCTAACTTGTCATGAATAAATTAAAAGTATAAATGAAGAAAAGTAATACAATAATCGAAAAATGGTCACAATTTTACTAGCCAATTTTACCACTGGTACCAATTTTAAAGCTCTAGATTGTACTTAAAAGCTCATAATTTTCAAATAACTTGAGATATTTTTTTGTCTAATCTTTTCCAGGACAGTTAGTCGATACTATCACCCCATCACGGCTTGATGTTGAGTTCTGGGACACCCTATATACATTTATGACAATCACAAATATTGTTTGAAAACAATTTTCTTTGAATGTCATTTACCTGCCATTGCAACAGGTATAGTTTTTTGTAGAAAATAGTGTTGAAAATCAGTAAAATTATTCTGCCGTATGATATGAGCAGCTGAAAAAGACCCAAACATTTTTCTGAAAATAGCCAACATGGCTGGAGGCCCTGCCCAAGTGGAAACCATTGCATTGGCCACCTAAAACCATGTAATACATTTAATTCTATCTAGCACTAATATATTTGTTCTCACCTTTGTCAGACAATGAGCAGCTTTGCATCGAACTTTATAAAATGCTTGCTCATTCTCAATAGTGACAGTCAAAGCCATTCGCGAGGCAGGAGTTGGGTAGCGTTCCAATGCATCAATCGCTTCCATCTGAGCAATGACATCACGCTCATGTCTCAACTGGTACTGCCATTGGTAATCTGGCTGGTCGATTTGAGTTGATCTAAGAAGAGTCATCTCAGGATCCAGGCGAATCCAGAGAACTGGAGAATCACTGTGAAAGAAAAAATATATCAATATGGATATAGAAGCAGAAATAATAACTTTACTTTACTTACTCCATAGCGCTCAAATCCATATCAACTTCTTCTCCTGTACACAAAGGAATCTTTTTCTTTTTATTTCTACGACTCTTGGAATGACAAGTGATGTCAGCTTTAACAACTGTATTTTCAATTTGTAAAGTATGTTTAAAAGTTCCATCAAGTTCTTGCAAAGTAACTAGCAATGGACCAACATATTTTCTAATACCTCTTTGACTAACTGCATCCTGTCTGATTTCCAACTCTACAGTATTTCTAGAAAGAAATTAAATTGAGAAAATTCATTTACTTTTTAATTAATACAGAAAACATATGGCAAGATTCTGATTATTACCTTTTTCTATTAAAAACTGATGTCAGCGAAAATCTGGCATGTCCACCAGTCCTGACCCACTGATCAACAAAAACAGCCATATCTTTGCCGGTAACAGTAAATATAGCTTTTGTGAAGACATTTGTAGAAATTAGCATATGATGCCATAATCCACTGCCTAAAGTATATGAATATAAAAAAAAATCATAATATGTAATAAGTTAATTAACTGTATTTTACCAATTTTTTGTGTAGAAGCATTCGTAGCCAAAGCTAATTGTTTGTTAAACACTTGCAGCAGTAATTCTTGACCAATCCGATGTTCCAACATTCTAATGACTAAATGAGCCTTTTTTCTCATTGCCTAAAAAAATGCATTAATAAAATGCATCCAACTTTAATAAAATGCATGTGATCATATACCTGTATATACTTTGGTGACATAGTATGCAGACTTCTGGTAGGGAAATGGTGTACATTCTGCCCATTATTTTGAGCCACTGTAGCATGGTGATTGCCTCCTCGTCCTTGGGGCCCTCCAGCACCTGTTACAGGAGATGTGCCAGAGGCAGCGGCAACAGGAAGAGGTGCAGGTGCTTGACTGGGATCCAAAACTATACCACCATACTGTTCTTCATAAGCCACAACCTGGAAAGCCAGAACAATGTAAAATAATATATCAAAGTAATACGACAATATGATCTGTTACTTACATCCAACAATTCCTGTCTAACCCACTCTCTGTAGTCATTATTTCCAAAACATTTCTTCGAGTACAACCCACAGAGATATTCAGCAATTCCTTTATTGAGCCAGGTGTCAGACCAGCTCTGCATTGTAATGAAGCAACCAAAGAATTGTTCAGCTATTGCTTGAGACATTGCTTTCCTGGTTATATAAGTTTGATCAATTATAGCTATGGAATGAAGCAAATGAGTACTCAGAATGCTCATGGTAGTGTAGGCAGCTACATCTTGAACAGTCTAAAAAGAATAAAAGGGGATTTATTTTACAATCTATAAATTAAACTGAATTCTAAAGAAACTTTACTCACCTCATCAACAAAAACTTGCTTATAACAAGGATATGGATATCTTGTAGCTAAAGTCTCCTCATAAAACTCAAAAGCTTCATGCATATATCGAACAGAGTTCTTCAATAAAGGCATTAGTTGTGGTAGACAAAAGTGGGTCACTTCGTGCATATGGGGGTCCACATAAGTTTCAAAAGGTCTAGAATGAAAAAAGCACAAAGTTATTGATAAATCATACAATATTGATATATCTAGTCCATACCCAACAGCTAAAGCAATATTAGGAGCACAAGCAGGAGTATTTAAAACATAATGGTAAGTCTTCCTCCTCATATCAGGCGTCATAGTAATTTCTACAAGATCACCACAAGAGACAGCTGTCATTGCTGCGTCAACAGTGAATTCAAGACTCCAAGTACAAGGCTCGGCATAAGAATCCACGCAAGGAAACCAGAGTCTTGATGAGTTTTCATGTGCATAGGTGTACATATGAGCTGCCCTCTAAAAAAAACAGTCATGAAAATACTGCCAGTTATGTGATTTTCTTTCACAAACCTCTTCCATGGTGCCTTCAGTTTCAGGCACAACAAAATGCAAGCCACCTTGAGGTTGCTCTAAAGAAAATTCTATTCCAACTCTTAAACCTCTACCTTCACCAATGAGATGGCTTGCTTCATGGGGCACATTGATAAATAATTCTCCTGCATTACAATCAGGATCTATATTTTGAGCAGCTGCTAAATGACACTTAGAAAATACCTCCAAAGATCTCCTGGTAATATAAAGGATATTTATCAACAATATTATTAGTAGAAATTGCATAATTACAGAAAAAAACATAGAACAACTTACGTCTTTGAATCATTTTTGCAGATATCCAAAAAGGGATCAAAATATTGAAAAGTAGCCTCACAATCGCCTAATGTGACTCTGTAAATTCTACATTGCTTAGCATTTAGTTTAATGCTTCTCAAATTGTCTTTCAAAGGTACTATTGTCAATTCCACGAAGCCCTATTATAAAAATGAGTACACAAATTTTTGTAGTTTGATAAAATAAAGTGAAAATTATTTGTATTTAATATTTACAATTATGCTCTTCCTCTCGAAGCTAATACCAGTCAAACTTAATATTTGATGAGCTGTAAAATAAATATTTTTAATGAATTTATATATCTATACACCTGCAAATGAAAACTTGGTAGACTACTTATAATTTAAACGGTCTGGAATTATCCACTGAACGTTCTTTCTTCATTTTTGACTAAATTAAAACTTAAATATACAAATTTAATATTAAAAAATAAATTTATTAAACATTATTATTGCAAAGTTTGCTTCTAGGTTACAAACGTCTTGTTGAATGTTGATATCAAAAGCCTTCCAGTGATGCCAATTCTGTCATGTCATAACAATGAAAATCGTAATGTATACATGCTGCCAACACAAGAACAATATAACGAAAATTTAAAATTAACAATCACAGTAAGAGACATTAAATAACATATTATTGCTAATAAAATCGATATATAATTTAACTAAAACTACTAGATGTAAGTAGCATTTTGCCTTGAGGCAAGTTGCATGAACTAATATCACTAAAAAATCTGTAATTAAATTAATTATAATGCACAACCAAGTGCTTGTATGTCCGAAAAGCTTATGATCAATATATAAATGTGTACATCAATTTAAACAATACAAGAATAATCACAATAATTAGAGCAGGTTTACAGAAATAACCGTTTATAAATATTTCACTGGCTTTCACATGAGCACCCAAGTGTCTCTTCTCATATATTTTATATTATTGAGCTTTATGGTTATTTAAAGTTTTTGATGCATGAAGAGATTTGCTACATGTTTCACATTGATAAGGAAATTCTCTAGAATTGATAAACTTGTGTGCATTTAAAGCATCAGATTGTGCTAATGATTTATTGCATATTCCACATTTCTGAAGAAAATTTCCAGAATGATTAGTCATATGTTTTTTTAAACTATATACGGAACGAAATAGTTTGTTACATATTCCACAGTTATAAGGAAGTTCTTCAGAATGAATAAGCATGTGTTTCTCTAATCGAATCAATCGTGTGAATGTCTTATCACATATTTTGCAGATATGTTGCTGTTTTCCAGTATGAGTGAACATATGTCGTTTCAAACCTTTTGGTGAACGAAAGTTTCTGTTACATATATTGCATTTGCAAGCAAGTTCTCCAGAATGAATTGGCTGTTCTCTGTTATGAGCAATATGTTGCTGTTCTCCAGTATGAGTGTACATGTGTCGTTTCAAACCTTTTGATGAATGGAAGTCTCTGTTGCATATTTTGCACTTCAAAAGAAGTTCTCCGGCATGAATTGGCAGTTCTCTGTTATGAGCAATAATATGTCGATCTAAATGGTGTCTTAAAGCAAATGCATTATCACATATTGTGCATACGAAAGGTTTTATAGGAGTCTGCATTAATTCCTGTTTGATTTCTTCCTCTACAGTTATTTTAGAATTCATAAATCTTTCCAGACATGTTTCTCCATTCTCTGAACAAGATTCAGACTTAATATCCTCTTCATCTTGAGGATCTTCTGCTGAATATTCTAGTGGTTCAATTTTAACCGAGGTAGTTTTTTCTTCTGACATTATTAGATATTTTACCTGATTATAACAGAGAAAACGGTTGTGTACTAATTAATCATGTATTTTAATCAATGATATTAAATTTAACTAATTTAAGGTGATACTTGCAGCATAAGGTTAGGAATTTTTCCCGTCGTAACATTTTAGAAAGAAATGTTTTGATATGGTTTTGATAATCATCTTCAAGCTTATCATCTCAACAGGAATATTTTTATAAATTACATTTATTTTTATAAATTACTCTATTTATATATAATGTCTATTTTAATGTAATGTAAATAATAAAAAGTTTATTTTGTACGTCAAAATAATCGTCAATGTTGGCCACATTGCCGCCATGTTTGAATTGTTCACACGTAAAGAATCCTCAAACTGTGATGGCCAAATTGGTATCTTTAAACAAACCTAAATCTGAAATTATTCAAATTATTACATATTGTGTACGTCTCAAGTACGTCTAATACTTTATTCCAACCTTTAGTGAATTTCTAAAAATCATAGAACTTCTTGTCCTTTTCAGGAACGCCCTTTTTATAAGTCTTTTTGTCTTGTTCTATTTGGTCGTCAGTACAGTCCTTTTCTTTTTTTATGTTGTTATTAATTGTTATCGGTGGTATTAATAATTCTATTATGTATACATATGAAATTAACAATAAAACGTTTATAACAATAAAACTAATGGAATACACGTGTAATGGAAATAATGCATTAGGTTTGGACAACATGGCTAGCACTCGACAAACTTAAATTAATTGTTCAACACAACTGATATATGTTCAGCGGAACAAATTTCAATATATTATTAATTATTTTATGACTATTGATTGTACTTTAAAGTTAAACTCAAACACAACAAATATTTAATAAAACAGTACAAACATATATATGCAAACCAGTATATAAACATTTTTTTTATCCAAAACAATCCTTCTCTACTATTTTGCCCATTTTATTTTCTGCACCTCCTATGGGACCTGCCTCGCCTACTTCTGGAGCCTGATCTACGATGCCTTCCCCGCGATAGTCTTTTGCGCGCAAAACGGACGTTTTTAGACTTTGCTTTGCATTTACGTTTTCGACGACCTCTAAAATGGCATTCGATTGTAGAATAATACGAACATGTACAACATTGTTTAATAATTTACCTTCTGGCTAGAATGGCATTGCATTTAGGGCATCTTTCAGACTCGCGCCTTTTTGAAGGCTCCGCTTTTTTGGCCTCATTGATATAGGGCTGTTTATCGCTACAAGCCATACAATTCCAAGTCTAACAAATCAAAAACATTAATTCTGTTGTTATAAATCAAATGCCAGATTTTGGCGTCAATTCACAAATCCGAAACATCAACTTTGATATTATAAATAAACAGCGCAACATTTTATTCCACTTACCCTAGCTCCTTGAACTACAATATCAACAGCACCCATCCCTGGATTTTGTCTTCTGAAAGTCCTCAGAAAGTTGAAGAAGGGATTCCTGGTTATCACACCGACTTTGGCGGATTTTCCAGGACAAAACTTGGGGTTACTCTTCTCTCTTTTTTCACAACCTCCGCCAATGTCGTCGTCCGAATCTTCATCCCCCAGGGCTGCAGAGCAGGCAGCAGAACGTTTCCTGGCAAACTTCTTAGAGCTTCTTGAAGATGATCGACTGGAGGAACGTTTTCTCTTGCCAGAAGTCGATTTGGATTTCCTTTCTGAAAAATAGGTATGAATGACAATATGAACACTTGTGTTTATTTTATAATTAAAATTAATTAATTACTTTCGTTTTCAAAATCAGAGGCGCAAACAGTATTGGCTCCTTTTCGTAATTTATCGCGCATCTGAATGATTTCAAACAGTGTGTTGTCAGAGTTGGATAAATTTCTTGACGTTGAGCGAGATCCATGATCTGATCCGGATGGCGATCTGGTAAAATTAGAAAAAATACATTAATAATGATAAGAAGTAATTAAGTAGAAAATTTAGCCATAATCTTTATTAAATATGGATTAAACTAGGTGTAAGTGAAATTTTGCCCTCAGCAACTTCCACGATATGTATATATAACCACGATTTCAACAAATGGCTTTTGATTTATTCGATCGTGCAGCAAATACATCGTATTTTGACAATATTGAGTACAAGTTTGTATGAAAACTTCCACGTAACATAGCCTTGCCATAACATTGATGGTCTATTTTACGACAGAATCGGCCCATGCATTTATCTAAATTTACCTATTTAAATGATACACAATAAAAACTATATGGGTACCTGCATCAACATGATCATTGATAAATAAAATTGAAGTTAATTTAATTATTAATGATTAAAAACTATATAGATACTTTTGATACGTCATTTCAGAAGAGAACATAGGCAAATCTAATTTTTTGGTTTATACATAAACCTGTCCTTCGGGAAATTAATAAATTTTTGTAAACCTTCTAAAAGGATCATATGAGTCGTCAGTTCTGCAATCCATTGTATATTCACTACTAGAAGGTTCATCACTTGAGGTATCCATCGTCCCTTCACTACCAGACAGTTCACTTGTACTTCTCCTATTCATCATTCCTTCATTATTTCCTCTTTTTGTCTCCAACAATTTTCAAAAAATTATTACAAAAATAAAAATTTAAAAGTAGAATTTTGTTACTGTTTCAAAAATAAAAAGCAATCAAAAACGATGTTTGCTTTTTCAAAGCATGCATGATAAAACAAAAATATGTGACTGATGAAAATAAAATATTTTTATTATTTTAAAATAAAATATAAAATGGACACAGGTGCAATGATTCGTTTGGATGCCGAGAAATTATTGGCATTTTTTATTAAAGATTATGACGTTACAAGAAAGGTATTTTAAGAAATTATTTGCTCAATTAGGTGTAAGAGGCCCTAAGGCAAGATGCACGTGTAAAATAATTATACATTACCATTGTTATCACAAATAGTTTAAATTGTAAAAAAAGTTACGAGTGCTTGTCATGTCATCTATGTGTCTAACAACACATTTTCTCATTCACTTTTACTTGAGCTGGGAAACATGAAAAGATTGGTATTTTACTTTATAGCAAGTTGCATTAACTTCCTGAGATGTGTAAATAAATCGACTTGATCAATGAGAAATTAATATATTATTTACGTTGACTACTTATGAAATAAGTAATAATAATAAAATAACAAAATAATAAGAACATCGTAAAAATGCGCACTCAAATTTTGTAAATTTTAATTAAAAGCATTCAGTGATTTTTGAAGAGTTCCTTGTAATTCTTTAAAAAAATATTACAGCAAAAATATTAAAACTGATAAGTTTCTAATAAAAACTAGGTGTACGTGGCATTTTGTTTAGAAGCAAACTTATCACGTACTAGTATTTATAATAGATTAGGACATACACGATGTATGCCCTAAGGGCGCGGTTCATTATTCTAAACTTGGAATAATGAACCGATTGCAACTTGCCTTAAATGGCAAAATAGCACTTACAACTAGTTCATTTCCTATTTTCTCTAGATTTCGCCATCCACATACTTGAAGGAATTTTCAATGTCGACAGAAAGTCGTCTTGAATGGATTTCCAACGCCTTCATATGCAAAGGGACATTCACCGACGACTCTGGTAACAGTAAAAATCTAATGACGCCAAATTAATGTAACATTTTTACAACCTGTAAAAATAAAATAATCTAGGCACAACCATTTTTAATAACACCTTCAAAATATATTCGCAGCCAGTGAAAGCACAAAAACAACCAGCAACATTACTACCATCCTGGATCTAAGACCAGATGTGATAGTTTTTCAAAACGGTGTGGCCGGTAGCACTTATGGTGTCAATTTTACCATTTTAAATATTGCCCAGGTAACAAGTAATAATGAATAATTATTAAATTATGTTATTTATATTTTTCATTACAGACTTTGAAGCCCTTGAAATCCAATTTTGACTCGATCCAGCCTCGTAAGTCATCATCGATATTTGGTTCAGACATCAGCATCAAAAATGTAGAAGGTGTAACGCCCGCAAGGCTTGCACCAGGAATCAGCACCACATTTAATGTTTCATACAGGTACAAGAATAAAAAGTGATACTTTTCTGGCATTGGTGGGTTTAAGATCATTATAATGTGCATATGTTGATATTTTGTTATCTTGCACTGACTCCAAACAAGTTGCACACGATAGAGTTCAAAATACGCCATGTGGAGGTCCCGGGTTCAATCCACTAGTGACATAAGATAGAGTGTAAGGTAAAAATATAGGGTATAAAAGGTAGTATACAAGATCCATTAAGAAGTTATTAAGTGAATAAGAATGTAGCTAGTAATAGTTCTATATTTATGCGAAGGAATTGGTGGTATCTGACGGTATGATTGAAATATTATACAAAAATCGTAGATAGTAGTTATATTTAAGGAATAATGCCACTCACATTTAGTATAATTTCAGGCCACAACATAGTGTGCAAGATGGTGATTATGTAAGACGAGCTGTGTTTGATACACAAGGGGAAACAAAACATTTAAAAATTATAGGTAAATATATGTAAATATATATATATATATATATATATATATATATATATATATATATATATATAACCATTTATCAATTTAGTAATAGGAAGTAGACCTCTAGTAACATTTCCTGACGAGATCAAACTTCCTGATACTGCTTTTGGTGTCCCGAGCACCAAAGTGGTCCTCATAAGAAATACTGGACGAATTCGAGCTTTGTTTTCCTTGTACACAAAACCGTAAGTCACATATGCCAGAAAAATCGATAAAAACCTTACAATATGGTATTATCCATTTTAGACCATTTAAAGTGACTCCCGAAAAATGCAGCTTGGCCACATCTAACCACATGCAAATTTTCCTCGAGTTTCAACCAAAAATTTTGGGTAAAATATATGGTGAGCTTGAAGTCTATTATGATCAAGGTAAGAAATGCATGATAAGAATGATAGATGTACAATTTTTATTTATGAGTCATTTACTTACTATTTACTTTTCCGCAGGTGATAAATTATCAATAATCCTGTCAGGAAACTCGTATACAGCCGATGTGAGCTTGAGCCTGAACGAATTGTATTTTCCTGAAACCTATTTGGGTTTGACAAATCGCGAATGCGTGAAAATTTTCAATTTCAGCAAACACAACATCAACTACTCCTGGGTCAAATACGAATCTCAGGATGAAGGTAAGTGCAATTGCTAATAACTGGAGATTGAATGTATTTGTTAATTTGTGCTTCACCAGAAAATGAAGCCAAAATGAAAATATCTGAAAAGATGCAATCTATAACTGGTTATGAAGCTCAACGTTCCCACAGCGGAGCAGTTTATGATATGTTGGCTTTCAGTAAAGATCAGCATGAGGTTGTTTTGAATAGGATTGCTCAGGATGAAATTTCTGATTTTATGACGAAACCTGTCCTATTTTCGCATCCTGATTTTACTTTCGTTCCAGAGGTCAGGATTAAAGATAATATTTTGATGTTTAAGATGCGCATTTTATACCGTTTGATTGTTTTTTCAGAGTGGCGAAATTTTTGCTGATTCGTTTGCCCATATTGATATTTTTCACAAGCCACAACAACGCAGCGATTCCAAGTTTAATGAAACGGTCGAAGTCAAGGCTTACTTAAACGTTTCAGGTATACTATTTTAACTTTAATAGTTCCAATAAATCTTTCTAAAGTATATATTTTTTGCAGGAATCGCCCAGAGACCTACGTTGACCATCAAAGCCTGTCCTTTAGGTCCAAACGTAAAATTAAACGTCAAAACTATAGACGCTGGAAACGTCGTCATTAACGAGATCCAGAACTACCAAATACTATTCAGCAACAACGGTAAATGCAAATTCATTTAATAAAAACAACTAATTCTGTTAAGCTTTCCATTCTCCAGGTCCGATTCCAGCAACCGTACACGCCTGCAATAAGCCGGCAACCTTGGTCGGCGCCAACATTTCCTCCGAACCCAAATGCTTCTACCTGGAACCTTCTGCTTACGCGAGTTCCATACTCAAATTTACCAGCAACTCGATGGGTCCATTCGTTGAAGAATTTAAATACTTCGTCGAAGAAAGTATGCAGTATTTTAAAATCAATATAACGTAAGTAGAAATCCTAAATAATCCTTGATATCTAGTTCCAAAGATTGTTACTGCATTATAGTGGCAGTATAGTCTGGCCTAGAATTCACGTGACGGACAACAAGGGAAATCCAGTAAAGTGTATGGTTTTTGCATACGTGATTTTAGGTGTGTATCAGGTAGTATTATAACAATTTTATTATGATTAATTAATATTAAATTGGAGTTACCATTTGAAGGAGTATCTACCACAAAAATTTTGAGATTGAGAAATCCTTGCACAATACCAATAAGATATGAAATATCTTCCGAAGGAACTGAAATGCCACTCAAAATTGAAAAGGTAACTTTTGAGAAATCATAGTAACGGATCCATGACAAGTATGCATTTAATTCAATTTTATCCAAAGGTAATGCTAAGAAGATACATCAACGAAAACTTTTCTACAAATGAGAGCACATCTGAAGACGAAGGAATTTTTTGTGGAGTTGAACCTGATTCTTACAGATCGTGAGATATCAAATTAGCTGTATCTTTATTTGTTTGTAGTTATATTTGAATCTGATTTTATTTTTTGTTGCAGGAGTTACACAGAAGAATCTGTACTTGAAGCAGATCAAGATGAAGAATTGGATAAAAACGAAGACAACTTTCGATACTTTTTAAAATATTTTGATACATTCTTAACCGATTTGTTATATAAAAGAATTAAGAAGGACACACGACGGAAAATACTAGTCAATGAGGAAATTTTGGATGGAACCAAAGATATCAATCTGCTATGTAATATTGATTCAGGTAAATAGACATAGATACATTTGTAGCCATGAAAGGGTCATTTATATCATTACTATTATTCTGCAGGAGGTTCCAGTGAATGGGGTGAACAATCCAGCGTTAAAAGTGACATTAGCGATGCTATATCCTTAGATTGGCAAAGTGGTCAAAATGATTACTATCAACTACCACAATCGCCAATAGAGTACCAAATGGTTCCCAATACGGGTACATTGCAACCCAATTCATTTATAGACATAGAGGTAAAACTAAAATGACATATAGCTCCCATCTCCTTCAACATCTTCAACTTCCAGGTAACTTTGACAGCAAACAAATTGCGTTCGCATACCACCAATTTGATCATCACAATGCCTGATTATGAAGGAGCAGGAAAATACGTTGTGCAAGCATGCCATAAAGCCGTTACTCCTGAAATCGAATGTCAACCTGACAGAATTCACCTAGATGATATTATCATCTGGATGCCCTACACGATGACTCTGTTTTTGAAGAGCACTGATGGAGCTGGGTGTTTCAGAATTGTAGAAGAGGTACAAAATAATTTTGATCAAATTAAGAAACAGATAGCAATTGTTAAGTTTAAATTATACACGTTGTAGACGAGTTCCGATGCGCCAGTTTGGATAAAGTGCGTTGGAACTACTGAATTTTTTTTGGAAGAAAACGATAGTGTAAAAATCGAAGTCGTCATCACAGCGAACAAAACTGGAATCATCAAAGACCATATAAGGTACTTTATTATTTTGAAATTGAATTTCTCCCGATTGACATTCGTTCTTCCAGTATTTTAATTTTGGGCGAAACGAAGCCAAGAAACGTTTCGAAAATATGCATGCAGTGTTCTGGTCCAAAATTTGACTTGTCGTGCAAAAAAATTCGTTTGGGAGAAATACCTTTGCACACCACAATAACGAGTGCCTTTGTCTTGACTAATGAATCTTTGATTCCAACTAAATTTACAGTGGAATGTGTAAGCAATTTAATGTAATTCTAATCAAGGAGGCATCAATTTACAACTTAATATTTTCAGGTGAAAGACCTATGGTGTAGTGCAAATCCTGAAGGAGGCTTTTTGAGTCCTGGCCAGAAGGTGGTCATTGAAGTTTTCACAAAGATGTGTGAAGCAGGAGAATACAAAGACAAAATACGTGTCTACGTCCAAAATTCTTCACCTATGGTGAATATTACTACAAATCTTTATTATTTTTTTGTAAAAATATATATATATTTCTTTCAGACTGTTATCGTAGAAGCCATCGGCGTTGGTACAAGCATAAAATGCACTCCTGATTTGGAAACATGCTTCGAAATCGGTGAAGTTTGGACGCAGATTCAAAACAGAAGGACTATAATATTGGAAAACTGTGGTCCAAAGAGACATGCACTTACTTGGAGCAAATTTGAGAGACCCAAACCTAAACAATCACCAATTGAGGGGTATATATAAATAATAACCATTAACAAGTATTTTGCCGTCACTTTTCTATTTTGGTATTGATGTATTTCTTTGGCCTAATTATCGTCTTTTTCAGTGGGTTTTTCAAAATAGTTCCTGGAGAATTTGTGATGAAGCCGTACAGCAAGGCTACTGTTGACGTTTACTTCTCAAGCAACAAACCAGGAGTAATTGATGACCTCTGGTACCTCTTGGTAACATACATTCCATCATTGTCCTGCATGCATTTGGTAGTTTGATTTTATAATGATTAAAATTCTTTCCAGGGCGTCGTCGGTAAAAAGTCTACAATTATAGAAGTTTTAGTAACATCAGTGTTTCGGACAACGTTTGTGGAACCAGAGTTAGAAATCACACCCAGAAATGTAATTTTTACAGTACTAGCAGACGAGAATGGATGCATTAAAGACAAACCAACAGGTTCAATAGAATAAACATGAATATGTGAATAGTTACCTAATTCTTGATACTTTTCAGCTTGTGTCAACTTGAGGAACAAATACAGTGTACCTTGCACCCTTAATTTTACTTTGCAGATGCCATTTTTGATAGAAATTCACGAACAGATTAAATGGTGTGAAGAAAAAGTGACTTACGATGATTCGCAAACAATATTTTTGGATGCATATGAAACTTCTTGTATTCGAGTTCTTTTTAATTCTGCATATTGTAAACCTAAGTGTTCCACAACTTATAATACATTTTTAACTGGACATTATGATGGGCACTCCAAATCGGTGAGAATTAATACTTCAATATGCATTTCTTCATTACAATCACATTTTGTTATATTTCCAGGAATATATAGCGATTTTTGCTGATGTTCATTTTCCAACAGTTTTTTTGTGTCCCAACCGAGTAGAGTTTTTAGATGTTGCTTTTGGTTGCAAAGGTGGTGCTACAATTGCCATTGCAAACCATAGCCCTCTTCAAGTACAATACGAGTGGAAATGGAGACGGGAATCTCTTAAAGTTGAAGATACTGAGGTAATGAATATTATGTTCTAAAGAGCTTTCGTTACTTCTTTTTATTCCATATTTTTAATAATTTGTCTGATAATTAAAACTAATGTCAATGCAAAATTACAGATAATAAAGCAGCACGATGAAGAAGATCGTCAAGGAGACATAGAAAGTTCAGAAGAAGAAATCATGGAAGACTTGAAGCCAACTACTCCAGTAGAAGAACAATTTAATGGTACAATTCCTTTGATTTATTGGATTTATAAATTAATAGAATGATTTTTCTTTACAATGAATAATTTTCATGACCAAAATGACCATTATTATCTTTAAAATCTTAAATGTTGATAAATCCATTCTGAGTAAACAAATAATCTTATATTTGATATGTAGATCCTGCCCAAAAGCCAGAATCCATACCATCTGTAACCACAACACCAACGAAACCAGCAAAAGGCAAAAGTGGCAAAAAAGGTTCAGAAAAAGCTTCCACTAAAGGTTCAGCAAAAGCAGAAGCTGAAGCAAAACGCAAAACAGAAATCCAAGAAAAAATCAAGCAATTGAGCATACCAATAGTCTTCCACCATGAAATCGATAAAGAAAAAGTGGTTCCAATACTCTGGCAAATGATGGCGCCAGGATTAAGCATCAGGGAAGATTTGGAAGCCCTGAAAATGTTAAAGAAATATGATGATGATTGCTCGTTTAAAACTTTTACCATTATGCCTTGGAAAGGAGTTCTAAAAGGCTACGAGGTAAATAACCTGTTATTGAATATTTTTTTGAATTTTTGTGATAAATTCTAAATCCTTTCTTATTTTTAGGTAGTGCTAGCAAATATAGGTTTTGATCCCTTACCAAATAAAAAAATATCAATTGAAGCAGAATGTAACATCAAAGGTGGAATTCCAATGGTTTTGACTTTGGAAGGACAAGATGGATTTCTAGAGTATGAAATAAATACCACAGACTTGGATTTTGGACATCAGGTAAATTTAAACATCTATAATCTTTAAGTAAATCGATTTATCATATTTTTAAGTAAATCAATTTTAGATGTTCTACAAATCTGAAAGCAAAAACGTGGTAATTAAAAATACAGGACTTTGCCCTTTGAATGGCATAATATCTCAATGTTGTCCAAATCGTTTTTGGAAGGATCCAGGTAAATATGAACAATTAATTTACAAATTTACATAATTTTATATTAAAATTCTTTTGCAGATACAGAACTACAAGGGTTATGCTCGGGTTCTGCAATAACATCACCATGTCGCTTCGAATCACTGAAACCTAACCAAGAAGCAGAGTTTGAAGTTAAATTTCAACCAGGATTGTGCATGGAATTTGAAGAAACTTTTACTCTGATGGTAAAAATGATCACAAACATTGCCTGATAATTAATTATAACTAATCACAATTTACTTGTCTAGATACCTCCTTTACGTGCAATACAAATTCATATCACTGGATTGGGATCATATTTCCAAATCTACTTGGAGGCAAAAAGAAATTTCTCTGCACCAAAAAATATACAATATGAAACTGTAGCATGTTTGACAAAAAGGTGTTACGACTTCAGTGAAATACCTATGATAACTAGCAGAGTTTCTGGTAAAAGATATTGAGGGTATACTCGTATATCAGCATTAAGAAATTATTGTTAATTTTTGAATGTTTTAGAAGTTAGTTCAACGACTAGAGATGAATGCGATTTTGAAAAATTGGTTTTCAAACCGCCAGAGCCAAAGACTTCGAAAAAAGAAAAAAAGAAAGTAGATAAAGACCAGAAAAAGAAAGATAAGGGTAAAAAAGATGTAAACGATGTTAATGAAACAGAAAAAGTTGAGGATACTGAGTTTGTGGAAGAATTTGAAATTAGACAAGGTATTTATTGATTATGGTACAATATTTTGGCAAACAAATCGAAATCAGAAAAAAACAGAATAAATAATTGATATTTAAATTTCATATTTGGAAATATATGAAAAGTGATTTTTTTACCTTACTAATACTTTTGTAGATTTCGAGGAACTTGATGAAACAGAAAGTGAATTTCCAAGAAAAATAACAGATTGTGAATTGGTGGCTTTGCAAGAATCCGAATGGGAATATATTGATTACTCTGTATATATAAAAACAACTATTAAACAATCATTCAATCATTCATATATTCCATATTTTTTTCAGAAAGACTTTCCAACAAAGAAAGCATTAGACCTGGCCCTAGAACGTCATTTACTATCTCATTTCGTAGCCAATGACCTACAACTGTCTACCATGTTGTCAGAGTTTTGCACAAGAACAAAATTTCGAAATTTTCATCCAATTACCACGAAACCAATACTTCCTGCATACAGTATAGAATTGGGAGTAGTCGAAATTGGATCAAAAGTATGAAATTGACATATTTACCGTGAATAGTTTTTATTTCATACATTTCCCAGGTGCGTCATGTTTGCCTGGTTCTCAATCCTAATCCAGAAACTATAAAGTTGCTCTTGAGACCATTTCCTGCACCTGCTGGTGACATCCGAGCTAAACTGATGGGAGGACCAATCTATGAAGAACATGGACTGAGGATCGAACTTAGGCAGCGTACTGGAAAAAATAATGTAGGGAAAAAAATAATTTGTATATGCTTTATTATTTAATAAATATATTATTTTAAGGTCCCAGGAAAACCTTTAACCCTAACTACTAACCAGTACGCTGAACTGCATGTACGTTTTGGACCCTTATCCGAAGATTTCAATCACGAAGATAATATGTTTAGTTTCAGCAGAACAACATACATAGACGTAAGTACATCTTGACCAACAATTAATCACCAAAAAAACAATTTGGTTAATATACTTCCAGGTGCATCTTGGTTTGACTATACCAATTTTAATACAAGCTGTGGTAACGAGACCTTTTGTCAGAATCACTAATTATCTGGGTCAAGAAACCAATAATGTAGATTTTGGGACTGTAATATATGAACGAGCTAAAAGAATGACTCTTGTTTTGAAAAATGTGTAAGAGAAATGAAAAATGAAAATTTAATTTGATTTTTTGTTACAATTATTTTTAATTCTAGTGGTCTGGTTCCATGCAAATGGTCTGTTTCAATCTTAACTAAATCTGGAAAACCAATAAAAGCATCAAACGAATATAAGTATCCATTCCAAGTGGAACCTAAAACTGGTTATTTCGAAATTGGTGGAAACGGAACTTTGGATGTATACTTTGTTCCTGAGTGTCAGGCACGTTTAAGTTCAAATATATTTGACAAATATAGAAAATAAATAACCAATTTTGTTCAGGGGTCCTATTTAGCTACCATTCGTATATCAGCCATGTCAGGTGGGTTCAAAACTGATATTATTCTAGAAGGCAGGTGCGAAGAGAACCATCTAAAAATTGCAGATGACTTTATCAATATGGAAACTTTGATACCGTGGACTGATTGTTATAACACTGTAACAATCACCAATGAAAGTAATAAGACTACACAACTGATCCTCATGGATTACGATAAGTATATATTATTATAATATTAAAATATTATAAAAATATTTTTTACAAACCTGTCATCTTTCGCGATTTTATGCATGATCAATTACTTTCAGTGATTATGCTCAAATAGCTTCAATTTGCCGCATTTTATGCAAATACTGCGGCTTGAGGCACGCCCTGTTGCCCATTCTTCCAGGCGGGGATATGATTTTTGAATTGCCTTCCAATTTCAAACAATTTTACGCCGAATTATACAATGAAACATTTTCCAGACAAATCAAAGATGATGATTCGATATTAAGTCCTGGTGGAAGTAAATGAATAAATTTTATGTACATATATACATATTCATATACATATGTTGCAAAAATTTTATTAGAAAAAAAGCGAAGAACCTTAACAAGTATAGACGAAGACAGAATGTCAGTGGCACCCAGACGTGTAAGATCAGGGAGTCAGAATTCGTCTAGGAAAAATTTTGACACGATGAGTGTTGGAACCTTTAGGGGCCGAAAGGGTAGTAAACTGTCACCAAGGTAAAATTAAAATAAAATGCGTAATGTGTGAATAATCGAGAAGGTCTTCAATTTTAGCTCATAAACACGCACATACTTTATCCAAATGATCTGGTGTTAATCAATTCAGAATTAATTGAATATACAATTGGAATATCGCAGTATCTGACAAATACATAAATTCCTTTGGATTATTAATAATCATTTAAGATGTTTGAAACTATAAAATGATGTACAGATTCATATACATTTATTTCATAAGTTGTTATTAGTAACCCCATTCATTTAACCCATTGTGCTATCTATAATATTGCATAAGCTATATCATATTTTAATGTATTTTTAAAACAGAATTCCTGATATATTTGCCCAAATTAGGCGCAGCAATCAATTGGACAAGCCTCCAACACTGTCTTTGGAAAATTTGCTATTTGCAAACCAAGAGAACGTCGAAAAAAACATCATAGGTACATTTTAATTTGACTAAATATTATATGATTTTGTTATTAATTAATTTTGCATTTGTTGCAGACTACATAAACGAAATGGAAAAATCTAAAGGCACCATGTGGTTGGGCAATCCTGTCCAGAGCTACACAGTAGAACAAATGTTAAAGATATCTCCTCCAGAAGTTGTCCCGATGCCTTTGTTGATTTTGGCACACGCTGCACCATTCTCAAGTAAAACAATCAAGCTGAAAACTGTACATTTTTACTTCAATGAACCCTGCACTGCACCATTTTTTCAGATGGCGACGAAGTATTCTTCAAAATCTGCAACGATTTGAAAATCCCATATTGCTACTTCGACGATATGGTTCTAAGTTGCTTAGCAGATAAGGCATGTCTCGAAGCAGAACCTTTCAGAGAAGCCTTAAATGAAGCATTGGGTAACAGAATTTTAGAAAATGTGATCATGGATGATATCGAACTGTGGAAATTCAAATTCCAATACGCTTTGGACCCCGTTAGAGCCATGGAGAATCGAAGCTTGGTAAGATAATCGGCTAATTTAATACTCGAAAACCCTTATCGCTTATGTTTCTTTCAATTTCCAAGGCGTCCAGAGCGGATACTTTAACAGATGTGACAGATTCTCAAACACTGACAGAAACTGGTACAGTTGTCAGTACCGTGATCGAATCCAAAAAAACAAAAAGTGACAAAGGTAGCAAAAAAGGTGTCAACTTTGGTAAAATTCTTACACAGGTAAGCAAAACATTCTAAATCCTCAAAATTCGTTACTCTATCTTCAATTCCCTTTCATTCAGGAACTGCTCACTTCCATATGTGCTTACACTTTATCAAAATCCATCACCAAGTCAACACCAGTGCTGGTGTATTGTTCAGGATGCGAAACAGTTGCACCAGATCTGGCCATCAGGTGTCTTTTAGATGCTGGATATAGAACAGTGTATATGATTTGCATTTATAATGAAGTTGGAAGATATTTGAAATGGATGCAGGAAGAAGAGAAGTGAGTACAGGTTTGGATACAGCTGTAGTAAATTCATTTTTGTGAGGTACTTGATTTCTCCACAGGATTGAAGCTGATAACCAGCTCAAGAAAGACTTGAAACGTGTAAAGGAAATTGAACTGATGGATGCCGATGAATTCGACAAGTTGACAGGAAATGATTTATATTTGTACGAAACTTATGCACTTGCAGAACGCAGGGAACAGTATCTGAAGAAACAGGAGGAAAAATTGAACAGGTACAAAGAAATGAAAATATAAAAGATATTCTTGATTATGTTACTGATTTTACTAAAAATAATTAGAGTGAAAATAGAAAGTGCTCAACCAGCATCTGCCAAAGACAAAAAGCAGAACAAAAAGAAAGAAAAGAAAGTGAAAAGCGCAAAAAGTGAAAAAAGTGGAAAAAAGGCAAGAAGCAAGACGATACCGCAAAAGGCAAAACACCACGAGGTATTTCATTATCTATATAACAAATCATAAATTTTCCTTATATGCGAATATTGCTTTACATTTTACATCTTAGTTTTCCTATTTTTCAATAGACAACAAAGCTGAGTTAGGAAAGATCATGGCAAAACAGGCACAACTAAAATTCTATTCTTATATCGAAGAATTCCAGAAAATTTTGATCATGACTGAAAATTTTCAAGAAAATTCTGACGGCGTGAGTATTTCATTACCAATCAATTGCTTTTTGGATCTTCAAATATATGTTTTTTGCGAATAAAGTATTTTAGTTGTAAATATCTACTTTTAGGATAATTTTGAGAATTCAGGTTTGCAGTGTCATGTAATAGAACAAACTCAACAAAATGCATATGTTGACTATTTAAAGAAGCTGTTAAAAAGCATTTATAGCCCTCAAGCAGATGTAAGTTCTCAGCCATAATTTGTAAAAGATACAAAACAGCCGAAATATTTAAACCTTAAAAAGTTTTCAAATGTAGTATTGTTCCAGGTCGATAAAGATTCAACAATCCCAATAAACAAATCGCAATGCGAGTACATTGTTATTAGACCAGAACCAATTCTGGACGCAAAAAATGTACATCCTTATTTTTCCTTGGTACCTTATGCCGAACCAATTGAAAGTATACAGGTAAAGTATTTATATAAGTTTTTGGACCGATTTCTAACTTCCCAAAGTTTTTACTTTTGCATTATTTATCTTTATATCTATGTTAGTATTATAGTATAAAAATATAATCAGTCCATAGAATTGCCAGCTAGCATCAACCTACAGAGCTCAAAATCAAAAAAGTCTTCCAGTCTTTTTGGATCTCGTCACAGTCCAGGAAATCGATCTTCCAGATCAACATCATCTAAGCAAATTGCAAAGACTTCATCCTTGATAAAAACAAAGGAATCTTCAGGTAATAACTAAAATAATACCCTGGCCCATTCCAATCCCAATATAACCTCTGCTGAGTGCTGGTGCCAAATATAATAATCTTTAAATTTTAATCTAGATGGAGTTTTGAAGACAAGAATTTTTCTGGCTCCAAATGAATCAGTTTCCTACAAAATACGATTTTGTCCAAAAGAAGAAGGCGATTTTAAAAGCACTTTTAGTCTGTCGGTCAATGGAAAAAGTCAACCATATACAATAACCAGCACAGGTAATTTTTTTTCTTACTTATGCCTTATAGATAATTTTGTAATAGTTTAATAAGTTTTTAGTTGTAGTTTTTTCAGAAATCAAAGTATATGCTACATACCTAAAAGTTTAATAATTTCGCTAGATGCCTAAAACGGTATCATGTCACTTACATAATACAGTTTTCGTTTTTTTCAGGCATCGGTTGTATCCCAAGAATCGATTTTACATCAATTAATGTATTCGGAAACAACATGAGAGCGAAACCTTTCGATGTATCAAAGCATGAGATATGTTTGAAACCAATTTACGTTCAGGAAACAGCTACCTTGGAATGGGTTACATACCCCTGTCTTTGTATATGGATAGAGAACCGAGGCGAGTAGTAAAAAATAATTAAAGTAATTATTGGATTCCCAACCCACGTGTATTTCTAACCTAATTTTTGACCAGTTTTGAGTAAAAAATTGTAGTTTCATTTTGAAATGTGTAAGGCTGATCTGTTTCCTAAATCCTGATATTATGCAATTATTTTTCCGCACACTTTGCCTATTGACATAAGAACTATTTAGTTTTTTTTAAACATTTTAAATCTATTCATTGGCTGTTAAATTATTAATTAATCAGTTTCAACGTATATATGTGAATACAACGCTTTAATATTTAAAAATATTACAATTTGTATATCATATACATATATGTGATGACAATGAAAATGCAATTTTCAGAAAATATATCCAGAATCGTGAATTTTTTGCTAGCGAATCCACGAGACATGTTATGTCATTTATCCTTGCAGTAAATTCGTCATGACACATGTCAACGACTGTGGATTTATATGTCAAGTTTGATATATCTGCAGAAATGCCATATATATAACAAATGTATTCTGAGTGGATAGATAGATATGAATTTAGAAATAAAAACAAACAACACTCTTTTTTGCACTAATTTATTAAATAATAATTTCACAAACGTTTCGAGACTAGGTTTGTCTCATTATCAGTGTGTTATAAATTTAAAATCTAAAATATGGAAACCTTTATAAGCATTATGTGTTATCCGTTACACGTAATTCACTGTACTGAACTGAATTCTCTATTAAGGTTAAATAGATGAGTCATCAGCCCAGTTGAAACTTGGGCCCTATTCCTTCTCTTTCCTACTTGATATTCGATGACTCATCTATTTGACCTTGATAGAGAATTCAGTTCAGTACAGTGAATCACGTGTAACGGATAACACATAATGCTTATATAGGTTTCTATATTTTAAATTTTAAATTTATAACACACTGATGATGAGACAAATCTAGTCTCGAAACGTTTGTGAAATTATTATTAAATAAATTAGTGCAAAAAAAGAGTGTTGTTTGTTCATATTTCTAAATTAATAATATATATATATATATATATATATATATATATATATATATATATATAGAATTTTATGATATGAGTGGAACGAATATTAATTGTTTAATATGAACAAAACAGCACTCAGATTTGTTTAACACAACTTTATTTTATGATTACAGACGTTTCGAGACCATGGTGTGTCTCATCTTCAGTGTAATTTCAAAAACAGTTACTTATATACTACACATTCTTTAATAATTTATTTAAATTTCATTTAATTTTTGGTATACAAAAAACACCAACTATTCCTTGCAATGCTTGACACAGTACTAAAGAAACATATAACACTTACAGAAATATTCTAAACAAATTTGAAGTACTTATCTAGATGGAGACAGAGAGGGTATCATTATAATGTAAACAAAAGGAGTGCTATCGCATACAAAAATCGATAAAATTGAAAAACAAATTAATTTATTGAAAAGAATAAGATAAATGAAAAAATTTATAAATTATTAATGATGTTTATATAAGTGTCATGTAAAATATTTGTGTCGGTTCTTAGATTTATGCTATTGTTAGTCCGAACTATTAACATTGATTCTGCCATGCTCCGTTTAAATAAGTCTTTCTCATGGAATAAAATTTGGGGATTGTCAAAATCAAACTTATGGTTGTTAATATTAGCATGATCCACAAGTGTACTTTTAAATTTTTTGTTATCTATTTTTTCACATTGTAATTCATGTTGCCTGAGTCTCTTTTCTAAGTTCTGGCAGGTCTGGCCAATATAAGAGCAATTACAATCCAAACAATTTACTTTATAAACTATATCTTTCTTTTTGTTAATGGAGTTTCATCTTTAATTTTGGAATATAAAAATTTTAATGTTTTAATGGAGAAAAAGTAATACGAATATTGTGTTTTTTGAAAAGTCTTTTTGATAATTGGTTAAAATTATTGTCAAGATATGGAAAATTAATGAAAAAAGTTTTTTCAGGAACACTTGTTTTGCCAGGCTCTTCCGGTTTCTTATCAAAAGGTTCAAGTAATTTTGCGACTCTATTTTTATGGTGTTTTTTGTATACCAAAAATTAAATGAAATTTAAATAAATTATTAAAGAATGTGTAGTATATAAGTAACTGTTTTTGAAATTACACTGAAGATGAGACACACCATGGTCTCGAAACGTCTGTAATCATAAAATAAAGTTGTGTTAAACAAATCTGAGTGCTGTTTTGTTCATATTAAACAATTAATATATATATATATATATATATATATATATATATATATATATTCACGTAAAAAAATCCAAAGCATGAACTATAATATAATATCATTAATTAATTTTTGTATACTAAACTGGTGTACTTGAATAATTTATGGAAACAAACTAACATTTTAAACAAAAAATAGACAAATTTAAGATTAGAAAAGCGCAAGAATTTAGAATAAATTAAATAGTCTATATTAGGATTTACACACAGACAAAAGTGGTTTAAAGTGGTTGCAGAAAATTAGTAAATAAGAAATAGATCAGCCAGATCAGCCTTATAAAAATTTATCAAGATTAGTCATTTTTTGAATAGAATAACTTTCGAGAAAACGTATTTACATTACACACACAAATATATATATATATATATATATATATATATATATATATATATATATCCAGGATGTACGAAGTGAGCACCTCGATCAACATCATAAATCCGACGATAATGAAAGTAGAAGTTTTCATCGAAAATTTCGACCTGGAAAGCGACGGTACTTTTATTTTCGAACCGAAACAAATTAGTTTGCAGGTAAAAGACACTCAAAATAGACTATTACTAATTTCTAAATATGTAAATGTTCATTTTTGTTATTTCATGATATTTAAGTATATAGTTGAGATCAGCCATCACTGACAATTACACATACGCATATTTTTCAGGCGCACACGATGACAAAGTTGTTCATAAGAGCGGCTCCCAAAAAAGAAAAGCATTATTTGGACTTTTTGATCATCAGAGTCCAGAACTCACCACAGGTCATCAAACAAGCAGTGTCTTGCAATGGATTCACTCCCAAATTACAGGTAAATGCACTCACATCACTTAGGCTTTAAAATATTACACATTATTCCATTACTAGATTAGTCCCAATTCATTGAATTTCGAGACAATGCTTCTGCATCGAAAAGAGCTACGAACTGTAAAACTCCTGAACAACTCACCAGCTTTGCTCAAGTTCAGGGTAACAAATACAACATTCGACATACCCTTGGAATCTCTTGATCCTGGTTCATTACGAGTTGGACCTAATCCTAGATTGTTAGGAATTCCTCGGCACAGACAACCAAAGCATAAGGTTGGCAAGTACCAGGATTTGGAAACGTCAAACCAAACCAGGTAAATGAAAAGTGTGAATAGAAAAAGAGATTGTTGGTCGTAAGAATTTCCTTCTTACGGTTTAGATTTATGTAAATGAATAGCACAAAATGATGCACTTTTTAAACACCTGTTTCTTAGGTCCATAGAAGTTAATCCTTTACGAGGTCAACTGGAGCCCTTTACTCAAAAACAAATCGACATCATATATACAGCAACTGAAGATGATGTTATGGAAGAATTCTTAGATGTTGAGGTAAACGAAAACTGATCTACTACACATTTCGAAAAGTTCCTATTACCATTTTTTGTTTTTCAGATTTTAGACAACGATTTGCATGAACCTCCTCTGCTTTCTCAAACTGTGAGGCTGCAAGGCGAAGCTTATGATGTTTTAGTTGACGTGACATACAATGATGATTGCAAAGATCATCTACACTTTGATAAGTGTTTGATCAGCTCAAAAACTGAAGCGAATATAAGATTGAGAAACATGGGAGCCTATGAAGTCGGATACTCGTGAGTAAATTGAACATAAATAATGAATTTGGATACCAACTGTTGTACATACTAAAAATTCGCTCTAATATGCTATACTAATTCCAATCTGCTTTGCATATTATATCATTTTATACCGGATTATAACTAATTGTATGTAAGTTTCTTTACATCTCTAGATGATAATAATCAATTATATTTTACCTAGTTTGGGAGTAATGGATACGTCTAAAATTGGCTCTGAAAATTGGCAATATACACAATTATTGCACAAGATGCAAAATTGGATGCAATTCGATGCTCCTCTAGGTAAATTGCCCAACGGTCACAAAGTTACTGAAATTTGGGCCACTTGCACACCTGATCAGATAATGAAAATCGATAAGGTATGATCAACTCTTATTTCACCATAAAGTTAAAACTTGTTTAAGGGAATTGTGATAACAATGAGATTATTATTTCCTTACAGTTGCCTGTGTTAGCAATAAGTTTAATTGACATCATGAATAACGCAGTAATAGCAAGTATTACGGTTCCCATTACGCTGCACGTTGTTTATAATAGGTTTGTGATGTCGAATGTTGATCCCAATTATGTATCACTTTCTTCATCTATTTATCTTACCAGGATAAAATTATCAGACACAACCTTAGACTTTGGCACAATGTCCGTTGGTAAAACCCAAATCAAGGAGTTTACAGTCACCAACATTGGTGATCATCAAGTAACTGTTAATATTGTGACAGACCAACAAAATGAACTAAGTAAAATTGATGATACCGTCAGCATCACTACTACACAGAAAAAAGGTGACTATATATAATATGTACTATATGTAAATATATATCTCACTATATTTGATGCATTTCAGACAAAAAAGGCAAGGACAAAAAATCTTCTGGAGGTTCCACTTCAGTGGGATCAACAAAAAAGTTAGTACCTAGTATATTCATTCGGCACCCCTATATATACATACATATACACACAGATATATATATATATATATATATATATATATAAAGCGAGAGAAATTTTTTAAAATTTATCATAACTCGACGTTTTATCAATTTTTTATTCAGTGTTCTTTTCTCTTCTTCAGGAGTACTAAACCTACGAATTCGTTGTCAATTGGCAACTTCACCATATCTCCAGTTAATGCCACCATCGATCCTAATGCTGCAGCAACATTTACCATCAATTGCTCCGCCAATAAATTAGGAATTGGTTCCGAAAAGATCTACGTGCAAGGCCAACTGTGTGATCCCAACAAAAACATGAAGATGCTCCAGTTGACGTTTGAAGGTGTGGTTCCTAGAATCGATTTTGAAGACTTCAAATCAATATTTAGGGATTGCAGTATTATTGAAAATACTGCCAAGGATGTTGAAATTGGTAAATACAAATTGAAAAAGATCGCTGAAGGTTGAAGTACATGCTTTTGGATATTACAGAACCAGATGTGAAAGACTGTACGATATTTTTGAAAGATGAGATGAGGTTGGCTTTTGGTCGAAACACGTTAAATAAATCTATAAAATTGAAGTTGTATTTCACCAACAGTGGTATGGTAGCTGGAAAATTAATGTTTAACATCGAAGGCAAGGCAAGAACTAAAACTTTTAAAAAATCATTAGTTATTTTGATATTCTTTAATAATTGTTGATTTACAGATACCTAGTTTTACAATATCCGATCAAGCTCTCGAGTTGGATACTCAGGAAACTAAAGTTCTGGAGATCACATATAGACCAACGAAAATTGACCAGGTTAATTTTTGTCATATTGTGCAAAATTTAAGAATAATTATTCGACATCTATTATCCAGTTATACAGATCAATTTTAACCGCCCGCCTCCTGCTGCCTCCTCAAATAATGCATCCAGAATTTCGTCTAGAACTATTAGGCAAATGCCACATGCCAGCGATAGTTGTCTTAGAACCAGATCCTGCAGAAGATGCAAGTAGGACGTTGACGTATCCTTTGACTCTGGTCGGAGAATACAACGAGAATAAATTCAAAATAAAAAATGATGCCGGTATCAGATGTAGAACTATTGTAGAGATCGACAATTGTGATAATTTTGAATTGATGGCAGGATTAGGAACTCATGAACTACTTTTAGCTGAGACAGGTGACATTGATTAAAAAATCAAGTTGCAAATAATGTTGCTTATTTTGTTTTATTTTTCAGAGATGGAAAAATGTTGCATGAGCTTAGATTTAAATATTGGCGTTGATGCTGAGTTTCTCGTACGCTACAAACCCTTGGTTGTCGGAAAACATGAAGCTCGTGTCAATATTTTCGTAATTGACAACAAAATGCAACACGAAATTGTATATTTAACAAATATGAATAACTATCTTCAATTTGAGTGAGTTTTCTAACCCATTTCTTTTTCAGATAAATCTATGTGGCGATTCCTACAAATCGGAAGTAGTGATCCTGGACCTGAAGATACTACGTCCTTATTTAACAACATCGACTGGAACTTCAAATTTTAGTCTGTCTACACAGTCATCGACAAAAAGTCGGAGCAGAGGATCCAAATCTATTTCCAATACGTAAGTGCAATAATAGTAATTGCAGAAAAGCTTTTTTAATTATCTTGAATGTACCTTTTTAGGAAAAGCAAGAGTAGTAGAGACTCTCGCTCTCTTTCGGGGACTCAAAAAACCCTAAAGGCATCTCAGGATACTTTGAGGTCACAGATTAGTCAAAAGGAAGCCTATCATGTGGTTTACGCATTAGACTTTGGTAAATATTTTATACAAATGAAACAAACCAAGCTTTTAAAAATCCTGGTTCCCCAAACAGGTAATTGTTACATCAACCAGGACAATAAAAAGGAGTTTGTTATGAAGAATTTTTGTAGCAAAACCGTTTACAGAGTGGATATCTGCAAAACGAATAATGTAGTGTTTTTGCCTAAACTTTTTCATCTTTACCCAGGACACAGGAAAATTGTGACTGCAGTTTTCAAGAGTGACAAAACGTGCACTTTGGATAAGGTGAGTGGTGACCATGCTGGCAAAACACAAAAATAGTAATGATGTGCCAATATTGACGCT
Source organism: Ctenocephalides felis (assembly GCF_003426905.1). Taxonomy (NCBI): domain Eukaryota; kingdom Metazoa; phylum Arthropoda; class Insecta; order Siphonaptera; family Pulicidae; genus Ctenocephalides; species Ctenocephalides felis. The sequence goes on from NW_020536999.1 coordinate 91,054,332, forward strand.
CATAAAACTCAGTTTTCCAAGCAAATTAAGCTTTCAGTACATATTAACGTCTATCAATTTCAAAGTTTCCTACTAAATTTAATGATCATAACATCATTTGCAGGTTTTTCTGACAGCCAATTTTCAGCCCATAAATTTACAGACATCCTTATCAATCGACAGTGTACCTTGGGATGACACGTTGACTGAAGTTAAATGGACGAAAGAAGAAGAACTCACAAAGTAAGAAGGACAAAAGTTTTATTACTTCTCAGTTTCAAATCATTGTGCAATGTTTATCTTTTCCGACAGCATTTGTTCAGAAACATACCACGTTGCTCGAAAACTAGAAACACCAATACCTGAACCAAACTATGAAGTCATTAAAACTAATGCTGTACACAATTGTTATGGCCCATCCTCAAATTCTATCCATTTCCTGATCAGCGCACATACTGATACCAGTCAATATGATTCCAATTTGACCAGTGATATTAAATTCCTGGATACGGTAATATTCCAGGTAAGAAAACACCACAAGAATTATGATCAATCGTGATTTGTTTAAATATTGTGTATTCTTAGAGAAGAATTCATGCAATCTGGATTACCAATACTGGAAGTGTAGACTTGTCGTATGTTGTCACAATATGCGATTTGGTGTTCAGTCCTAATTATACTAGCACCATCAATTTTTCAGTAAGTTACAAAATATGTATATGTATCTTTACTAGAAAAATTTTAAATACCATATTATATTTTCAGTCAACATCCTTGATGAAAGAATCCCCACAAGTTTCAAATCAGGATAAAAACTTAGTAAATTTAGATGAAGTTCTGACGGATCAAGAGTTGGCAGACGTGCATATAACAAAAATTCTACAAGCTTTGAGCACTGATGGCGCAAAAAGTCCAGGAAAAGATCTACTTGAAGACCTAGTGTCACTAAAGAGCAAAGGTAAAAACGATCATTATGATACGTAGGTATCATAAACTATAATCTTTTACTTTAGATCAGGATATTTGTTCGCGCTCTGAAACTGTCGAAAGTTCTATATTTTCTGTCAATCCAAGATGTCAACGTCCTTGTACTTGGCGGCCGGCACCGCACGCAGAATTTTGTTTCAGAGATAATAAATCTCAGGATGATGATGGACGATTCTTGTTACCAGTTGGAGAAACTGCAATCTTGGACGTTTTGTTTGACCCAACACATGTAGGAGATTATAAAGCGAGTTTTGTGATCAACTTTGAAAACACTGAAGAACACAAGGTAAGTTTGGTAATTGACTTAGCACAAATGTATGCCTAATTGTGTATTTTTTCAGAAAACTATCAAAATCCAAATGTTTGGCAAAGCTGTAGAACCTTACTGTCTGATTCTGTTACCGGAAATTTATAAAGACATGGATAATCCTGATGTTGGACAGGCCAGGCTTATCCAATTTCATGAACAAATCTTGAATACAACCAGTATAATGTAGAGGAATAATTAAAACCAAAAAATATGCAAAACGATGTAGCTAATACTATTTCGCCTTTTCCAGAACTTTTGAAATACTGAATTGCACCTGCGTCAGCTACATTATAAAATGGCACAAAATTCCAATTGAAAAAATTGATGATAAAAGTGCTTTCAAATGTTTGACTCCGGAATTACCGGTAGACAGTGGGAAAAGAACCGTTTGCAAATTCAGGTAAGACTTAATAAAAAGGTATTAAAATCATTATAGATAAAAATATATAGATTTTGTATATAATACTCAGAACGATTTACAATTAGATAAAAAAAAATGCATTTTCTAGAAGCATTTTCTGAAGTAGCTAATTAAAGTATTATAATGAGCAATTAACAATTAATATGAAAAGTGGATGCAGATTATTTGATAAAACACACTTCATTATTTCCCGAAGCAGAAGTTTATATTTGTATAAGAAATATAAGTTAACTTTAAGTTCGCCTATAAGATTCGGTTAAATTAGAAAAAAATATTAAGCAATAATAGGCCATGTTTTTGCTTCGAGGCAAAATTCCACTTCTAACAAGATTGAAATGTGATTTATAATAAAGAACGTTAGATTAAATATGAAAATTATAAGCCTTTTACGAAATCGTATTTTATAAAGTGGACTTTGATATACAATTACATTTTATAATATACATATATATATATATATATATATATATATATATATATCGCATGACGTGTAATATGCATTAAATTAATTATCAAAAAATCGCCCTTGAAGTTATAATTAATAATGTTATTTAAAAATAAAAATCAATTTCTCAAGTTTACGATTGCATCTTGTAGACGTTTTAATTGCATTTAATGTGTTCGTGGCATGTTTAAAAAAAACCTTGGATTTATATATATACATAAAAAAATCTCTCACTACTCTTTGTCCCTCCACACTTTCAATCATCGTAATTGGGGTACCCGGGGTACCCCCCATCCCCCAAAGCCCGTAAAGTGTAACAGTTTTAACTCCAAGTACATGTACAGTATGTAAACAATAACAGCCAATTCGATTACTCTATTTTATTGCTATGAACCTCGGAATGGAATTTAATATGCTAACCTTACTAATTATAAACTAAACTTCACTAATTCAACTTTTAGCGACTCCATTATAAACAACAACAATGCATGTTTCCGCCAGAACTACCCAGTGGTACAAACTACATCATGAAATCATAGACATGAACTTTATATATTAGGGTGGTCCTTAATATGGATATTTTTGAATTTTTTTGCTCCCAAGCGCTCAAATGATTCCAAATTGATAAAAAAAAATCTCTGGAAGTTTTAGCTCTTAATATTAACTTTAAGATAGTTCGCACCCCAACCAAAGATATACAAGTTGACAGCAAAGCCCACATGGCAGTGAAAAAATAATATACGTTAAATAAAGTTAAATTATATATATATATATATATATATATATATATATATATATATATATATAGGGTCCGCCAAATAACTTTTTTTTTGAAAATTCTATAAAAAAAAATACTGACTTTTTTTTTTAATTTAAAATAATAGTTTTGGTTTGTAAGGGAAATGCAAATGGTAGCCTAACTTTTAAATGGTTGCCAAAAAATCAAAATGGATGCCAAAAAAATCAAAATAAATGCCAAAAAATCAAAATGGATGCTAAAGATTCAAAATGGCTGCAAAAGTTAGATGGCGGACCCTTTATCTATATATATATATATATATATATATATATATATTCTTATATTAACATAGTTTGAATCTGATATTTTTCCTTATATCAATCATTTTTCTAGTTTTACATTAAAAAAATGCATTTCTATCATAATTTTAGGTTTATGCACATATCATTTATCAAAAATGAAAAAAATGCAACGGGCGCACACGAATACATGATTAATCAACACAAAGATTGTATCGAATGTGAATTTGCATAAAAATCTGCATATATAAGATTGCCATGATTATATATATATATATATATATATATATATATATATATTTCTGTATATATATTTCTGTTGTGTGTAAACTAATAAACGTTTACATCTGAGACATCTGCAGAAGTTGTAAGAGGGCCCCATTAACAACACTTGTTTTTTGGAAATGTTGAAATAACTAAGAATTAAAAAAATAAATAAAAAGTTCACAATCACCCCACCAAAAATTTTGAAAAATTATCACTGGATCCAATTAATTATAACTAAATACTTAATAGTAAATAATTAATTATTATTTTACAGCTTCACTCCAACTACGATTGGTGAAAATTCATCATTTTGGTATATGGAAATTGATAAACAACCAGGAATGGATTGGAAATTTTTAACCATTGGAAATGGCTTAGAAAATAATTTGGAAGATGATAAAAAACAAGAAATTCTTGAAGATCCTAACAAACCTTTTATCTTTGATAAACTTTAAAAATTAAAATAAATATTAAAAATCGTATTTTTATTTATGAGGATTTTCTTTAATTTCTGATGTCAAAACTTTATTATTATTTGATTGAGTAATTAAATGAAAGTTTCCATCCTTGTTCGTAAAAAAATAAATATTTAATATTAAAAATAAAGTTTAGCTTCTTGACGAGTAATTCACAAATTAAATCCTATTTATTGTTAATTCTATTTATATATTATAAATTCTATTATATTAAAATATTGTATTTTTATTTATTAATTATTCATTGGTAATAATTAATTAATAATAATAATAATAAACTATACTAGTTTTGTTTTTAATTTAAAAAAATGATTCAACCACACATATTATTTATTATCATTAAACATTTTAGATAAACTTTTCAAACAGTCCTTCTGTAATTATTTAACATTTGTTTTTACAAATTTATTTTTAGGATTCAATTTGAAAAATTATCCGAAATTTACACACATTAAAACAGAAATGCACAATATTAAAATTTCGAAAGACCAATATAAATAAATTAATAAATTTGTCGCCATTTGAACGATCGTATGGAAATTTGTTTATACACCATTAGAAAGAAGTTTGTATACCTTCTGGTTTGTTTAATCAGTCTATATTCAACAAATTTTAAATTTGAGGAATTTGAGTTCATACAGAAGAGTTCTTATTCCAATCTGATGTTCATACTAAAAGCATTCCAAAAGTTTGTCCATCCATTCAGTCAACATCCAATAAAATCATCTCATTTTTGTGCAACATCATAAGACTTTGCCATAATTAGCATTTGACTACAAGTTACATCATTATCCAAACAATACTTCATATGTTTATTCATTTATCCATTTTTTCAGTGGACATCCAATAAATCATCATCTGCAATCATTTCACCAAAACACCCTTTACAGAGTATCAACGAAAATAACTATATTGATTCAATTATCCGATATTCATCCAAAAGGCATTCATACCCATTGGACAGAAGTTTGTCACTCATTCAGTCACCACTCAATTTATTTATCTCATTTTAGTGCAATATCTTAAGAATTTGACACCATCCACATTCGGCCACAACCTCAATTACAAAGTATTAATAAAACCATCAAATCACTACCATTTGAAAAACTTGACGCACTTAACAGGAGCCCAAAACCTTTTCAAGATAGGAATGAATTCAGTTGCCCAACAAATAGCAAACATCAAAAACGTCACTGAAATCAATGTGAATGCATATTCGTGACGAGGTATCAACAATACATGAAAATAATCCCGGACAGCATTGAAAGTACTTTGAATCGTTCTATTTTCATCGCATGTTGGTGAGGTTTGAATCTCATTATCCACATAATAAACCATAGTTTCATTCATGTATTGAGGGACTAAAACATCAAGATATCAGGATATCAGGATACCAGGATAAAGACTTATCAAGTATAAATTCCACTTACCACTTTCATCAGCAATGTTTGGAACTTCCGGAACATCTTCTGCATTCGCATAAACTTGGTTGTTTAACTCAGTATCATCAGAAAACCATTCCTGGTCATCATTACCAGTAAGCAATCGTTCAGAATCATCTTCATAATAATAGTCCTCATCATTAGCATCATACACCTGGCGATTTAATAACAATTGTATCACTTTCAATTTTATGAATGATTGGATAAATAGTCAAAACTATTACATACTTGACTCATTTTGGTTTTGTTGTCTTCATATCCTGATTTACGCTTAGATTCAATCACACTCATATGTTGTTGAACAGCAGGATCCATATAACTCTTTCTGTTCGTTTGAGGCCTTGGAGCAGCAATCATTCGTTCAGCTGAAAATAGTTACAAAAGATTTATAATATATTAATAAATAGAAAGATTTATTACAAGATGTTACATAGTTCTTGCATGTCATCAGTTTTGTAGTCCTGGGACATTTCTTGGGCATAGAGTGAAGGCTCTTTCGGTTCTTGCAGAGACTTTCTTGGTGAATACATTTGAGCCTGAAAACCGAAAACAATTAAGTATTATTTCTATAATTTTATTTATTAAATACAGTAATAAAAATGATTAAAAACTAGAGTTTGTCGGTTTTCAAAAACCGATTTTAAAAACCGGTTTTTTGGCTAAAATGATGGAATTCGAAAACCGGTTTTTTAGTGAAAAAAGTCGGTTTCCACTGTATAAATGGAAAATGACAAATATAGCCAAAAAGATAGATGAAAGCGTTTTGATTCTTGAAATCATATCGGTTCAATAGCATTTGATATCTTATCAGTCTGCAATGGTTTCCAGACAGGTTTTGTATATATTAATTTACATTTTTATATAGTGTATATATTAATTTAAATCAGTGTGACTTCTTGAAGAAGTAACTACCTCTACTCAAACTTTAAAAAACGTGTTTTAAACCCTAGAAGCCACAAATTAAAGAACAAAAAACTTAAAATTATTATATCGGGCTTTAAAATCAGTTAAGCCTAGTTCGGGTGAGAGAGTATTTTACATTTCAAGAAATTTTGTGAGTAAACAAAGGACACGTATAAGTAACAAATCGATAGATGTTCTTAGATTTTTATAATTTATATTTGATTAAACAAAAATATAATCAGAATTTTGAACATTAAATAATTAAAATTGCTTGGAATAGAAAATACTCGGAGTTTAACCTAATTGTTTTTAAAACTAAAATTGATATTAACAAATATGTATCAACATGTATCTGATATTTTTTTAATTTTTTTAATTCAATGATACTTTTTTATTTAAAAATGTATTATTTTTATTTATTCGAAAACTTTCCTTTCGCTATCATAAAAATATTTTCATTCTTATATGTGTAAATGATGCCTGAATAATTATTTTCAAGGTTATTTAATCAAGATAAACTATTATTTTTTAGTTCTACTAATTAAAATGAAAATAATTTTGTTTACTATCCATAAAACTGAGCAATAAATAAATTCAGTCAAATACTGCTCAAAATCCCACTAAATTTGTGGATAAATTACAGAATATTCGAGCGAAAATTTATTTTCTACATAAAATTCGAAAACTGGCTAAAACCGGTTTTTTAGTAAAATTAAAATTCGAAAACCGGTTTTCTGAAATGTCGGTTTTTGTATAAACCCTATTAAATACATTTGTACTAATATTGAAGTAATGCTTACCATGCGCATTTAAGCCTAAGTAGAAATGCATGAAATGAGATGTTTTAGACTTGGAAGACATGGCAAGCGTTCACAATTTTTTAATGTGATTCATCTAAAAGTTGCTACATTTCAATTCTCATTAAGTGGATTAAAAAATCAATATCGACAAGAAAAATACTCAAGATTTTTATTGCTTAGAGATGAAATTGCCCTATTACCTCTTCAAATGATGATGGTTCTGAATTATTATCATATTGATCATCGGATGGTTCTCGATTGTAAATTCTTGTTCTGTTTGTTGATTCTTGAATAGTGACACGACGATTTAAATTCGTTTTTGGCTGATTACTAAAACAGATAGAAATGAATTCTTAAAAATAAAATTTTTATCTTAGAATAAAAATCAAACGGATATCCTTGACTAATTACTGAAAATAAAGAAATGTGTTCTTGAATTGAACACATTTCTTTAGAACATCACCAAACATATTTGACCTGTATAATCTGAACTTTGTAAGTGAGAAAATATTAAATTAAATATATAAATATAAATAAAAATTATAATTTACATCATATTCGACATCAATCGTAAAAAAGTAACTTTTTTTAACAAATTTGTTTTTTTTCCTATTATCTGGATGGATGCCTGCATAATATATAAATATATATATATATATATATATATATATATATATAAATCTGTGTGTGTGTGCATATGTGTCAAATGTATATTTGCGTGCATAATAAATCAGAAATGGAGTACTATTAATCTTTTAAGTTTCTTCTATCGTGCCGAAAGGTTGATTCTAAAATGTATTTTTAATACAAGCGACATCATTGAGGTGTGCACTAAGGAGAATTGTATATACACAGTAGAACGCCGTTAAGACGGCCATGCTTAATACGATTTCTCGCATCATACGCCACTTCACGCCAGTCACTTTAAATCGTATTTTTATTTCCTTATTAACTTTTTTAATTAAACCATGTATGTCTATGGATAAACCCTGGTTTATATAAATATACTAAAATAGTAGAGGCGTACGACAAGTGGTAACATTATAAAAATCAATTGAAGTTTAAATTAATCAGGCAGGTGTTCGTTTTCCACTAATGTGTAATGAAATCGAAAAATCTGCAAAAGTTTCTCACATTATGACGTCCTACAAGAACTCGATATAATTATAAAACTAGTAGGGCGCATGGCATCGTGCCTTAAGACAAATTGCTAGAACTTCCCGTACCAAAAATTATTATTTTTTTAAAAAGACTAACATTTTTGATAAAATTTTACTTTGAAAAAATTAGATTTTTGAGATACTATAAATTTGACAAAAAATTACTTTTTTTTTGAAAAAAGGTGTTTTCTTTATTTTGACATATTTTGGAAATTCTGATCTTTTTTTCAAAGCAATCATACTGCTTTAACTGTATAGAGACAAACTGTAAAAGCGCGTAAGCGCCGCGACGCCGTCTAACGGATGAACATTGGTACGGAACATGAGAATGTAAACAAAATTTATACTTATTGTTAAAATCTCTATAAAATATCTAATAATTTGATGTGCATATGTCTAATGATCATTTTTCACCGCCAAATGGCATTTTTTTACTTTTTTCACTAGATCTCCGAAACCGCTAGACCTGCCTTCATGAAAACTTGATCAATTCTTCATCTTGTTAATACAAGTAAAATATTTTTTGAATGATTCAAATCGGACGCTCCGTTCTCTTAAAAACTGAGTTAAAGTTTTTGGCACTTTTTGCCACGTATCTTCGGAACGGCCAGACCTGCCTTCACCAAAAACTAATCAGCACGTCTCCTTATCAATACGAATCAAATGTTTTTTGAATTATTCAAATCGGTTCATCGGTGTTTCCAAAATCGTCGACGAAAATTTGTATCCGCACACACACACATACACACACACATACTTACATACACACACACATACTTACATACACACACATACATCCATTTTTTCTAAGGTATGCCGAAATGTTCAGAAACCTCTAAAACGTAAAGATATATAAAAATTTTCATTTTCGATTTTTTTGCGATTACTATAACTTGCCCTACGCGAAGTTAACAATAATAATTTAATATATAATAATTAAGTCGATTATTTATTTACACATGTCGGGAAGTTCATGCAACTTGTCACTTCTAAGTTTAGTTATATTCTCCTTGCTTCTTATCCTCCATGGTCACCCTCCTCCGCCCCATCGTGTCTCCAGGGTGCCCCCAACCAACGACATGTAATGTAGTCGTCGTCGTTGATAAATGCACGTTTGTGGCGAATTTGTATTCGTTCCGTGCATGTGAAACTTTCGAACGGGGGCTATTTAATAATGTGCCCCCCCTAGCATTTCATTTTTACAATATTGGATGCACAATTGTACATATAAATATAGATTTTAAATTAAACTAATGACTATAGAAAGACTAGAGATTGAAATCGAAGACTATTGAAGACAAATATTAGATGGAACAATATTTGTTCTATAGGGATAATTTTTAGTGTGTGTATGTGTGTGTGTGTGCATGTATGTATGGATACAAATTTCCAGTCACGTTTTCGGGCGCACGGATCAACCCGATTTGAATGGTTCAAAAAACATTCGATTCCTATCGATAGGGAAAAGAGCTGATTAGTTTTTGGCAAAGGCAGGTCCAGCCGTTTCGGAGATACGGAGCAAAGAGTGCAGAAAATAGAAATCGACTTTTTGAGAGAACGGAGTATCCGATTTGAATGACCTAAGAAACATTCGATTTGTAATGATTGGGTGAAGTGATTATTAGGTTTTGGCAATGGCAGGCCCAGCCATTTCGAAGATACAGAGCAAAATATGCAAAAAATGGCAGTTTGTGAGAGAACTAAGCGTCTGATTTAAATGATTCAAAGGACTTTCTGCTTGTCCTAACAAAATAATTGATCTTGAAAAAAAATCTTGTTGCAACATTTTTTCTTTTAAATTTTTGTATATCGAAAATAATTCAGATTTTATTTTTAATTCTGACTATAGTTCTAATATACTTTACAAATAATTTCAACTTTGCAATTCAGTTTATAAATTCTTATAAATATTAGACAATGTTACAATATTTATAATAATCTATTCGAAAACATTCAGTATTCCTCGAACATTTCGTTACGGTACGGGAAGTTCCAGCAATTTGCCTTAAGGCACTATGCCATACACCCCACTAGTTAAACTTGATATTGTATGGTTTGTTTTTCTCTAATTATAAGGCAAGATGCATGAATTTCCTGACATGTGTAAATAATCGATATTCAGTAATAAATTGCTGCATTATTTTATTATAAGTAAATAGGATTGAGGTAGGGCATTATAATGTTAGAACTAATAAAGTATTCAATTTTATGCCAAACGTGTTAGTTATTTTGACAAATAGTTCCAATATTAAACATTATCAAAGCAAAAAATGATCAAATCGAATCATCTGCCAAACTGTCTATTTTAAATTGTAGTTTCAAAGTATACCAATACTCAATCTGCATTAATGCACTACGACTACATAAATCCTAAATAAAAACTGAAACCAAAAAATTTCTCAGCATTTTACCTCCAATAAGACTGTTGTCCTCTGTCCTCGTCCATCTCAGCAATTGGTTGAAGATACCGATTACTCATCCTAGCATCCATTGGATTCATAACCCTGGACACGGATCTACCTAAAACAAGGAAAATTTTATATCAGAAGCCAGTTAGTACCAAAAGAAAAAACAATTGTACCACAGCTGGAGCACTACCAGATTAAACAATCAATAAAGAAATATCTTAATTTGGCGATTGTATACAAACTACATCGGGGGTCCAATTTAATACTAAATGGTATATTTATAGATCAGAAATATCTAAATTCGCCCACTGCCTTATTTTAAACTGAAGTATATCAGGAATCTAATCAGACATATAAATTGGGCCACTAGTAAACCAACATAAATCAGAAGGCCAATATACTGATAACAATTACCTCCTAGTCCAGCATTAGACATCATTCGATTTTGTACAGTTTTTTGATTTTGATTTAGGGAAGGATTAGAACGGAAATCAGATGTCGACTTGAACATCTTACTAGTTCTTGGCATGTTCAGATTACTTGTTCGTGGCATCTGAAATAGAATTTTCCAACATAGTTTAGACATTATTTAATGGAAGGTTATAATCTTTATAATTTTTATACAAATACATTCTCACCGATTTTCTGGATCTGGACAGATTATCATTGGGCGCAGCCATTGAGAATTCTGGATGATAAAGTTAATTTAATTGCAAAACGTGCATGTAGTTTACAAATCCTGAACTATTTGATTAATATATATATTAGGTTAAAAATCTACTTACTCTTCTCTCTCATGGTCTCTGAATCAGCTGCAGGCATAGTAACAGATGAAATGTTGCTCTTTGCTCGTGGTCGGCCTTCTGCTTCAAAATTTGGTACACTAGGTTGTATCAAAGCAGAACCGGTTGGGCCAATTGCTGATGGAGCAGGAGAAAACATGCCAGATTGAGGTGGTATCAGAAAGGAAGATGGACGAGACTGCATGGTTGAGGAAGCAGGCGGCATCATATCATCAGGATTAACTTCGGTTATAAACCGTTCATCTGGTATTTCCTCTGTACAACTCTTCGAAGCATCTCTAATTACACAATAGAAGCTTAACAATAAATAAGGCCTTCAAATTCTAATTTGAACTATGTCGTTTCTTTACCCAAACCAGTTCCTTGTTGATCCGTTTTCCCCAGTCATGGTACTAATCTCGGCCGTAGATTTTGACCAATTGCCCATAGTTGATGGATTCACATTGACGCACATATCTCTGTACGTCGGCGATGACAAAGAATCAGGGTAATAATCCAATGTTTCCGTATACTGATTTCTAGACATCTGTAAAATAAATATAAATAAACAACGAATTAAATAAAAGTCATAAATTAGTTTTCTTACCACATTTGGTTGCCATGTCACTTGTTCTCTGCGAGGAGTCATTATGTACGAAGGATTTACTGCCTGATCACAAAATTCTTTCACAGAAATATTTTTTGGGCACGTCGTAACTGCAACACTCGCAGTAGCTGGTTAAACAAATACATATGTTGAAAAAAGCACAGAAATACATCTATTATCATTTTTGTACCTGGAACTCCAATCTTCGAAATAATTGGAGATACACCAGTAGTGGTTCTGGGTCTAACACATGGGCATCCAGATTGTTCAGACCTTGAAAAAAAATAATTACAGAAAACTGAAAATTTACTTCATAGATCATCCTATAAAATTACTTTGGTGGTAAGATCACTGAAAGTGTAGCAGTCACTCCTTGCTCTATAGCTGAAACACCGGTATTCACCATCAACGGAGCTATAGGGTCAACAGTTTTCGTCCCCACATCATTCATCAAAAACATGGGGCAGAGAGCATCCGAGCCAGTGGTAATGGTTGTTGATAGCGCCTACAGGAAAAAATGAATATAAATAATATGTCCACAAACAAGTCTACTCGTATAGTTCTTAACCTGATGCTCCAGTTCTTGTACGGTCTGCGTCATATCATCTGCCAAGAAATGTTTTTCTTTTATATGTTTACGATATGCACAAATTAGTCGTGGACAATCGTAACTCGGACAGCCTTTTGGAGGTGGATCAACAGAAGAATCTGCGCATTTGCAGGTTGACGTCGAGAATTCGCGCCGGTTTCGGGTTTTGGCAGATGGGCATTGGTTTGCTTTGGATTCTGAAAAAATAAACAGTGCACTAGTATTTTGTGAAAAATGCGGTTATTGCTACGTACCATATATAACTTTTGGTGTGATAATATCACGTCCCGTAGATGTTGCTTTAGTAGATTTTAGGGGAGCAGGTGATCGCTCATATAATGGTTGACTGCAACCTGAAATTAACCAAAATTAGAACAAATATTCAATATTAGCATTGAGATTTCCTAATACCTCTTCTGGTTCTCTTCTTGGAATTCTCACAAATAACTCTGCATCTTTGACTGTTGTTGTAAAGAATTTCGGAATCACAACAAAAATTATCGTTGGAATCACAGATATCTATATTAGAATCTTCGAGTCCAATTGCAGAGTCACAATAGTCCAGTGAAGGGTAATTACAAGAACAACAGTTACATGGTATATTTCTACGTTTTAGGTGGTGACTGCTGTCACCATCTGGAAAAAGCATTTACCATTAAATTTTCCAAGAAAGGGGCCGTTCAAGTATTACGTAAGCACTCAAGGGGGGCGGGGGGGTTATTGATTTGCTTATTTTGGGTAAGAACTTTTGCTTACTTTTGCTGACAAAGGGGAGGGGGGGGGTAAATAATTGTAATAAATCTGCTTACGTAATACTTGAACGATCCCAAAGTGTTTGTTTCTGCCAAAATTATGATTTGATTATGCGTTCTCAACTTTTAAAGTCATTCTGAATCATTTCAACCAAAATTGGATGAAGTGAGTAAGCATTTGCGCATAGTTTTAAAATTAGATATGTGTGCGGAATCCTTACCTATGTGTCGTTTCTCCCAAAAATCCAATCTTTTACCAAAAGACATGGTTACGAACAAAAAACTAATAAAATTGTATCTAGTAAAAAAAACTTCACATGATTCTAATCCGTCGTTCTAATTTGTGTGCAAAAAGTAAATGTGCATCTCTGTAAATTGCATTTTTTTGTATTTTTTTAAATAAATTTATTTACCGTACATTTTGATGTCAATATTTTTGGCGGCTGAGAATTTTGTTTATTATTTGAACTTCAAAACAATAGATTTAGCATACTTTGATTCTAATTGTTTATTCCCCAAGGCAGTGTTTTGGTGTCATTTCTTTAAGATTTATCGATATAGAAAAGCATTTTACGTGGTATAAACATCTTTTTAACGAACTTTTCAAGATACAAGACTTGTATGTTATTTTATAAATTATATAAATTTTATAGATTTATAAAGAAATATAATTTTTAACTTCCCGTAGGGTAAGTTATTGTAATGGGCCGAAAATCGAAATTGAAAATTTTTACATTTCTCGACGTTTTGAAGGTTTCTGAACATTTTGGCATACCTCAGAAAAAATGGATGTGTATGTGTGTATGTATGTATGTATGGATACAATTTTTCGTCCACGTTTTCGGGCGCACGGATCAACCGATTTGAATGGTTTAAAAAACATTCGATTCCTATTGATAGAGAGGAGAGCTGATTAGTTTTTGGTAAAGGCAGGTCTAGCCGTTTCAGAGATATGGAGCAAAGAGTGCAGAAAATAGAAATCGAGTTTTTGAGAGAACGCAGTATCCGATTTGAATGATCTAAAGAGCATTCAATTAGTAATGATTGGGAAAAGTGTTTATTAGTTTTTGGCAGGCCCAACCATTTCGAAGATACGGAGCTAAATATGTAAAAATGGTAGTTTTTGAAAGAACTAAGCGTCCAATTTAAATGATTCAAAGAACTTTCTGCTTGTCTTAACAAAATAATTGATTTTAGAAAAAAAAAATTGTTTCTTTTTTTTCAAAAAAAAAAAAATTGTATATCGAAAATAATTCAGATTTTATTTTTAATTCTGACTATAGTTCTAATATATTTTAAACAAATAATTTCAACTTTGCAATTCAGTTTATATAATTCTTATAAATATTAGACAATGTTACAATATTTATAATAATCTATTTGAAAACATTCAGTATTCCTCGAACATTTCGTTACGGTACGGGAAGTTCCAGCAATTTGCCTTAAGGCACAATGCCATACACCCCACTAGTTATATAAAAATTTTGATACGTTTAACGATCAGATATGCAAGTGCTTTTCTGTAAAAGTTCCTTCGTAATTATTATATGAAAAACAGTTTTATGAAACTTTGCATAGTGATGAAATTCATGGTAAGCCATGAATTTCCTTAAATATTGTGGCCAGCAAAAAGTAGTTAAATTATGAAAATTCTTATAAATGAATTGTTTTTTCTTAATACATATTGAATCAGAACAGTTATATTCTATACCCCAGATTGATAATTCTAATCCGCATTTTGGAGGAGTATCGGAAAATTCATGCAAATTGCCTTAAGGCAATTGACGCTTACTACTATTTAGATTTATTCTGAACTTCTAGTTTGAATTATAATATAGTGTATATTGTATGAATGTATATATATATATATATATATATATATATATATATACAAATAAATACATTTTCCGGAGTTTGCGCATTTGAATTCGCCCACAAGTAGATTTTCCTGACACGTGAACGAACGCCAGTCGAATCCGTTCGTTCAAAGTGGACGCACGTCCAAATTGCGTCCAATTCGAATTTCGAGACCAAAATTACGCAAAAAAAAATAAAATTAAAAAAAATTAACACAGTGACGAATTACTACGAAATATATAAATATTGTAAAAATTTTAAATCTCAAAAAATAAATCAGACTTTTCAGTAATTAATCAAAAGTGGTAACAGTTGTAGGGGTCTTATACTAATAAAAAATTTTATTTTAATAAAGTTTTGACTAAATTCAAATATGTGACGAAATATTGAAGAGTGGTGTGAATTATTATTTTTGTAAAGGTACGTCATGTTTTTAAAATATAAGTCTAAATAGATATAATTTATTTTTAGAACCACTAATATCATTTTTCCCTACTAATAGAATATAATAATAAATAATTTATTTCTTTAATTTATAATTTTTTGTGTTCTTATTTGTGATATATGAATAATTATCCATAATTATCAATAATCGTTTAAGAACTATTTTAAGGTTCAATAAATAAGAGTGATTTTTAATATAATATAAGATCATAATATGCATATAAAACGATTTAAATTTAATAATAGAATAATCATTGATAATTATTAATATATAATAAAAACACTTTTTATATAGTTTATGATTACAAAAAAATGAGTTGTATAGAAGTCGGTTGTATAAAAGTGATTAAGGCAAGATTTATAAATAATTTTATACATAAAACAATCTAAGTAATCGTTAATATTTATTATTATTATTATATATATATATATATATATATATATATATATAGATGGGTCAAATCAAGACCCGAAACGTATGTTCTCTGAATTTTTTTTATTTCTGCTAATTTTAACAATCAGATTACAATACAATCTATAAGTTAAAAGTTATGGTATTGAAAATCAAAATCAAGAGAGAAAAAAAATAGAATAAAAGAAATTAAAGAAAAGAAATAGAATAAATAAATGACTAAATAATAATTAAAAAATAGTATTAATAATAAAAACGATAAATGTTCTCTGAATAAAAACATTTTCTTTCAATAAAACTGTTTTTAATTACTGGATATATATATATATATATATATATATATATATATACATAATTAAATCAATTTAATACACTTTTTTGTATTTTTGAATGATAAAATGGTCGTAAGCCTCGATCAGCCAAAATAAAATTTCCCTACGTTGAATTTTTGATATTATGCATCACAATTCATAATTCATCATAATTCGTAATATATATATAATCATCATTCATAATTCATCATAATTCGTATAACTATTTCGATTTTAAACCATTTGATTAATATGAATTATGTATTCGACAAATGATTTGAAATTGAATTTTCTACAATATTCTTTAACACAATTAGTACGTATATCAACTCGCTCTACTTTAAAAATACGATTATAAATTGATTATCGATTTTGATTGAAATAAATGATTTCCTTACCCTTCCGTCGTCTATCATTCTCATTACCTCTATTCCCTCCCCCCTTTTTCGTGTAATTTCCTTTCCAAACTTCTGCTTCCATGCTTCCTGATCCTGCGCTTCGACTTTCAGTTCCCTGTATTTTCTCCTCTATTTATACTAATATATTAATACAAATAGCATTTGCAAAAAAGAGGTTAGTATTGAAAGTAGTTTTTTTTGTAGAAATTTTCAAAATTTGATCAACATATTTATTATATCGAGCCATAGCTCTAGCCATATAATTTATTTTAAAAATACACTAACAACAAATGGACAAAAATATTACCCTCAGAAGATTTGCAGAATCTTGTTTATTCAACCATGTTGAAATACATAAGCTCTGCTCCTATATTTTTTTTTTCAAAATTCTTACAAATTTATTAAATTATTACAAAAAACTTTAACAAAAAGGTTTGGCATTATAAAGTAATATTTTGCATAGTCTTGCCTTAATGGAAATTTTTTATGTTATCATCTTATGTTTTTATAACAAATATGTTTTTTCTGGTTTTTAAAAAAAGCTTTTAAAGAAAACGATGAACATATGGCGACGAAGAACACGCCCTAACATGACACATATTGCAGGATAAAAATATCTAGAAAAAATATATATCTTAAAGTATCTCAAAAAAATCGTAAAATTTTTAAAAAATATTTTTGTATCGTTGAAAAGTTTAGTAAACTGAAAAACATCTTGTTGAAACATATTTATATTGATATGATAATAAAGAAAAAATAAAAATGCCATTAGCGAGTCATCGTGTTTTTTATTTAATTTTTTAAAAATACCTCAATAAAGTTATGAGAGTTTTGTAAACTATTTTTATATCGTCAGAAAGCTTATAATATTGCATTTTAAAACTCGAAAATATCTAACTGCAATATAATGATATTAAAATAAAATTATGCAAAAGTGTAAAGATGACATAAGAAATCATTCATTAAATTTTTAACATAGGAAATCAATTCACTAAATGTTTCAAAATATCTCAAAAAATGTATAAGAATTTTGAAAAATATCATGGTATCATTGAAGAGTTTATAAAATTTTGCATCCTAATACTTGAAACTATCTTAATATAAATAATTAATAATAAGATAAATGCAAAACTTAACAAAATCCATTCAGAAGTCCTTCATAATTTTTTTTAAATTTTTCAAATATCTGAATAATTTTGTGAAAATATTTTGGTATTTTTGAGAAACTTATAAAAGATTGCATCTTAAAAGTCAAACATCTTATAAGAGGAAAGAAAATCAGAGGAGCTTTTAAAATTCTACATCTTAGAACTTATATATTATTAATATAATATATTAATATTAAGGTTAAAATTATACAAAAAAAATACATTAGAAAGCAACAAGTTGTTTTTTTAAATATTTCAATAAATTTGTAAGAATCTTGAAAAATATTTTGTATCGTTAGAAAGTTTATATAATTATTTTAAAGCTCAAAATAATCTTAAAATAATATATTTGTGTTAATATAATAAAGGGTCGCCATCTAACTTTTGCAGTCATTATGAATCTTTAGCATCCATTTTGATTTTTTGGCAACCATTTAAAAGTTAGGCTGCCATTTGCATTTCAGTTACAAACCAAAACTATTATTTCAAATTTAAAAAAATCAGTAGTTTTTTTTATAGAATTTTCAAAAAAAAACAGTTATTTGGCGGACCCTATACTATGCAAAAAAAAGATGGCATAAGGAAGTCACTCGTTTTCTAAGATTTTTTAAAATATATCTATAAATTATTAAGCAGATAAAATTTTATAAATAATGTATTACTATTCCAAATAATAAAATAAAACTAAATACATTTCAACCCGTCGTAAATCAAAAGTTCATCAATCCCATCATTAACCCTTCTCCGGGTACTCCGGGGGACCCATCGAAGGCTGAATGAGAAGGATTAAAGTACCCCCTTGTCCTTTGTAAGGGTTTAAGGTCTTTATGGATCATCAAATAAGGTTTTTTTCGAGCATAAAGATATGACGATAAAACCCTATGAAGGGATGAAGGATTCTTGACGGACAAATCTTTCGGTGAAAAAAAGGCTCTGGGGGGCTTATTTGCATTGTGAATTATGTTTAAAGCTGGAGACTTTTGTAAAACATCAAATGTACAATGAAAGATTCGGTAAAGGATAAAAATTTATTGATACTTCAATATCTATAACATTTTTTTAAATCTTGATAACTTACAAAAAGTAAAGAGGAAAAGCAACCTTCTAAGGTCAATATTTTTGTCTTTATATACAAAAATTGGATAATTTGTTGATGGTGTGTTAAAAAAACTCATATAGTCAGAAATAACATAGTTTTAAATGTGATAATAAATATAGTGTGAATTTCTATAAAAAATATATTGGATTCCCCGATATAACAAAAGTCACAATCATTACAATCCGCTTTTTAAACTGAGTATATAATTCTGTCTTTGTTATATTGAAATGAAAATAAGAAAACAAAGAATTCTTTAGAATATAGTTTTTTTTAAGAAATGAGAAAAACTACTTGAATACTATAAATAAAATGATGTCTTTATATCTATTAAGAAAAGATGCAAAACCATTTAAGCTAGAAAAACATTTATTTGAAAAAGAAGAAATGATTATATATGTATTATAATAATATTCTAGCTTAAGTAACTGTTCTAATCTGTTTTTAATTGCGTTATTAAATAAATGTGAAGGATAAAAAATATTACAGGGAATAACTTTTTGTTCCAATACATAAAATGACGCTATCAATTAATGAAATAATGATAGCAAAATTAACTGAAAAAGCATGAATATATATACTAGCTGGCCCGACCGACGTTGTCCTGTACCCACGTCTACAATTCAAAAGTTCCAAATTTTTTAATAATCTACTTATTATCCCGCAGGAATAGTTGCAACATGTCTTCAAGTTTTTTTCGTTAAGGCGTTAAGAATTAAGTCGCAATATTATGTTGTAAACAATTTGTAAAATATGTATTTCTCTGGTATTTATAATTTTGTAATATATTATTTATGTAATAAGAGGCTAAATGACCAATCGGTCAAATGCCATAAATAAAAAAAAAAAAAGTTTATTTCGTAGAAATATAATGAGTGGATTTTAAGATACATCGATTAAAAAAAAACTGTTACAATAAACCCCTAGCTCCCCTATATATAAATGATTATGCAATATTTACAGTCAATTGAAATAATCCAGATCATAGCTATAACAGTTATAAGCTGTTTTATTTGCAGAACTATAAATTTTTGCTCGGCGAGAAAATCAAAATAAATCTTTCAAAATGTATATTTGAAATCATTCCGATTTTACACAAATAAATACGAAAACTTCGAAATATATCTACACACACATATATATATATATATATATATATATATATATATACATATAAAATAGTACGGCCCCAATTTTGTTATAATTTTTGTAGCTTTTTTAAATAATTTATCATTTCATTTCGTGGACATTGACTAGAAGATTCTTATTGGAACTAAATATAAATATGTATATAAATGTATGAATTCTTACTAAAGTTTTCAATAATATTTACTTTCAGAATAAACATTTGATAGAATTAGAACCATTACGAATATTTACATATGCATGTAAATAGTAAATTTAAATCTAGTATATAGCTATATATATATATATATATATATATATATATATATCTATATATATTTATATATATATATATGTATGTATATACCAGTGGCGTACCTAGGGGGGGGCGGTGGGGGCGGTCCGCCCCGGGCGGCACTTATTTTGGGGCGGCATTTTTTAGTTTATTTGTACATAGTTGTAAAAAGCAACTTATTCATTTCATATTTATCAACTTCCATAGGGTAAGTTATAGTAATGGACCGAAAATCGAAAATAAAATTTTTTACATTTCTTCACGTTTTGAAGGTTTCTGAACATTTTGGCATACCTCAGAAAAAATGGAAGTGTGTGTGTTTTGTGTGTCCGCATTTTTAACTTCCCGTAGGGTAAGTTATAGTAATCGCAAAAAAATCGAAAATGAAAATTTTTATATATCTTTACGTTTCAGAGGTTTCTGAATATTTTGGCATACCTTAGAAAAAATGGATCTATGTGTGTGTGTGTGTGTGTGTGTGTGTGTGTGTGTGTGCGTGTGTGTATGTATGTGCGGATACAAATTTTCGTCGACGATTTCGGGAACACGGATCAACCGATTTGAATAATTCAAAAAACATTCGATTCGTATTGATAAGGAGACGTGCTGATTAGTTTTTGGCAAAGGCAGGTCTAGCCGTTCCGGAGATACGGGGCAAAAAGTGCCGAAAACGGTAACTCAGTTTTTAAGAGAACGGAGCGTCTAATTTTAATAATTCAAAAAGCATTTTACTTGTATTGACAAGATAAAGAATTGATCATATTTTCATAAAGGCAGGTCTAGCGGTTTCGGAGATATAACGAAAAAAGTAAACAAAATGCCATTTGGCGGTCAAAAATGATCATTAGACATATGCACATCAAATTTTCAGATATTTTATAGAGATTTTAACAATAAGTATAATTTTTGTTTATTTTCCTATGGGTTCCGTATCAATGTTTAGACAGCGACGCCGCGCTTACGCGCTTTATATTTTGTCCCTATGCAGTTAAAGCAGTACGATTGCTCTGAAAAACAAGTTCAGATCTTCCAAAATATGTCAAAATAATTCAAAAAAAGTAATTTTTTGTCCAATTTATAGTTTCTCAAAAATCTTATTTTTTCGAAGTAAATTTTTTTTCAATTTTTCAATTTTAATCGTTTTTAAAAAAAATAATAATTTTTGGTACGGGAAGTTCCAGCAATTTGCCTTAAGGCACGATGCCCTAATTGCCTTAAGACAGAATTCCACTTACAGCTAGTTTAGTTCACGTTTACGGGCGCTCCGATCAACCGATTTGATGGTACAGAAAATAGAAATCCAGTTTTTAGAGAATGAAACATCCGATTTGATTGATGCAAAAAACTTCAATTTGTAATGATGAGGAGAAGTGGTGATTAGTTTTTGGCGAAGGCAGATCCAATCGTTTTGGAGATACCAAGCAAAATGTGCAAAAAATATCTGTTTTTGAGAGAACTAAGCATCCGATTTGAATGATTCAAAAAGCTTTCTACGTGGATTTTAATTTGAATTCTACCTAAAGTTCAAATGCTCACTTATATACTTGAAATAAATAATTTTAACTTTGTAATTCAGTTTATATATTTCTTATAAATATTAGACAATGCCCTTTATTTCAAATTTGCTTGATTGAGTTTTGTTTATTTACTTTTCTGTAAACATATATAAGTTACAGTATTTATAATTATATATTTGAAAACATTTAATTTTCCTCGAATATATCATTACAGTACGGGAAGTTCCAGCAATTTGCCTTAACTTACAATGCCATACACCACTAGTTAACTTCCCCAAGGAGAAGTTTATGTTTTCATCAAAAAATCCGAATCGCTAATTTTATGTTTTCTCGACGTTTCAAGCCATTCTGAATCGAATGAGCCCAAATTTGGAAAAAGTAAGTGTGTGTATATGAACAGATTTTTTGTCGTAAATCGTCGTTTTCTCAAAAACGGCAAAAACGGCAAAAACGGCAAAAACGGCAAAAACGGCTAAAAATTTAAAAGCCACTCGATGTATCTCGATGAGGACTATTATTTGTCAGTTTTGTGCGACGATCGGCCAAGCTGTTTCTTTATAAATCGCAGAAAAGTGAAAAATTTTTCGTCTACGTTTTAGCCTGCAATTCTGAATTGATTTTGAAAATTCAAAAACCGTTCGAAAGATATTAGTTGGGACTCGTGCTGATTAGTTTTTGGTAGAGATCGACCAGGCCGTTTTCTTAATAAAGTTTTTGAAAAAAAAAATTCTACGATTTTTATGATTAATTTTTTGACGGTTGATACCATAGTCTTCTAGAATCTAGAAGACTATGGTATCTTCCGTAATATTTTAGTATGATCTAGAATCTAGATCATACTAAAATATTACGGTCCTACGACAACTGGTTTAGCTTTAAAAATTCGTCAAAGTTTGTAAAAATTAGTATGGTTTTTTTTATTAGCATTTTTCAAAATTAGACCTTTGATCGACGTTTTTTTAAAAACGCCTGAACCGATTTCAGAAATTTAAAAGCCATTTGATATATCTCGATAAGGCATATCGTTTCTCAGTTTTGTGCGACGATCGGCCGAGCCGTTTTTTTGTAATTTGGAAAGAAGTGTTAAGCCTTTCGTCCACATTTAAGCTCATACTACCGAACCGATTTTAAAAAATTAAAAACTGTTTGAAAGATATAAAATTTATCAAGGTTAGAGAAAATGTTTTTTTGACGTTTGTTAAAAATAAAATTAGATGATTTAGTTGGTATAACGATAGTGTACTTGGTCTTGAACATAGTAAACCATTAAAGTCCTGCGGAAACTGGTTCAATTATAATTATTGATTAATTAAAATTATTGATTTTTGAAAATTTGCTCGTAGAAAATACTCCGAGTTAACGTGTTCGTTCGTTCGTTTGCAATGATGTGTAATAAATCCACTCGGAATACTTTTAATCACTCATAAATTAATTTATTTTTTATTGATTAAGTCGATTATTTACACATTTCGGGAAGTCCATGTAACTTGCCTCAAGGCAAAATACCAGTACCAACTAGTTTTCTTTCTTGAATTATAAATGATCATTATGATTGTTATTATTGACAATATTTGATTTATATAAATTATGATTAACTATATGATTTAGAATTTTATTCCTCGGTGTATATAAATGTATATTAGTGTAAATTTTGAATTCTAATTTAAGAACAGGTTAATAATTTTATTTTATTGTATTCATTAAATTTCGTTGAATTCGTATAAGCATCTTTACGATTTTGTTAGCGATTTTTTCTATTTTTTTATATCAGCTCATAAATGTCATTTCTTTTAAAAAGTTTATATGATTACTTTGAAGTGATTTATCAATATTTTTTTAAATCATCAATTTTTCTTTTGAAAATCAGGGCTGGTGGAAGGCGGGGTCTGCTAGGTCTGCAAAACCTTAGGGCATTATATAAATATGTTGACGAGTGCATATAAATATGTCTGAAAAAAATTACTCTGTGTATTAATTAATATTGATTAAATAACTTAATAATTTTTTAACTTTCGTAGGGTAAGTTATATATAGTAATCGCAAAAATGTCGAAAGTGAAAATGTTTATATATCTTTACGTTTCAGAGATTTCTGAATTTTGGCATATCTTACAAAAAATGGATGTGTGTGTGTTTAGATACAAACTTTCGTCGATGATTGTAGGAACACGCATCACCCTATTTGAACAAAACATTCAATTCGTACTGATAAAACGTGCTAATTAGTTTTTGGCAAAACGGGTCCAGCCGTTTCAAAGATACGGGGCAAAAAAGCCAAAAATTGTAATTTAGTTCTTGAGAGAACGAAGCGTCCGTTTTAAGTAATTCAAAAAACATTTTATTTGTATTGACTAAACAAAGAACTGTTTTTGGGATGACAGGTCTAGAAGAGGTCTAGCGATTACGGAGAATCAATAAGAAAAAGTAAAAAAATGACATATTTGGCGGTCAAAAATGATCATTAGACATATCCACGTCAAATTATCTGATATTTTCTAGAGATTTTAATAATAAGAACAAATTTAATTTACATTTCTATGGGTTCCGTATCAATGTCTAGCCGTTTCGCTTCGATATTTCGTCTCCAAAACAGCTGCGCAGATTTGAAAAAAAGTTACAAATTTTCAAAAAAATTCAAAACATAAAAAAAAAATTTCAAAAAAAGCCATTTTTTACAAAATTTTCGAAATTATCAAAAATATATTTTTTTCAGATTTCAAAAAATTTTTAAAATTTTTTAAAAATTTTATGTTTCGGTACGGGAAGTGCCAGCAATTTGCCTTAAGGCACGATGCCATGCACCACTAGTTTATTTGTATTAATTTAAGAAAACTACTATTTGACTGACTTATAATTGAAAGGGCGGCAATCTGGAGACCGCCCCGGGCGGCAAAAGTTCTAGGTACGCCACTGGTATATACATATAATGTAATGCATGACTAAAAGCAATAATGAGAAGTTGTTGGAACGATTATGCTTCATCCTTCCCTCTTTGGACCCTATCTCAAAATCAGTATAGTTTAGCTGTTATGACGACTGTCACTATCGTATCCTGGCACAACCGTACCCAGAGACCCCTCAGAATTTTAATTAAATTATCACATAATATACTTTTTTACAAAATAACCAGTTTGGTTATGAATAATAAATATATATGGCAATGAAGCTCCGTTGCTTGGTGCAGTTTCTTTGTGGTTTGATAATGGCAGTGTTGCCAATTAACAAAAAAAAGATAATTTTATTCATTCTTTTTTTTAATTTTAGCCAACACAACTTGCAAATAGATAAAACGACGTCCACAATAAACTATTATGTGTTTCATTATTAGTTTTTTTATGATATAACAAGAAATTAAATGGACCGGAAAAATGTTCTGTTCTGTTCCGTTGCGCTTGTTCTTATGTTCTAATATATAACCTTATATAAAAATGGCGTAGTTTTTTGACAAGTTGCTAAATTAAAACAACTTTTTTCTTTCGAGATTCTTTTTTAGTCCGATAAAAGATAGGTAAAATAAATAAATAATAACATTTTTCATATAGGACAAAATTGTATTAGAAAATTTCACATGTAATGATTGTATATTTTGACTATGCACTTTTGAATGATTCAAATGTCGCGCCATTATTGTTTATGGTGATTACCCATAGACCTTAGGTTAGCCATAAGTGTCAAAAGATAGTGACGTCACTGAGTAAACGAGCGTTGCCGACAATCGTGGAAACTCTGGGTAAAATGATTAAATGTCATATGCATAGACCTTATAATATATGAATCGATTTTAACAGGTGGATTCGATTTTATGTTCATTTATTTCACAGGTGCAATGTTATTAATATCGAAATTCTTAAAAAAATTATTAGTCCACACATTTGCCATTATATAAATGAAATGATACAATCACAGATAATATTTGAATTGCATAAACTATTATGATTAATTTGTATTATCGACTATTGTTTACGCAAATCGAGCATAGAATATTTACTTTTAGGTGACATATGACATTTACTCAATCGGGAGTAAATTCCAGGATTGTCGGCAACGCTCGTTCACTCAGTGACGTCACAATCCTTTTCTATCTTTTGACAATTAATGAAATGGAAAACTTATAAAGACTAGCAGTCCATGTAATATAAGGTCTATGTGTTTACCTCCCAACATAGAGTGTATCCTCCATCTTGGAATCTATGGTTATGTTAATAAATGAAATATATCTCTTTTTTTAAAATAAACTAGTATTTTTAAGGATTTCTATTATATAAACATATATATTTTCTGAAACTGACTCTGATATCTAGTCCAAAAAAGCGATTTGTGTCAACAAGATGTTGCTCAATTTGATTAACTGCAAGCTTAATTTAACATTTTACTTTCCATTGCAATTCATTCACAGAACAAATAATTGCTTTTTAAAAATCTATTACACGCATATATATATATATATATATATATATAATTGTATAGAATTTAAATTGCTTTTTAAATCCACTTGCTTTCAACAAAACAAACAAATGGACATCGAGAACTGCAAATAGACATATTATTCGCAATTTCAATTGTACAAATGCATCTCTATACAGAAAACAAACATATATATATATATATATATATATATATATATATATATATATACAAGATAAATTGCAATTGAATTAATGTGCTCTTTCCTTGATACATGCACTTTTCATTCCATAAAATCAAAATCTAAATGCAATAGAACTATTACACCATCTATCAATGCAATAGTACGTTTATAAAAGTTATTCATCAAATGTCAACAAGGAGAAAATAATATTTTCTCCAGAAAATCCAATTTGCTAATTACTTTATATATTGCGAATTTGCTGTAATTTTATGGTGATGCTATTTTGTAATACACAAAGATTGAATTTGAAGTGATTGTTGAATAACAACAAATTGCTTTTATTCACTATTGTTCATTATTGTTGAGTATTAATACAATTTGTGTATTGGTCTTTCCTCGTTGGCCGCCGAAGGTGGAAGAGGACTTTTGCCGTTGGTCTTTCCTCTTTTATTTGTTTGACAGTTTTAATCTATCAACCGTTACAAATTGATATATAAAAATTTAAATGCTTTAAGTATATATAATTTTTAAAACTAACAATTAGATCTAAATGTGCTGCTTTTCGTTGGAAATTTCTCCATAATTGCTTGCTAAAAAACAGTGTTCACAGTAATTTTAATAAAACTTTTCACAATGATAGAGTTCCTGATCTAAATAAACATGTTACAATGTTATAGGCCTATGGGAAATGAAAAAAAGTGGAAGCATCTTCGTAGATGCGATTAACATGACTTCTTCCTTGCTTTGTTTGACATTTTCAAAGTTTTTACTACCAATAAACAAGCATAACATAGCGTTGCCATGATCATTTATTATGACATTACAATATATTTTATTATTCTTTGTACAGTTTTTTTTTATTAAACTATGCCAATTTATATTAAATATTGTGGCTCATTAAATTCTCTAAATTTTTCCTGGGTCCAATTTGACCCTATCTCAGATTTTTCATATCATATCAGCCCTCAAACTTCGATCTTCCAATTTATGAACTATTATTACATATAAAGAACAAAGAGTTTGTACAAAGTTGTTTGAACAAAGAGAAATATTTTATTTTGTTTTGTTCAAAAGAAAAATATAGATTTATTTTATCTTTGATGTGAAAAATATTTTTATTTTTATTTTGTGTTGCCTTATGGATAGCATTTCTTTATAGGAAATCTTATTTTCTATATTATATATATATATATATATATATATATATATATATATATATATAGTTAACCAAGCTGTATATTACAGTCAAACAAGCTTACATTAGGTAATTAAAATAATTCCATATTTGTTTAAATATTAAACAGTTTTCCAAAAGCTTTCCTCCACAATTTCAGATCCTTTGAAAACTTTCCAAATCTACTTAAACACCACATAAAGTATAAACTTCATTAAATCAACTATCAAAATAACAACTTGCTAAGTCGAATTTGCATTGGACTTGGTAATTTATCAATAATAATGTAAACTTCAAGCAAAGTTTAAGTTCAAAACTTAGTTTAAACGTCTAAGTACGAGGAACTTTATATTAATTAAATGTTTGATAATAATATTATGAGAAAATCGAAAGCGTTATAACGAGGGTTCTGTATAACGCTGTACTAGAGCACACTGACTGAATGGGAGTTTCGAGTGCATTTCTGTTGATTTTTGATATTATTTCAAAAACTCAGCAAAATATTTGTAATAAGATATATACAAATTTTGAAACGTATAAAATTTGATTCATTTTTATATATTAGTTTCTTTGGAGATAATTGTTAGTTTATAAGTTATAATCTCACAACTTTAGATGTTACACAAGAAGTTGCATGTAGATACATTTTTGTAGATTTTTGAAATTATTACAAAAAACCAAAAAATTGCAAAATCACGTTTATACAATTTGAAGCTTATAAAATTCTGCACATATTTTTCTGAAACACCTTTTGAATATAATTGTAAGTTT
Organism: Ctenocephalides felis; assembly: GCF_003426905.1. NCBI lineage: Eukaryota > Metazoa > Arthropoda > Insecta > Siphonaptera > Pulicidae > Ctenocephalides > Ctenocephalides felis. Next base: position 91,082,833 of record NW_020536999.1, read on the forward strand.
ATAAGTTATAAGCTTACAACTTCAGATTTTCCACAAGAATTTTCAAAATGGTTGCATGTATCACTGCACTCAATAAGTCCGTAGGATAACTGAGAAAAACCAATTTTTTTGGCAAAATTCTTTTTTTTATTCCATATAGTTTTCTTCGAAAACCATATACCGATTACAGCTACCTTCAAACTTTTCGAAACTATTTTTGTAGTACGATTTGTACTTAGCCACAAAATTCGGCTATCATCTCATCATTTGGCAAAAATTTCTTCAGATCAACTCGGAGCCCAATTCATGTGCCACCACTTTTCACGGATTTGTGACTTGGTGCTTTGTCCTGATAAAGCACCACAGGTTTCTTTTCAAATGGTGGCGTTTTTTTTTTCGATTTTGATCTTCAAATGTTCCAGCAACGTTATACAATAGTCACTGTTGATAGTCTGGCCTTTTTCAAAATAGGCGATGAAGATCATTAGTTGCAAATCCCCAAAAAATTGACGCCATAACCTTGTCAGTTGATTGTTGGAATTTTTGCTCGTCATCGTGTCTAGTCTACTCGCCTGACCAGGTGGCAACTATGGTGAAGCCAGGTCATATCCATGGTGATATATTGATGAGGAAAAGATCTAGAAAATATAGTGAGTGAGGAAGCAACTCGGAACCTAATTCATGTGCCACCACTTTTCACGGATTTGTGACTTGGTGCTTTGTCCTGATAAAGCACCACGGGTTTCTTTTCAAATGGGGCCGTTTTTTTTCGAGTTTGATCTTCAAATGTTCCAATTACGTTATACAATAATAACTGCTGATGATCTGGCCCTTCTCAAGATAGGTGATAAAGATCATTAGTTGCCAATCCCAAAAAATTGACGCCACAACCTTGCCAGATGAGTGTTGGCATTTTTGCTAGTCCACTCGTCTGATCAGGTGGCAAATGGTAAAGCCAGGTCATATCCATGATGACATATTGATGCAAAAACTCAGTTTTATTTCGATTAAACTGCTGCAAATACTTTCACGGATCATCATCTCGTTATGCTTTTGGTCAATGGCGCGACACCTATTTAGCACAGTGGTTTTTCCTATTCAAATATTTGCGAACGATATGTCTATCACATTGTTCTGTTGATATCTTTAGGCTGTCAGCTATCGTTTCGGTGGACTTTTTTGATATTTTGCGGTGATTTTGATAACCACCTCAATTGGCCTTCCCGAGCGTTCTGCATCGCTAGTGCCAGTATGGCCAAGATTAAAATCAGCAAACCACTTCAATAATTGTCTCGATTTGGCACAGTTCACATGCGATACTGTGGAGCAATGGCGTTTTTACCCATCAAAATTCTCAGGTATTTTCACTTTTCGGTTTTCCAAAACGTTTCGATGGACTCTTTTGATACTTTTCCAGTGTAGTCACCTCAATTGAACTTCCAGAGCGTTCAGCATCGTCAGTGCCAGTATGGGCATGATTAAAATTAGCAAACCACTTCTCCAATAATTGTCTCGATTTGGCACAGTCCACATGCAATACTTTGGCAGCAATGGCGTTTTTACCCATCAAAATTTCCTCGAATTCATGGTTTCGAAAAACTCAAAAGTAGCGTCACTAGAACCTCTATAACTTGTAAACTAATCGTCAGATTGTCATGAAACTATGGCATATATCTTCTTAAAAATGTTGCTTCCTACAAATTATATAACTACATAGTTATATAAATTATATGACTACAAAGCGACATCATCTATGTGTCATCCTACGGACTTATTGAATGAAGTAATGGATACAATTTTGTAGATATTAAAAAACTAACCAAAAAATTGCAATATCATGTTTATGCAATTTGAAGCTTATAAAATTCTGCACATATTTTCCTGGAACACCTTTTAAATTCAATTGTTTGTTTATAAGTTGTAAGCTCACAACTTTAAATGTTCCACAAGAATGTTCAAAATACTTGCATGTAATAGGTAAAGTTGTATTCTTAATATTTCCTACAAAATTATCTAATGCACATTTTATCTATTTAGATTATATTAAAAGTTTACAAAGTTTCTGTTCTCGATTAAATTTAAATAGTTTAAGCATCGTTTACTTTATTAAAACTTGTTCTTGTTATTTAAATTAAATAGTTCTTTCAATTAAATTCTGTAGTTTATTTATCTGAATTATTTGCAAGATAATATAGTGTTATAATTTTTTCCATTAATCTTTCAACTTTTTTCAACATTGATACTTTTATCCACGATTTCATAAGTAAATAACTTTTAGATGAATATCTGTAATTGAAAAAAGTTTCAGCAAAAAATGTTTACAATTTTATAAACTTTAACGTACCGTTTTCGGATTTGTTTGTTTTTTTTTAACGAGATTTTTTTATATAATTACAAAAGTTTAAAAGTATTTTTCTTTACAGAAAAAAATGTATGTGAATTTTGAATGAATTTATAAATTGAAGCTATAGATAAAATGTATATTAAAGATATTTTATTAGTGAAATTATGCAGATACATTCACTTGTTTTTTTATATAGGTGGTGGACCTTTAAGCCCCCAATAACGACCAATTTTTGAATCAAATTAATTTCAAAAATCTGCAAAAACGCGGTCAAAAATTTTAGTCAGTCTGCGTGCTTTAGTAGGGCGTTATAGACTACCCTCGTTATAACGCTCTTAAACAAAAATATGAATTAAACAAATTGTTAATTTTTAACTTAGAAACTTATAAGCAAATATGTTTAATTATTTTTATTTAATTAGACAAATAACTTTTATCAATGATGTAAAATAAAAAAAGGATCGAAAATTTTAGTCAGTCTGTGTGCTTTAGTATGGCGTTATAGACAACCCTCGTTATAACGCTCTTAAACAAAAATATTAATTAAGCAAATTGTCAAGTTATAACTTATAAACTTATAAGCAAATAAGCAAATATGTTTAATTATTTTTATTTAATTAAACAAATAACTTCTATCAATGATGTAAAATAAAAAAAAGGATCGAAGAAAAAGTTGTTAATAAAATTTTACTTTATGCAACATTAATATATATTTAAAACCGTAAATATTATACATTTATATACATACATGTAATAAATGTATACACATTTATATACATTTTTGTTGTATAAAATGTATAACAGATGCAATGAAATAGAATATATAACAAGCTGGCTTGTTGACAAAGCGATTATATACATATATACATACATATGCTCGTATAATTATATATATATATATATATATATATATATATATATACAAAAACCCACATAACATTCCTTAATAAGATTTTCCACAAACATGTACACCAGAGCAAAATCAGAATTGTCAAGTACAGACGAAGCTTTCAATTGAATTTATAAATATATACATTTATATATTTATATATATATATATATAATTATATTTATAAACATTTGTCTTTTTCTGTTACAGATTTTCCAGGACCAAAATCAACATCAGTGCAAAAACATTCTAAAAATAAAATTTACAAATATTTAGATTTGTCTTGTCAATTCTAAACTGAAAAAAGACCTAATTATAATTGTCAATTAATTAAGTCATTTATAAATACCTAATTATAAACAAATATTTGCAATAGCAAATGCAAAGTGTACTAAATTAAATATTTCACTAATTAATTATTGCATATGAATTTCTCATATTAAATCACTGTTGCATATTTCATATGTTCATTAAAATGTAATTTAATAACAAATTTCAATTAAGTGATAATGAAATATACACTAATCATAATTTAATGAAAATTACAATAAAAAACTGTGTTTAATTGCGAGTTCAAAATGTGTAAAAAATATTGTGGATGCCATCCTGAATTTTTGGTGGTCTTCAAAATGAACCAAATAAATATTTGCTGTTTGCAGAATGCAATCAATAAAATATCAATACTAAATAAAAAGTTGTAAATGAAAAAGCCAAGAGTGAATATTCCATTTTCAAACATTTCCATTTGCCTCACATCCAAAATCCTCTGAATTATTTATGACTCCAATAAAAGTTTTAGAGTTTTATTCATTAATCTAATAAAATTTCCAAGTGACTTGAATCCATAATCAATTCATTATTAATCTAATGTTTATATTCCTAAAAAAATCCACGTATTTCTGATCTATTCATCAAACCACTAAAATATCCATATGCTACCAATTCGTCATCCATGCATTAATAGTCCATTATCATGATCCAAAAAACCAAGTAAATCTCAATCTGATTTCAAAAATTCCACTTCCAATTCATCATCCATGCACCAATAGTCCAATACATTAACAATTCCCTCTTCTTGATCCATCACTTCATTATGGCCGACAACCTGACCTCCGGCACCAGGTTCGAGTACTGCGGTCCTGGTCTGGACAGCTTCCACACCTTTTACCTCGGCCTGCACGGCTACTTCGCCCTCAGCGTCTGCATCTTTGGATGCGTTGCCAACCTGCTCAACATCGTCATCCTGACCAGGAGAGAGTTGAGGTCGCCGACCAACGCCCTGCTGACGGGATTGGCTGTCAGCGATTTGCTGGTGATGCTGGATTATGTGCCATTTGCCAGCCACATGTACCTTTGGCATGGTAAAAGGTCCAGGGAGCAGATGTATGAGTACGGATTGGCGCACATGGTGTTCTTCCATGCGATATTCACTCAGGTAAGGGGTAAAAGATAGATGTCCTAATTGGGCAGTATCTTGATTAACCAACTTATCAGTCACTTTGTACCTCAAAGTACTCCTCCTACTACATCCCACTTTATTACCTGGAACTTTAGCTATTCGACTTTCATCAGGAATAATTTTGAAGTTGTACCTTAAATACGACTTCCGAAAGGTTAACGTTGCCATTAAGCAGACCTAACCCTTTTTCAATTCATTGTAAAGCATTCATTTTTCTTTATTTTGATTTGATACATATATAATTTGATAGGATAGAATTTTGCTTTCAAATTTAGTGGATAAGAATTGTGAAAAGCGGTTAAATATGAAGACCTTCAGATATTAGCCCAAAAGTTCTGCACAGAATCTGGACAAATATCCTTAGCAGTAGTATCAAATTGTGCGCTTTAGAGAAGACGATCTTCAGATATTGGCCAGAAAGTTCTGCACAGAATCTGGACAAATATTCTTAAAAAAGTATCGAACAGTGCGCTTTTGAGAACGATCATAAGATATTGGCCAGAAAGTTCCTGCACAGAATCTGGACAAATATTAGAAAATGTATCAATTTGCAAGCTTTAAAGAAGACGATCATGAGATATTGGCCAGAAAGATCTGCACAGAATCAGGTCAAATATTCTTAGAAAATGTATCAATTTGTAAGCTTTAGAGAAGACGATCTTCAGATATTGGCCAGAAAATTGTGACCAGAATCTGGAAAAATATTCTTAGAAAATGTATCAAATTGTGCGCTTTTGAGAAAACGATCATGAGATATTCGCTAGAAAGTTCTGCACAGAATCTTGACAAATATTCTTAGAAAAAGTATCAAAATTGTGCGCTTTTGAGAAGGCGATCATGAGATATTGGCCAGAAAGTTCTGGCCAGAATCTGGACAAATATTCTTGGAAAATTTATCTATTTGTAAGCTTTAGAGAAGACGATCTTCAGATATTGGCCAGAAAGTTCTGCATAGAATCTGGACAAATATTCTGAGACAAGTATCGAATTATGTGCAACATGTTTTCAGTCTGTGCTACTTATGTACTTTATAATGGATTTAAATCTATTTAAAATTATATCGATTGTGGATTATGGACCTTAATAATAAACTAGATGATGTTTCATACGATAACATTTCCATGTTACACAAAATTATAAACAAAATAGCCCGAAGCCATACATTGTAAATTCGCACAAATCATGAAGGCGAGTTCGAACTAGTCCCAATTGATACTTTTATATTAATTTATGTTCATAAACAAAGCATAAATAAATATTCCAATCAATCACGACCTACAATTAAAATAATTAGTAAAATTCAAAATCACCTAGAGCCATTTCACCCAATTAATTAAATTTTAAAACAAACAAACATTGGAGCAAATTCAATAATAAAAACACTAAGCGTGAATTCATTTCGATTAACAATATATATATATATATATTAAATTTTTTATATAATTTTGATGTTGAAATATGTGATATTCAGTTTTCAGGGCAATACATCAATTAAAAAATTTGTATGACTTTAAAACATTTTTATTTATTCCATACGTTTCGACACATTGTTTTGTGTCATCTTCAGTGGACTCTAGATTGAAAGAACAGATAGAAATTATTAAATAAAACTAATATATAAGAAGTGATATGGTATGAACTTACATGCAATTGAATTAATCCTAATTATTTCATATTATAAATGTTCACAATGCACAATCTTAATTATTTCATATTATAAATGTTCACAATGAACAATCCTAATTATTTCATATTATAAATGTTCACAGTGCACTAAAAAACTAATCCTTGTCATTTTAAGTTGAACAATATATAAATTTTTGACTGAGATTTTTATGAATTTGTGAAGAACATCGCGCCATACATTTCTGTGCTCCGATGTATGGGTGCCTACTGAATGTACGTCAATGTGCTATCAATGTGCTATCAAAAACCTACATCCTAACAACCCAAAATTATATGGTCTCCCAAAAATCCACAAAACCAATGTACCTTTTAGACCTATAGTTGCAGATTTGAATTCACCACTAAATAAATTTTCCAAATTTCTGAGCAAACCCCTCTCCATAGTTGCAGTTAATTCTCCTTTCTTTATTAAAAATTCCTTCGAATTTGTCAACAAAATACGTAATACACAATTGCCCAACAACTCCCTCTTAATAAGCCTAGACGTAGTTTCTCTTTTCACAAATGTCCCACTAGAACTAATTTTAGAGTCAATCACAGATAGATGGGATGAGATTTCTTGCCACACCACCCTTTCCCTCCATTGGTTTCGAGAGTCCATTAAATTCATAGTCGCGAATACTTATTTTGAATTCAATTCACAATTTTATACACAAATTTTTGGTACCCCCATGGGATCGCCTATCTCACCTGCTCTTGCTGAACTCTCTTTACAACATCTTGAAAAAATGTTTTTAAGCTTTCTAATGTTGAATTTTTCCTTTACTACAGATACGTTGATGATATAATTACTTGCATTCCTAAAAATAACTTTGATTCTTTACTAAAAAATTTTAACTCCTTTAATAAACACCTAACCTTTACCTTCGAAAAAGAACACAATAGGTCAATTAGCTTTTTAGATGTAAATATCATAAAAACTACAGATAATAAAATTATTACTAACTGGTACCAGAAACCAACGTGGTCTGGCAGATATCTCAATTTCCATTCTTATCATCCCACTAACATGAAAATCGGTACCATTATCAATTTAGTTGATCATGCTATTCTCTTGTCAGATAAAAAATTTTGGCCTTTTAACCTATCTCTAATCCACAGAACCCTATTAAATAATTGCTATCCCCCACACCTTATAAAATCAGTAATTAACAACAGACTTTCCGTCCTTAACACAAAACATAATCATCTTTCCCACGTGTCCCAGAAAAAAGAAGAAAATAAGTTTGTTGGCACTATTTGTCTCCCTTACATTAAAAATCTCTTTTCCTATTTGGAAAAAACTATTTGAATTCGCGGATTTGCGTTTAGTTTTGCAATATTGATCAGACTCTCAACTTTTTATTTTCGAACTTAAAATCACCGACAAGTTTAGATCGTATTTCTAACATCGTATATAAAATTGACTGTACAAATTGTGAGGCCACTTATATTGGCGAAACTGGACAACATCTTAAAAAACGTCTTAGACAACATTATAACAATTCCAAAAATAAAAATCAAAATCAAACAATGATAACTGATCACATACAAAATTTCAATCATACTTTCAATTTTGATGTGGCCACAATTTTATATCACAAATCGAATACATCTCAGAGACGCTTTTCAGAATCTTGTCTGATACACCTTTACAAAAATAGTTTAAACAAAAGATTGGATACTTCCTCACTGTGCGAGAATACCAAGTAGTCTTAAACAATGTCTCGAAATTCATACCTTTAAAATAGTTACCTATCATGATCGACGTTTAATTATATTAATTTTATTGCCAATTTTTCTTTTTCTTTTTCTTTTAATTTTGATCTCAATTTTACTAATTATGTCCACCCTCACAATTGTCATGTTTTTTTATATTTCACTATTTGTACCCTCTCGCGTTGTCAAATCTTAAATTCTTTGGTCAGTTCGTTTGCCTTGTACCTCAGCCCTCAACATGTGGTTCGCACATTGACGTACATTCAGTAGGCACCCTACATCGGAGCACAGAAAGTATGTCGCGATGTTCTTCACAAATTCATAAAAATCTCTCAGTCAAAAATTTATATATTGTTCAACTTAAAATCAAGGATTAGTTTTTTAGTGCACTGTGAACATTTATAATATGAAATAATTAGGATTGTTCATTGTGAACATTTAAATATGAAATAATTAAGATTGGTGCATTGTGAACATTTATAATATGAAATATTGGATTAATTCAATTGCATGTAAGTTCATACCAATATCCCTTCTTCTATATTAGTTTTATTTAATAATTTCTATCTGTTCTTTCAATCTAGAGTCCACTGAGAGATGACACAAAACAATGTGTCGAAACGTAATGGAATAAATAAAAAATGTTTTAAAGTCATACAAATTTTTAATTGATGTATTGCCCTGAAAACTGAATATCATATATATAA
>NW_020536999.1:91092594-91114188 GCF_003426905.1 Ctenocephalides felis
GAATCACAACAAAATTATCGTTGGAATCACAGATATCTATATTAGAATCTTCGAGTCCAATTGCAGAGTCACAATAGTCCAGTGAAGGGTAATTACAAGAACAACAGTTACAGGTATATTTTCTACGTTTTAGGTGGTGACTGCTGTCACATCTGGAAAAAGCATTTACCATTAAATTTTCCAAGAAAGGGGCCGTTCAAGTATTACGTAAGTACTATAGGGGGCGGGGGGGGTTATTGATTTGCTTATTTTGCTTATTTTGGGTAAGAACTTTTGCTTACTTTTGCTGACAAAGGGGTAGGGGGGGGTAATAATTGTATAAATCTGCTTACGTAATACTTGAACGATCCCAAAGTGTTTGTTTTCGCCAAAATTATGATTTAATTATGCGTTCTCAGCTTTTGAAGTCATTCTGAATCATTTGCACCAAAATTGGATAAAGTAATCCTTATGCCTAGTTTTAAAATTAGATATGTGTGCGGAATCCTTACCTATGTGTCGTTTCTCCCAAAATCCAATCTTTTACCAAAAGACATGGTTTACGAACAAAAACTAATAAAATTGTATCTAGTAAAAAAAACTTCACATGATTCTAATCCGTCGTTCTAATTTGTGTGCAAAAGTAAATGTGCATCTCTGTAAATTGCATTTTTTTTGTATTTTTTTAATAAATTTATTTACCGTACATTTTGATGTCAATATTTTTGGCGGCTGAGAATTTTGTTTATTATTTGAACTTCAAAACAATAGATTTAGCATACTTTGATTCTAATTGTTTATTCCCCAAGGCAGTGTTTTGGTGTAATTTCTTTAAGATTTATCTATATAGAAAAGCCTTTTACGTGGTATAAACATCTTTTTAACGAACTTTTCAAAATACAAGACTTGTATGCTATTTTATAAATTATATAAATTTTGTAGATTTATAAAGAAATATAATTTTTAACTTCCCATAGGGTAAGTTATTGTAATGGGCCGAAAATCGAAATCAAAAATTTTTACATTTCTCGACGTTTTGAAGGTTTCTGAACATTTTGGCATACCTCATAAAAAATGGATGTGTGTGTGTATGTATGGATACAAATTTCCAGTCACGTTTTCGGGCGCACGGATCAACCGATTTGAATGGTTCAAAAAACATTCGATTCCTATTGATAGAGAGAAGAGCTGATTAGTTTTTGGCAAAGGCAGGTCCAGCCGTTTCGGAGATACGGAGCAAAGAGTGCAGAAAATAGAAATCGAGTTTTTGAGAGAACGCAGTATCCGATTTGAAAAATCTAAATCGAAAAATCGATCTAAATAGCATTCAATTAGTAATGATTGGGAAAAGTGTTTATTAGTTTTTGGCAGGCCCAACCATTTCGAAGATACAAAGCTAAATATGTAAAAAATGGTTGTTTTTGAGAGAACTAAGCGTCCAATTTAAATGATTCAAAGAACTTTCTGCTTGTCTTAACAAAATAATTAATTTTGGAAAAAAAATTGTTTCTTTTTTTTCAAAAAAAAAATTTTTGTATATCGAAAATAATTCAGATTTTACTTTTAATTCTGACTATAGTTCTAATATATTTTAAACAAATAATTTCAACTTTGCAATTCAGTTTATATAATTCTTATAAATATTAGACAATGTTACAATATTAATAATAATCTATTTGAAAACATTCAGTATTCCTCGAACATTTCGTTACGGTACGGGAAGTTCCAGTAATTTGTCATAAGGCACGATGCCATACACCCCACTAGTTATATAAAAATTTTGATACGTTTCGATCAATAGCAAGTGCTTTCTGTAAAAGTTCCTTCGTAATTATTATATAAAAAACATTTTATGAAACTTTGCATAGTGATGAAATTCATGGTAAGCCATGTGAATATCCTTAAATATTGTGGCCAGCGAAAAGTAGTTAATTTATGAAAATTCTTATTAATGAATTGTTTTTCTTAATACATATTGAATCAGAACAGTTATATTCTATACCCATTTGGCTATCATTTTAATCCGCATTTTGGAGGAGTATCGGAAAATTGATGCAAATTGCCTTAAGGCAATTGACGCTTACTACTATTTAGATTTATTCTGAACTCCTAGTTTGAATTACAATATAGTGTATATTGTATGAATGTATATATATATATATATACAAATATATACATTTTCCGGAGTTTGCGCATTTGAATTCGCCCACAAGTAGATTTTCCTGACACGTGAACGAACGCCAGTCGAATCCGTTCGGTCAAAGTGGGCGCACGTCCAAATTGCGTCCAATTCGAATTTCGAGATAAAAATTACGCGAAAAAAAATAAAATTAAAAAAAAAATTAACACAGTGACGAATTAGTACGAAATATTTAATATTGTAAAAATCTTAAATCCCAAAAAATAAATCAGACTTTTCAACAATTAATCAAAAGTGGTAACAGTTGTAAGGGTCTTATACTAATAACAATTTTTATTTTAATAAAGTTTTGCCTAAATTTAAATAAGTGACGAAATATTGAAGAGTGGTGTGAATTATTATTTTTGTAAAGGTACGTCATATTTTTAAAATATAAGTCTAAATAGAGACAATTTTTATTTAGAGCCACTAATACCAATTTTGCTTACTAATAGAATATAACAATAAATAATTTATTTCTGACTTTTTTATAATAATGAGTTACTATTATTATTTTAATTTATAATTTTTTGTGTTCTTATTTTTGTGATATGAATAATTACCTATAATTATCAATAATCGTTTAAGAACCATTTTTTTCAACATTGTATGACAAAAGTGTCGTAAGGTTCAATTAATAAGAGTGATTTTCAATATAATATAAGATCATAATTTATACAAATTTATGCATATAAAACGATTTAAATTTAATAATAGAATAACCATTGATAATTATTAATATATAATAAAAACAATTTTTATATAGTTTATGATTAAAAAAACTTGAGCGTCGGTTGAATAAAAGTGATTAAGGCAAGATTTATAAATAATTTTACACATAAAACAATCTAAGTAATCGTTAATATTTATTATATTATATATATATATAATATATATATATATATATATATAAAGCAATTTTACACGTTTACACGTAACACATACTCCAAGCTGACAACATGTTTGTTTGGAATAAGCTTTTTTATAATTATATTATTTATTTTAATTTTATAATTTTTTTAAAATTTATCATAACTCGACGTTTTATCAATTTTTTGTTTCATATTTTTTTTCGTGCAATTTCGTTGTGCTTTTGTGTTTTTTTCAAATTTATTTGTATGCACTGAAGATGGGTCAAATCCAGACCCGAAACGTATGTTCTCTGAATTTTTTTTTTATTTCTGCTAATTTTAACAATCAGATTACAATACAATCTATAAGTTAAAAGTTATGGTATTGAAAATCAAAATCAAGAAGAAAAAAAAAATAGAATAAAAGAAATTAAAGAAAAGAAATAGAATAAATAAATGACTAAATAATAATTAAAATAATAGTATTAATAATAAAAACGATAAATGTTTTCTGAATAAAAACATTTTCTTTCAATAAAACTGTTTTTAATTACTGGATGGATGCCCAAAAACAATTTTATCACATATATAATATATATATATATATATATATATATATATATACGTGTGTATATATATATATATATATATATATAATTAATATAAATAATATAAAAATGTGTTTAAATTTTATACACTTTTTTGTATTTTTGAATGATAAAATGGTCGTAAGCCTCGATCAGCCAAAATAAAATTTCCCTACGTTGAATTTTTGATATTATGCAAACTTTATTATAATTCGTACAACTATTTCGATTTTAAACCATTTGATTAATATGAATTATGTATTCGACAAATGATTTGAAATTAAATTTTCTACAATATTCTTTAACACAATTAGCACGTATATCAATTCGTTCTACTTTAAAAATACGATTATAAATTGATTATAGATTTTGATGAAATTTTTGTGCTATGATCTATATTTAACTTCCCGTAGGGTAAGTTATTGTAATGGGCCGAAAATCGGAATTGAAAATTTTTACATTTCTCGACGTTTTGAAGGTTTCTGAACGTTTTGGCATACCTCAGAAAATGGATGTGTGTGTGTGTGTGTGTGTGTGTGTGTGTGTGTGTGTATGTATGTATGGATACAAATTTTCGTCCACGTTTTCGAGCGTACGGATCAACCGATTTGAATGGTTTAAAAACATTCGATTCCTATTAATAGGAGAAGAGCTGATTAGTTTTTGGCAAAGACAGTCCAGCAGACGGACGGAGATGAGGAGCAAGAGTGCAGAAAATAGAAATCGAGTTTTTGAGAGAACGGAGCATCCGATTTGAATGATCTAAAAAACATTCCATTAGTAATGATTGGGAGAAAGGGTTATTAGTTTTTGCGCAAAGGCAGCCCAGCCATTTCGGAGATACAGAGCTAATGTACAAAAAATGGCAGTTTTTGAGAGAACTAAGCGTCCGATTCAATTGATTCAAAGAACTTTCTGCTTGTCTTAACAAAATAATTGATTTTGGAAAAAAAATTTTGTACCATTTTTTTTTTTTTTTTTTTTTTTTTAAATTTTTTGTATATCGAAATAATTCAGATTTTATTTTTAATTCTGACTATAGTTCTAATATACTTTAAACAAATAATTTCAACTCTGCAATTCAGTTTATATAATTATTATAAATATTAGACAATAATACAATATTTAATAATCTATTTGAAAACATTCAATATTCCTCGAACGTTCGTTACGGTACGGGAAGTTCCAGCAATTTGCCTTAAGGCACGATGCCACCCACCCCACTAGTTTATTTAATTCACTTATTATTAAAATATTATAATATTTTTAACAATATTTAAGAGTTTCATAAGCATTGCAAAAATATTTTGCAAGAACCTTCCTAATGATAGTAATAAATGTATGATAGTAATGAAAGATAGTTTGTCCGGAGGCAGGTTCATGGTGTAAGAGCTACCACAATAAATGATTCCCTTACCACCCTTCCGTCGTCTATCATACCCATTACCTCTATTCCCTCCCCCCTTTTGACACATTTTTCATGTATTTTCCTTTCCAAACTTCTGCTTCCATGCTTCCTGATCGTGCGCTTCGGCTTTCAGTTCCCTGTATTTTCTTGTCTATTTATACTAATATATAATTAATACAAATAGCATTTCCAAAAGAAGAAGTTAGTATTGAAAGTAGTTTTTTTTTGTAGAAATTTTCAAAATTTGGTCAACATATTTATTAAATAGTTCAAAACTATAATCACTAGCCATATAATTTATTTTGAAACTACACCATCAACAAATAGACAAAAATATTACCCTCAGAAGATTTGCAGAATCTTGTTTTATTCAACTATGTTGAAATACATAGCCGCTCTTCTCCAATAATTTTGTTTTCTTATTATAATAAAAACTTTAACAAAAAGGAGTGACATTATAAAGTAATATTTTGCATAGTCTTGCTTTCATGGAATTTTTTATGTTATCATCATCTTATGTTTTTATAACAAATATGTTTTTTCTGGTTTTTAAAAAAAGCTTTTAAAGAAAACGATGAACATATGGCGACGAGGAACACGCCCTAACATGACACATATTGCAGGATAAAAATATCTACAAAAAATATATATCTCAAAGTATATCAAAAAAATTGTAAAAATCTTGAAAAATATTTTTGTATCGTTGAAAAGTTTAGTAAACTGAAAAACATCTTGTTGCAACATATTTATATTGATATGATAATAAAGAATAAATAAAAATGCTATTAGCAAGTCACTCGTTTTCACTTCAATTTTTTTGAATTATCTCAATACAGTTATGAGAATTTGAAAACTATTTTTATATCGCCAAAAAGCTTGTAAAATTGTACAACTTAAATAATATAAAATTGTACAACTTAAAACTCGAAAATATCTTACTATAATATTAAGATAAAATTATGCAAAAGTGTAAAGTGTATTAGAAAGCCTTGTTTCATTAAGTGTTTCAAAATATCTCAAAAAACGTATAAGAATTTTGAAAAATATTATTGTATCATTGAAGAGTTTATAAAATTTTGCATCCTAATACTTGAAACTATCTTACTATAAATAATTAATAACAAGATAAATGCAAAATTTGACAAGATCCATTCAGAATTCCTTCATATTTTTTTTTAATTTTTCAAATATCTGAATAATTTTGTGAAAATATTTTGGTATTTTTGAGAAACTTATAAAAGTTTACATCTTATAAGTCACAAAATCGTTGGAAAGTTTACTAAACTGAAAAACATATTGTTGAAACATATTTATATTGATATGATAATAAAGAAAAAATAAAAATGCCATTAGCGAGTCATCTGGTTTTTTCTTTAATTTTTTAAAAATACCTCAATAAAGTTATGAGAATTTTGTAAACTATTTTAATATCGTCAGAAAGCTTATAATATTCTGCATCTTAAAACTTGAAAATATCTGACTACAATATAATAATATTAAGATAAAATTATGCAAAGGTGTAAAGATGACATAAGAAATCATTCATTAAATTTTTGACATAAGAAATTAATTCATTAAATGTTGAAAAATATTATTGTACCATTGAAAAGCTTATAAAATTCTGCATCTTAAAACTTGGAACTATCCTTCTATAATTAATTAATAATAAGATAAATAAAAACTTTAAAAAGTAATTCAGAAGTCCTTCATTATTTTTTTAATTTTTTAAAATATCTCAAATTATTGAGATATTGAAACCAGTAAAAATATTTAAGTATTATTGAAAAACTTTGCATCTTAAAAGTCACAAACATCTCGTAAGAGGAAAGAAGATCAGAGAAACTTTTAAAATTCTACATCTTAAAACTTAAAAATGTCTTACCATAATATATTAATATTAAGATAAAATTATACAAAATGATACAAAAAGAAAAGTAGAATGCAACACGTTGTTTTTTTAAATATTTCAATAAATTTAAGAAGAATCTTTAAAAATATTTTGTATTGTTAGAAAGTTTATAAAATTATCTTAAAACTCAAAGAAATCTTAAAATAATATATTTGTGTTAATATAATAAAGGGTCCGCCATGCAACTTTTGCAGCCATTTTGAATCTTTAGCATCCATTTTGATTTTTTGGCATCCATTTTGATTTTTTGGCAACCATTTAAAAGTTAGGCTGCCATTTGCATTTTCCTTACAAACCAAAACTATTATTTCAAATTTAAAAAAATCAGTAGTTTTTTTATAGAATTTTCAAAATAAAAAAAAGTTATTTGGCGGACCCTATACTATGCAAAAAAAAGATGGCATAAGGAAGTCACTCGTTTTCTAAGATTTGTTAAAATATATCCATAAATTATTAAGCAGATAAAACTCTATAAATAATGTATTACTATTCCAAATAATAAAATATAACTAAATACATTTCAAACCGTCGTAAATCAAAAGTTCATCAATCCCATCATTAACCCTTCTCCGGGTACTCTGGGGGACCCATCGAAGACTGAATGAGAAGGATTAAAGTACCCCCTTGTCCTTTGTAAGGGTTTAAGGTCTTTATGGATCATCAAATAAGGTTTTTTTCGAGCATAAAGATATGACGATAAAACCCTATGAAGGGATGAAGGATTCTTGACGGACAAATCTTTCGGTGAAAAAAAGGCTCTGGGGGGCTTATTTGCATTGTGAATTATGTTTAAAGCTGGAGACTTTTGTAGAACATCAAATGTACAATGAAAGGTAAAGGATACAAATTTATTGATACTTTAATATCTATAACATTTTTTAAATCTTGATAACTTACAAAAAGTAAAGAAGAAAAGCAACCTTCTAAGCCCAATATTTTTGTCTTTATATAGAATAATTGGATGATTTGCTGATGGTGTATTGATAAAACTCATATATGTTCAGAAATAACATAGTTTTAAGTTTAATAATAAATATAGTATGAATTTCTTTTAAAAATATATTGAATTCCTCGATATAACAAACGTCACAATCATTAGTTTTAGTCACTGATTTTAACACTTACAATTTTTACTACAATTTGACACTTTTTAAACTGAGTATGTAATTATGTCTTTATTGAAATGAAAATAAGAAAACTAAAAGTATTCTTTAGAATATATTTTTTTTAAGAAATGAGAAAAACTACTTGAATACGATCAATAAAATGATGTCTTTATATCTATTAAGAAAAGATGAAAAACCATTTAAACCAGCAAAATATTTATTTGAAAAAGAAAAGAAATTATTATATATGCATTATAATAATTGGTAAATGTTCTAATCTGTTTTTAATTGCGTTATTAAATAAATGTAAAGGATAAAAATTATTACAGGGAATAACTTTTTGTTTCAATACATAGAATGACGCTATCAATTAATGAAATAATGATAGCAAAATTAACTGAAAAAGCATGAATATATATACTAGATGACCGACAGACTACAATTCAAAAGTTCAAATTTTTTAATATTCTATCCTATACTTTTTAATAATCTACTTATTATCCTGCAAAAACAGATGCAACATGTGTCTAAGTTTTTATATTTCGTAAAAATATAATGAATGGATTAATTAAAAAACTGTTACAATAAGCCCCTAGCTCCCCTATATATAAATGATTATGCAATATTTACAGTCAATTGAAATAATCCAGATCATAGCTATAACAGTTATAAGCTGTTTTATTTGCAGAACTATAAATTTTTGCTCGGCGAGAAAATCAAAATAAATCTTTCAAAATGTATATTTGAAATCATTCCGATTTTACACAAATAAATAAGAAAACTTCGAAATATATCTACACGCACACACACATATATATATATATATATATATAATATATATATATATATATATATATATATATATATATAATAGTATGGCCCCAATTTCGTTATAATTTTTGTAGCTTTTTCAAATAATTTTTAATTTCATTTCGTGGACATTGACTAGAAAATTCTTATTGGAACTAAATATAAATATGTATATAAATGTATAAATTCTTACTAAAGTTTTCAATAATATTTACTTTCAGAATAAACATTTGATAGAATTAGAACCATTACGAATATTTACATATGCATGTAAATTGTATATTTAAATCTAGTATATATATATATATATATATATATATATATATATATATATATATATATAAAGTTTATAAATGACAATGAAGCTCCGTTGCTTGGTGCAGTTTCATGGTGATTTGCTAAAGGCAGTGTTGCCAATTAAAAAAAACAGTCAATTTTATTCATTCTTTTTTCTAATTTTAGCCAACACAACTTGCAAATAGACAAAACAACATCCACAATAAACTATTATGTGCTTCATTATTAGTTTTTTTTATTATATAACAAGAAGTTAAATGGACCGGAAAAATGTTCTGTTCTGTTCCGTTGCGCTTGTTCTTATGTTCTAATATATAGCCTTATATAAAAATGTCGTAGTTTTTTGACAAGTTGCTAAATTAAAACAACTTTTTTCTTTCGAGATTCTTCTTTAGTCAAATAAAAGATAGCTAAAATAAATAAATAATAACTTTTTTCATATAGGACAAAATTGTATTGTAAAATTTCACATGTGATATTTGTATGTTTTGACTATGCATTTTTGAATGATTCAAATGTCGCGCCATTATTGTTTGTGGTGATTACCCATAGACCTTAAGTTAGCCATAAGTGTCAAAAGATAGTGACATAACTGAGTAAACGAGCGTTGCCGACAATCGTGGAAACTCCCGAATGATTAATGTCATATGCATAGACCTTACAATATATGAATAGATTTTTACAAGTGAATTCGATTTTGTGTACATTAATTTCACAGATGCACTGTTATTAATATCGAAATTCTTAAAAAATTATTAGTACACACAATTGCTATTATATTATTGAAATAACACTATCACAGATATTATTTGAATTACATTAAATTTTATGATTAATATGTGATAGTCAATCTATTGTTTATGCAAATCGAGCATAGAATATTTACTTTTAGGTGACATATGACATTTAATCAATCGGGAGTGTTCCAGGATTGTCGGCAACGCTCATTCACTCAGTGACGTCACAGTCCTTTTCTATCTTTTGTCAATTAATGAAATGGAAAACATATAAGGACTAGCAGTCCATGTAATATAAGGTCTATGTGTTTACCTCCCACCATAGAGTGTAACCTCCATCTTGGAATCTATGGTTATGTTAATAAATGAAATATATCTCTTCTTCTTAAAATAAACCAGTATTTTTAAGGATTTGCATCTATTATATACACATATATATTTTCTGAATCTGACTGATATCTAGTCTAAAAAATCGATTTGTATCCACGAATGTTGCTGAATTTGATTAACTGCAAGCTTAATTTAACATATTACTTTCCATGGCAATTCATTTACAGAACAAATAATTGCTTTTAAAAAATCTATTACACGGACATATATATATATATATATATATATATATATATATATATATATATATAATTTAAATTGCTTTTTAAATGCACTTGCTTTCAGCAAAACAAACAAATGAACATCGAGAATTGCAAATAGACATATTATTCGCAATTTCAATTGTACAAATGCATTTCTATACAGAAAACGAATATGTATATATATATATACAAGATAAATTGCAATTAAATTAATGTGCTCTTTCCTTGATACATGCACTTTTCGTCCCATAAAATCAAAATCTAAATGCATTAGAACTATTACACCATCTATCAATGCAATAGTACGTTTATAAAAGTTATTCATCAAATGTCAACAAGGAGAAGATAATATTTTCTCCAGAAAATCCAATTTGCTAATTACTTTATATATTACGAATTAGCTGTAATTTTATGGTGATGCTATTTTGTAATAAACAAAGATTGAATTTGAAGTGATTGTTGAATAACAACAAATTGCTTTTATTCACTATTGTTTATTATTGTTGAATATTAATACAATTTGTGTATTGGTCTTTCCTAGTTG
This sequence comes from Ctenocephalides felis, assembly GCF_003426905.1. Classification (NCBI taxonomy): domain Eukaryota; kingdom Metazoa; phylum Arthropoda; class Insecta; order Siphonaptera; family Pulicidae; genus Ctenocephalides; species Ctenocephalides felis. The sequence continues at coordinate 91,103,595 of NW_020536999.1, forward strand.
GCCGCCGAAGGTAGAAGAGGACTTTTGCCGTTGGTCTTAAATGCTTTAAGTAAATATAATTTTAAAAATTAACAACTAGATCTAAATGTTCTGCTTTTTTATAGAAATGTTTCCATAATTGTTTGCTAAAAACAGTTTCCACAGTAAACGTAATAAAACTTTTCACAGTGATAAAGATCCTGACCGAAATAAACATGTTAAAATGTTATAGGCCTATGGAAAATGAAATAAGTGTACCCATCTTCGAAGATATTAATATGACATTCTTCCTTGCATTGTTTGACATTTTCAAAGTTTTCACTACCAATAAACAAGCATAACATAGCGTTGCCATGACGACGCTACGTTATGGACTCTGTTACTATGGGCAGAAGGTAAAATGCCATTTACATTTAGTTATTCTGGTATAGTTTTTTTATTAAACTATGCCAATTATTTAAAAAATACAGAGTCTAAAAAAGAACGCATTTACTAAATATTGTAGCTTATTAAATTCTCTACATTTTTCCTGGGTCTAATTTGACCTTATCTCAGATTTTTCATATTATATCAGCCCTCAAACTTCGTTATATATGAAAACGTTCAAACGTTATTACATATGAAGAACAAAGAGTTTGTATTATTTCTTTTGTTTTTTCTAAAAGAAAAATATAGATATATTTTATCTTTGATGTGAAAAACATTTTTATTTTTATATTGTGTTGCCTTATGGGTAGCATTTCTTTATAGGAAAGAATATATATCTTATTTCCTATATTATATATATATATATATATATATATATATTTATAATATATATATATATGTATATGTATATATATATATATATATATATATATACAGTTAACCAAGCTGTATATTACAGTCAAACAAGCTTACATTAGGTAATTAAAATAATTCCATATTTGTTTAAATATTAAACAGTTTTCCAAAAGCTTTCCTCCACAATTTCAGATCCTTTGAAAACTTTCAAAATCTACTTAAACACCACATAAAGTATAAACTTCATTAAATCAACTATCAAAATAACAACTTACTAAGTCGAATTTGCATTGGACTTGGTAATCTATCAATAATAATGCAAACTTCAAGCTAAGTTGAAGTTCAAAACTTAGTTTAAACGTCTAAGTACGAGGAACTTTATATTAATTAAATGTTTGATAATAATATTATGAGAAAATCGAGAGCGTTATAACGAGCGTTCTGTATAACGCTGTATTGAAGTACACTGACGAGTGAAAGTTTCCAGTGCATTTCTGTTGATTTTTGATATTATTTCAGAAACTCAGCAAAATATTTGTAGTAAGATATATACAAATTTTGAAATGTAAAATTTGTTACATTTTTATATAATAGTTCTTTTAGAGATAATTGTTGGTTTATAAGTTATAAGCTCACAACTTTAGATGTTACACAAGAAGTGGAGATACAATTTTGAAATTATTACAAAAAACTAATCAAAAAATTGCAAAATCGTGTTGGAAGCTTATAAAATTCTGCACATATTTTTCTGAAACACTTTTCGAATATTATTGTTAATTTATAAGTTATTAGCTTACAACTTTAGATGTTACACAAGAATTTTCAAAAATAGTTGCATGTAGATACATTTTTGTAGGATTTTGTAATTATAACAAAAAATTGCAATATCTTGTTTATACAATTTCAAGCTTATAAAATTTTGCACATATTTTTAATACACGTTTTAAATATAATTGTTAGTTTAGAAGTTATAAGCTTACAACTTTAGATGTCACAAGAATTTTCAAAATAGTTACATGTAGATACATTTTTGTAGATTTTTGAAATTATTGCAAAAAAAACTAACCAAAAAATTGCAATATCTTGTTTATGCAATTTGAAGCTTATAAAATACACCTTTTGAATATTATTGTTGATTTATAAGTGATAAGCTTACAACTTTATATTTTCCGCAAGAATTTTCCAAATCGTTGCATGTATCACTGCACTTAATAAGTCCATAGGATAACTGAGAAAAACCATTTTTTTTGGTAAAATTCTTTTTTTTTTATTCAATATAGTTTCCTTCGAAAACGATATACCGATTACAGCAAACTTCGAACTTTTCGAAACCATTTTTGTAGTACGATTTGTACTTAACCACAAAATTCGGCTATCATTTCATCATTTGGCAAAAATTTCTTAAGAGCAAGCACCTTTTTGGGATCTGAGAACAGGATTTGGTCGATGATGAAGAGATCCAGAAAATATAGTGAATGAAGCAGCAACTCCGAATCATGTTTTTTGCCAATACTTTTCACGGATTTGTGACTTGCTGCTTTGTCATGATGAAGCACCAGGGTTTTCTTTTTCAAATGGGATCGTTTTTTTCGATTTTGATCTTCAAATGTTCCAACAACCTTATACAATGGTCACTGTTGATAGGCTGGCCCTTCTCAAGATAGGTGATGAAGATCATTAGTTGCGAATCCCAAAAAACTGACGCCATAACCTTGCCAGCTGATTGTTTGCATTTTTGCTCATCATCGTGTCTAGTCCACTCTCCTCACCAGGTGGCAAAGTGGTGGAGCCAGGTCCTATCCTTGGTGACACATTGATGAGGAAAAGATCCAGAGAATATAGTGATTGAGGAAGCAACTAGGAGCCCAATTCATGTGCCACCAATTTTACGGATTTGTGACTTGGTGCGTCGTTCTGGTGAAGCAGCACAGTTTTCTTTTTCAAATAGTGCCGTTTTTCGATATTGATCTTCAAATGTTCCAACAACGTTATACAATGGTAACTGTTGATGATCTGATCCTTCTCAAGTTAGGCGATGAAGATCATTAGTTGCGAATCCCAAAACGCTGACGCCATAACCTTGCCAGCTGATCGTTGGAATTTTTGCTCGTCATCGTGTCTAGTCCACTCGGTTGACCAGGTGGCAAGTGGTGAATCCAAGTCATATCCATGGTGACATATTGATGAGGAAAAGATCCAGAGAATATAGTGAGTGAGGAAGCAACTCGGAGCCCAATTCTTGTGCCACTACTTTTCACGGATTCGTGACTTGGTGCTTTGTCCTGATGAAACAACACGGTTTTCTTTTTCAAATGGGATCGTTTTTTTCGATTTTGATCTTCAAATGTTCCAGCAACGTTATACAATGGTTATTGCTGATGATCTGGCCTTTCTCTAGGTAGTTGATTAATATCATTACTTGCGAATCCCACAAAACTGACGCCACAACCTTGCCAGATGATTGTTGGCATTTTTGCTAGTCCACTCGTCTGACAAGGTGGCAAATGGTAAAGCCAGGTCATATCCATGATGACATATTGATGCAAAAACTCAGTTTTATTTAGATTAAACTGCTCCAAATACTTTCACGAATCCCCATCTCGATATACTTTTGGTCGAATGTTAGTTCGCACGGCACCCTATTTTTCCTATTCTAAATATGTCCAACACGTTGTTCTATTGATATCTTTAGGGTGTCAAGTGTCTCAGGTATTTTCACTTTTCGGTTTTCGAAAACGTTTCGATGGACTCTCTTGATACTTTTCCAGTGTAGCCACCTCAATTGAACTTCCAGAGCGTTCAGCATTCTCCAATAATTGTCTCGACTTGGCACTGTCCACATGCGATACTTTGGCAGCAATGGCGTTTTTGCCCATCAAAATTGCCTTGAATTCATGGTTTCGAAAAACTCAAAGGTAGCGTCAGTTAAACCTCTATAACTTGTAAACTAATCGTCAGATTGTCATGAAATTTTGACATATATCTTCTAAAAAATGTTGCTTTCTACAAATTATATGGATGTCTACAAAGCGACATCATCTATGTGTTATCCTACGGACTTATTGAGTGACGTAATAGAATTTTGTAGATTTTAAAAAACTAACCAAAAAATTGCAATATCATGTTTATACAATTTGAAGCTTATAAAATTCTGCACATATTTTTCTGAAACACCATTTAAATTTAATTGTTAGTTTATAAGTTGTAAGTTCATAACTTTAAATGTTCCACAAAAATGTTCAAAATCCTTGCATGTAATAGGTAAAGTTGTATTCTTAATATTTCTTACAAAATTATCTAATGCACATTTTATCTATTTAGATTATATTAAAAGTTTACAAAGTTCTTCAAAGTTTCTGTTCTCGATTAAATTTAAATAGTTCAAGCATCGTTTACTTTATTAAAACTTGTTCTTGTTATTTAAATTAAATAGTTCTTTCGATTAAATTCTGTAGTCCATTTATACAAGAAAAGATTATCTGAATTATTTGCAAGATAATATAGTGTTATATTTTTTTCCATTAATCTTTCTATTTTTTTCAACATTGATACTTTTATCCACTTACTTTACTTTTATACTTTTTTTTCATAAGTAAATAACTTTTAGATGAATATCTGTAATTGAAAAAAGTTTCAGCAGAAAATATTTACAATTTTATAAACTTTTACAACTTTTTTTTAACAAGATTTTTTTATATAATTACAAAAGTTTAAAAGTATATTTCTTTACAGAAAAAAATGTATCTGAATTTTGAATGAATTTATAAATTGAAGCTATAGATAAAATGTATATTAGAGATAATTATAAATAATTTTATTAGTGAAATTATGCAGATGTAAGTTCACTTGTTTTTTGATATAGGTGGTGGACCTTTAAGCCCCCGTTCTACCCTATAACGACCAATTTTTGAATCAAATTAATTTCAAAAATCTGCAAAAATGCAGTCGAAAATTTTAGTCAATCTGTGTGCTTTAGTATGGCGTTATAGACAACCCTCGTTATAACGCTTTTAAACAAAAATATTAATTAAACAAATTGTCAAGTTATAACTTATAAACTAGCAAATATGTTTAATTATTTTTATTTAATTAAACAAATAACTTTTATCAATAATATAAAATAAAAAAAAGGATCGAAAATTTTAGTCAGTCTGTATACTTTAGTATGGCGTTATAGACAACCCTCGTTATAACGCTCTTAAACAAAAATATTAATTAAACAAATTGTCAAGTTATAACTTATAAACTTATAAGCAAATATATTTAATTATTTTTATTTATTTAAACAAATACCTTTTATCAATGATGTAAAATAAAAAAACGAATCAAAGAAAAAGTTGTTGCTAATAAAATTTTACTTTATGCAATATTAATCTAAATTTAAAATCGTAAATTTTATACATTTATATACATACATATATTAAATGTATACATATTTATATACATGTATAAACATTTTTGTTGTATGAAATGTATAACAGATGCAATGAAATGGAATATATAACAAGCTGGGTTGTTGACAAAGCGATTATATACACGTACACAAATACATATAATTATATATATATATATATATATATATATATATATATATACAAAAACCCACATAACGGTCCTTAATAAGATTTTCCACAAACATGTACACCAGAGCAAAATCAGAATTGTCAAGTACAGACGAAGCTTTCAATTGAATTTATAAATATATACATTTATATATTTATATATATATATATATATATATATATATATATATAATTATATTTATAAACATTTGTCTTTTTCTGTTACAGATTTTCCAGGACCAAAATCAACATCAGTGCAAAAACATTCTAAAAATAAAGTTTACAAATATTTAGATTTGTCTTGTCAATTCTAAACTGAAAAAATAAAAGACCTAATTATAATTGTCAATTAGTTAAGTCATTTATAAATACCTAATTATAAACAAATATTTGCAATAGCAAATGCGAAGTGTATTAAATTAAATATTTCACTAATTAATTATTGCATATGAATTTCTCATATTAAATCACTGTTGCATATTTCAAATGTTCATTAAAATGTAATTTAATAACAAATTTCAATTAAGTGATAATGAAATATACACTAATAATAATTTAATGAGAATTACAATAAAAAACTGTGTTTAATTGCGATTTCAAAATGTGTAAAAAATATTGTGAATGCCATCCTGAATTTTGTGGTCTTCAAAATGAACCAAATAAATATTTGCTGTTTGCAGGATCAATCAATAAAATATCAATACTAAATAAAAAGTTGTAAATGAAAAAGCCAAGAGTGAATATTCCATTTCCAAACATTTCCATTTGCCTCACATCCAAAATCCTCTGAATTATTTGACTCCAATAAAAGTTTAGAGTTTTATTCATTAATCTAATAAAATTTCCAAGTGACTTGAATCCATAATCAATTCATTATTAATCTAATGTTTATATTCCTAAAAAAATCCACGTATTTCTGATCTATTCATCAAACCACTAAAATATCCATATGCTACCAATTCGTCATCCATGCATTAATAGTCCATTATCATGATCCAAAAAACCAAGTAAATCTCAATCTGATTTCAAAAATTCCACTTCCAATTCATCATCCATGCACCAATAGTCCAATACATTAACAATTCCCTCTTCTTGATCCATCACTTCATTATGGCCGACAACCTGACCTCCGGCACCAGGTTCGAGTACTGCGGTCCTGGTCTGGACAGCTTCCACACCTTTTACCTCGGCCTGCACGGCTACTTCGCCCTCAGCGTCTGCATCTTTGGATGCGTTGCCACCTGCTCAACATCGTCATCCTGACCAGGAGAGAGTTGAGGTCGCCGACCAACGCCCTGCTGACGGGATTGGCTGTCAGCGATTTGCTGGTGATGCTGGATTATGTGCCATTTGCCAGCCACATGTACCTTTGGCATGGTAAAAGGTCCAGGGAGCAGATGTATGAGTACGGATTGGCGCACATGGTGTTCTTCCATGCGATATTCACTCAGGTAAGGGGTAAAAGATAGATGTCCTAATTGGGCAGTATCTTGATTAACCACTTATCAGTCACTTTGTACCTCAAAGTACTCCTCCTACTACATCCCACTTTATTACCTGGAACTTTAGCTATTCGACTTTCATCAGGAATAATTTTGAAGTTGTACCTTAAATACGACTTCCGAAAGGTTAACGTTGCCATTAAGCAGACCTAACCCTTTTTCAATTCATTGTAAAGCATTCATTTTTCTTTATTTTGATTTGATACATATATATTTGATAGGATAGAATTTTGCTTTCAAATTTAGTGGATAAGAATTGTGAAAAGCGGTTAAATATGAAGACCTTCAGATATTAGCCCAAAAGTTCTGCACAGAATCTGGACAAATATTCTTAGCAGTAGTATCAATTGTGCGCTTTAGAGAAGACGATCTTCAGATATTGGCCAGAAAGTTCTGCACAGAATCTGGACAAATATTCTTAAAAAGTATCGAACAGTGCGCTTTTGAGAACGATCATAAGATATTGGCCAGAAAGTTCCTGCACAGAATCTGGACAAATATTAGAAAATGTATCAATTTGCAAGCTTTAAAGAAGACGATCATGAATATTGGCCAGAAAGATCTGCACAGAATCAGGTCAAATATTCTTAGAAATGTATCAATTTGTAAGCTTTAGAGAAGACGATCTTCAGATATTGGCCAAAATTGTGACAGAATCTGGAAAAATATTCTTAGAAAATGTATCAAATTGTGCGCTTTTGAGAAAACGATCATGAGATATTCGCTAGAAGTTCTGCACAGAATCTTGACAAATATTCTTAGAAAAAGTATCAAAATTGTGCGCTTTTGAGAAGGCGATCATGAGATATTGGCCAGAAAGTTCTGGCCAGAATCTGGACAAATTCTTGGAAAATTTATCTATTTGTAAGCTTTAGAGAAGACGATCTTCAGATATTGGCCAGAAAGTTCTGCATAGAATCTGGACAAATATTCTGAGACAAGTATCGAATTATGTGCAACATGTTTTCAGTCTGTGCTACTTATGTACTTTATAATGGATTTAAATCTATTTAAAATTATATCGATTGTGGATTATGGACCTTAATAATAAACTAGATGATGTTTCATACGATAACATTTCCATGTTACACAAAATTATAAACAAAATAGCCCGAAGCCATACATTGTAAATTCGCACAAATCATGAAGGCGAGTTCGAACTAGTCCCAATTGATACTTTTATATTAATTTATGTTCATAAACAAAGCATAAATGAATATTCCAATCAATCACGACCTACAATTAAAATAATTAGTAAAATTCAAAATCACCTAGAGCCATTTCACCCAATTAATTAAATTTTAAAACAAACAAACATTGGAGCAAATTCAATAATAAAAACACTAAGCGTGAATTCATTTCGATTAACAATATATATATATATATATATATATATATATATATATGTATATGTATATATATAGTGTGTGTGTATATGTGATAAAAAAACAAATCCATATCTCGGCCTAATGAGCAAATGAATAAACATCGTACAGCAAAATGTAATGTTGAATATTTTTTAATAAAAGAGATACCGTGCTTCGATTATATCACGTATTATATATATATATATATATATATATATATATATATATACATCGTATTATCGATACCCGTACGCAATATATCGATATATTGGCAGACTTTTATCAGACGTTGCGATAATATCGCCCCGAGAGGAATATATTGAATTCCGCTTTCATTAAAGTAATACCACAAATAATCGAGGAGCTTGTAGAAAATTTGTAAGAATGATTTTATTTATTTTAACTTCCCGAAGGAGATACATAGATAATATCATTTATCTATTTATAATGAATGATATCAATTACAAATCGTATTGCTTAGTTTTTGGTGAAAGCGACATCTTTATTTCTTAACTAAACAGTTAAAAATTTTATTTAATAGCAAAACCTCAATTATATTTGATCGATTATTAATATACCTTAAGGCGAAATGCTACTTACACTTATTGTTAGTTATTCGTATAAAAAAGCTCTACTCGTTTATTGCATTCTGCCTTCTGCATTCCGCCTGGATCTGGAAGTGAATAAATAACTAGGTATAAGTGGCATTTTGCATAAAAAAGCTAGTTGCATAACCTTTTTGATATTCCTAAATAATCGACTCAATAATAATGTGAAAACTTATAATATCATATGGAACGTATTGTTGTTTCCACTGTACAATTACCTAATTATTTAGGTAATTGATACGACAACACGCAAAAAAGAACGGCTGATCGTAGCGTCATGGAGGTCCAGTGGTATTACACACGAAATATTTACTCAAGCGGTTTTGAATGACCAGGCGTCTAAAAAATACAAAATTGGCTAATCCGATTTTCTGGAGAAAACTTAAACTTGTTCAGAAAGTTAAAAATGATTCACTAGCATCATGAACTTGATTGATCATTATTTTCATCATAAGAAATAACCAATTATAATTTTACACTAGCTCTCCGTCTATCAAGTCTATTTAATAAATAAAATCCCACAGGACATAAATGGTTCCGTATCAGATGATTGCATAGGGCCACATATGTATTTAATGTTGATTAAATCTTTACAATAAATTATGGACAAATTTATTTATTGATAATATATTTTGAATGCACGGCTGTAAGCTAAAATCCGTTGCTACAGTCTAGGAAACTGTTGTAAACAATTGAGAACATATAATATTATTATTATTAGGACATTGTAATATCATTTATTAAACGATAGGTATGATAATAAGACAAGCCTAAATATAAATATATACTCAATACCTTCCAGATCTTTCACTATTTCACTTTTCCTTTCCCATTTAATCGTTTTCTAATCGCTTTCCTACAAAGGTCCAGTAGTCATCCTTTATCAAAAAAAGGCTCCTTCTTTTCCATTTTAAATATTTAAATTCCTCTCGTTTCCATAATAATGTATTATATTTATGTATGATGAAGGCCCCAAAGTTAAGTTGTAACGTTAAACAAAGAGGAGATATGAAATAAAAATAAACTTTTCGAAATGTGTCAGAAGCCTAAACGCTTAAATGGGGGGCTCCGACGGAATTAAATCAATCCTGTAATGCGCCCGAAAAGTTTCATGGGGGGCGGCAGGGCTTATATATTATATATATATATATATATTATATATATATATATATAGTGATAAGGTTTTGCAGCCACAAGTCGAAAAAATAAAAACACAGTCCCGTTTACAAAGTGAATTGTAATGATTGTGAACAATTCTATATGGAAGAGAGTTCACAAATATATCTAAAAGAATGCTTCAACATGAATATAATTCAAAAAAATAAAAATCATACAAAACTATGCTATCAGACCATATGCAAAATTTTTAAACAACTTTTGATTGAACAATCCGATTATTTTATATATTAAACAAAATGTTGACCTAAAGAAGGTTTGAAGGACCTGAATCTGTTTTCATTTTTTTAAATTCACAATGTGTCAATAAGAGAAGTTTCTTCTTCTTTGCTTTTGACAGCTATCAAAACTTAATTAATGTATGTAATGATTTTTTTTAATATTTGAACTGTGGCTGAAAAACCTTATCACAATATGTTTCAAAATCAAATTAAACAATATCAGATATATATAATATATATATATATATATATATATATATATATATATATAATAGTCAAGCTGGGTCTATATTATGCTTTTATATTTTCTTTATCGATGACAATTTCATTTTTCAGCTACAACTTGCATGTTTAATTATGTTACTGGACATGATGGAACAAATTTCCCGAAACGTT
>NW_020536999.1:91115188-91186430 GCF_003426905.1 Ctenocephalides felis
TCTTTGAATGTCATTACCTGCCATTGCAAACAGGTATAGTTTTTTGTAGAAAATAGTGTTGAAAATCAGTAAAATTATTCTGCCGAATGATATGAGCAGCTGAAAAAGACCCAAACATTTTTCTGAAAATAGCCAACATGGCTGGAGGCCCTGCCCAAGTGGAAACCATTGCATTGGCCACCTAAAACCATGTAATACATTAATTCCATCTAGCACTAATATATTTGTTCTCACCTTTGTCAGACAATGAGCAGCTTTGCATCGAACTTTATAAAATGCTTGCTCATTCTCAATAGTGACAGTCAAAGCCATTCGCGAGCAGGAGTTGGGTAGCGTTCCAATGCATCAATCGCTTCCATCTGAGCAATGACATCACGCTCATGTCTCAACTGGTACTGCCATTGGTAATCTGGCTGGTCGATTTGAGTTGATCTAAGAAGAGTCATCTCAGGATCCAGGCGAATCCAGAGAACTGGAGAATCACTGTAAAAGAAAAATATATCAATATGGATATAAAGCGAAAATATAACTTTACTTTACTTACTCCATAGCGCTCAAATCCATATCAAATTCTTCTCCTGTACACAAAGGAATCTTTTTCTTTTTATTTCTACGACTCTTGGAATGACAAGTAATGTCAGCTTTAACAACTGTATTTTCAATTGTAAAGTATGTTTAAAAGTTCCATCAAGTTCTTGCAAAGTAACTAGCAATGGACCAACATATTTTCTAATACCTCTTTGACTAACTGCATCCTGTCTGATTTCCAACTCTACAGTATTTCTAGAAAGAAATTAAATTGAGAAAATTCATTTACTTTTTAATTAATGTAGAAAACATATGGCAAGATTTCCGATTATTACCTTTTTCTATTAAAAACTGATGTCAGCGAAAATCTGGCATGTCCACCAGTCCTCACCCACTGATCAACAAAACCCAGTCATATCTTTGCCGGTAACAGTAAATATAGCTTTTGTGAAGACATTTGTAGAAATTAGCATATGATGCCATAATCCACTGCCTTAAATATAAGAATATAAACAAAAATCATAATATGTAATAAGTTAATTAAATGTATTTTACCAATTTTCTGTGTAGAAGCATTCGTAGCCAAAGCTAATTGTTTGTTAAACACTTGCAGCAGTAATTCTTGACCAATCCGATGTTCCAACATTCTAATGACTAAATGAGCCTTTTTTCTCATTGCCTAAAAAATGCATTAATAAAATGCATCCAACATTAATAAAATGCATGTGATCACATACCTGTATATACTTTGGTGACATAGTATGGTAGGGAAATGGTGCACATTTTGTCCATTATTTTGAGCCGCTGTAGCATGGTGATTGCCTCCTCGTCCTTGGGGCCCTCCAGCACCTGTTACAGGAGATGTGCCAGAGGCAGCGGCAACAGGAAGAGGTGCAGGCGCTTGGCTGGGATCCAAAACTATACCACCATACTGTTCTTCATAAGCCACAACCTAAAAGCCAGAACAATGTAAAATAATATATCAAAGTAATATGACAATATAATCTGTTACTTACATCCAACAATTCCTGTCTAACCCACTCTCTGTAATCATTATTTCCAAAACATTTCTTCGAGTACAACCCACATAGATATTCAGCAATACCTTTATTGAGCCAGGTGTCAGACCAACTCTGCATTGTAATGAAGCAGCCAAAGAATTGTTCAGCTATTGCTTGAGACATTGCTTTCCTGGTTATATAAGTTTGATCAATTATAGCTATGGAATGAAGCAAATGAGTACTCAGAATGCTCATGGTAGTGTAGGCTGCTACATCTTGAACAGTCTAAAAGGAATAAAAGGGGATTTATTTTACAATCTATAAATTAAATTGAATTCTAAAGAAACTTTACTCACCTCATCAACAAAAACTTGCTTATAACAAGGATATGGATATCTTGTAGCTAAAGTTTCCTCATAAAACTCAAAAGCTTCATGCATATATCGAACAGAATTCTTCAATAATGGCATTAGTTGTGGTAGACAAAAGTGGGTCACTTCGTGCATATGGGGGTCCACATAAGTTTCAAAAGGTCTAGAATGAAAAAAGCACAAAGTTATTGATAAATCATACAATACTGATGTATCTAGATCATACCCAACAGCTAAAGCAATATTAGGAGCACAAGCAGGAGTATTTAAAACATAATGGTAAGTCTTCCTCCTCATATCAGGCGTCATAGTAATTTCTACAAGATCACCACAAGAGACAGCTGTCATTGACGCGTCAACAGTGAACTCAAGACTCCAAGTACAAGGCTCGGCATAAGAATCCACACAAGGAAACCAGAGTCTTGATGAGTTTTCATGTGCATAGGTGTACATATGAGCTGCCCTCTAAAAAAAAAAAAACCATCATAATAATACTACCAGTTATCTTGTGATTTTCTTTCACAAACCTCTTCCATGGTGCCTTCAGTTTCAGGCACAACAAAATGCAAGCCACCTTGAGGTTGCTCCAAAGAAAATTCTATTCCAACTCTTAAACCTCTACCTTCACCAATGAGATGGCTTGCTTCATGGGGCACATTGATAAATAATTCTCCTGCATTACAATCAGGATCTATATTTTGAGCAGCTGCTAAGTGACACTTGGAAAATACCTCCAAAGACCTCCTGGTAATATAAAGGATATTTACCAACAATCCTACTAGTAGAAATTGATAATCATGGGTAAAAACATAGAACAACTTACGTCTTTGAATCATTTTTGCAGATATCCAAAAAGGGATCAAAATATTGAAAAGTAGCCTCACAATCGCCTAATGTGACTCTATAAATTCTACATTGCTTAGCATTTAGTTTAATGCTTCTCAAATTGTCTTTCAAAGGTACTATTGTCAATTCCACGAAGCCCTATTAGAAAAATGAGTACACAGTTTGATAAAATAAAGTGAAAAATATTTGTATTTAATATTTACAATTATGCTCTTCCTCTCGAAGCTAATACCAGTCAAACTTAATATTTGATGAGCTGTAAAATAAATATTTTTAATGAATTTATATATCTATACACCTGCAAATGAAAACTTGGTAGACTACTTATAATTTAAACGGTCTGGAATTATCCACTGAACGTTCTTTCTTCATTTTTGACTAGATTAAAACTTAAATATACAAATTTAATATTAAAAAATAAATTTATTAAACATTATTATTGCAAAGTTTGCTTCTAGGTTACAATTACAAACGTCTTGTTGAATGTTGATATCAAAAGCCTTCCAGTGATGCCAATTCTGTCATGTCATAACCTTAGTCATAACAATGAAAATCGTTATGTATACATGCTGCCAACACAAGAACAATATAACGATAATTTGTAAATGAGGCAAATTTAAAATTAACAATCACAGTAAGCAACATTGAATAACATATTATTGCTAATAAAATCGATATATAATATAACTAAAACTACTAGATGTAAGTAGCATTTTGCCTTGAGGCAAGCTGCATGAACTGATATCACTAAAAAATCTATAATTAAATTAATTATAATGCACAACAAAGTGCTAAAAGCTTATGATCAATATATAAATGCGTACACCAATTTAAACAATACTAGAATAATCACAATAATTAGAGCAGGTTTACAGAAATAACCGTTTATAAATTATTCACTGGCTTTCACATGAGCACCCAAGTGTCTCTTCTCATATACTTTAAATTATTGAGCTTTATGGTTATTTAAAGTTTTTGATGCATGAAGAGATTTGCTACATGTTTCACATTGATAAGGAAATTCTCTAGAATTGATAAACTTGTGTGCATTTAAAGCATCAGATTGTGCTAATGATTTATTGCATATTCCACATTTCTGAAGAAAATTTCCAGAATGATTAGTCATATGTTTTTTTAAACTATATACGGAACGAAATAGTTTGTTACATATTCCACAGTTATAAGGAAGTTCTTCAGAATGAATAAGCATGTGTTTCTCTAATCGAATCAATCGTGTGAATGTCTTATCACATATTTTGCAGATATGTTGCTGTTTTCCAGTATGAGTGAACATATGTCGTTTCAAACCTTTTGGTGAACGAAAGTTTCTGTTACATATATTGCATTTGCAAGCAAGTTCTCCAGAATGAATTGGCTGTTCTCTGTTATGAGCAATATGTTGCTGTTCTCCAGTATGAGTGTACATGTGTCGTTTCAAACCTTTTGATGAATGGAAGTCTCTGTTGCATATTTTGCACTTCAGAAGAAGTTCTCCGGAATGAATTGGCAGTTCTCTGTTATGAGCAATAATATGTCGATCTAAATGGTGTCTTAAAGCAAATGCATTATCACATATTGTGCATACGAAAGGGTTTATAGAAATCTGCATTAATTCCTGTTTGATTTCTTCCTCTACAGTTATTTTAGAATTCATAAATCTTTCCAGACATGTTTCTCCATTCTCTGAACAAGATTCAGACTTAATATCCTCTTCATCTTGAGGATCTTCTGCTGAATATTCTAGTGGTTCAATTTTAACCGAGGTAGTTTTTTCTTCTGACATTATTAGATATTTTACCTGATTATAACAGAGAAAACAGTTGTGTACTAATTAATCATGTAAATTAATCAATGATATTAAATTTAACTAACTTAAGGTGATACTTGCAGCATAAGGTTAGGAATTTTTCCCGTCGTAACATTTTAGAAAGAAATGATTTGATATGGTTTTGATAATCATCTTCAAGTTTATCATCCCAACAGGAATATTTTTATAAATTACTTTTATTTTTATAAATTACTATATTTATGTATAATGTCTATTTTAATGTAATGTAAATAATAAAAAGTTTATTTTGTACGTCAAAATAATCGTCAATGTTGGCCACATTGCCACCATGTTTGAATTGTTCACACGTAAAGAATCCTCAAACTGTGATGGCCAAATTGGTAACTTTAAACAAACTTAGATCTGCAATTATTTAAATTATTACATATTGTGTACGTCTCAAGAACGCCTAATACTTTATTCCAACCTTTAGTGAATTTCTAAAAATCATAGAACTTCTTGTCCTTTTCAGGAACGCCCTTTTTGTAAGACTTTTTGTCTTGTCCTAGCTTGTTGCTCGTCAGTACAGTCCTTTTCTTTTTTTATGTTGTTATTAATTGTTATCGATTGTATTAATAATTCTATTATTTATACATATGAAATTAACAATAAAACGTTTATAACAATAAAACTAATGGAATACACGTGTAATGGAAATAATGCATTAGGTTTGGACAACATGGCTAGCACTCGACGAATTTAAATTAATTGTTCAACACAACTGATATATATTCATCGGAAAAAATTTCGACATATTATTAATTATTTTATGACTATTGATTGTACTTTAAAGTTAAACTGAAACACGACAAATATTTAATAAAACAGTACAAAAATATATATGCAAACCAGTATAAACATTTTTTTTATCCAAAACAATCATTCTCTACTATTTTGCCCATTTTACTTTCTGCACCTCCTATGGGACCTGCTTCGCCTACTTCTGGAGCTTCTACGATGCCTTCCCCGTGATAGTCTTTTGCGCGCAAAACGGACGTTTTTAGACTTTGCTTTGCATTTACGTTTTCGACGACCTCTAAAATGGCATTCGATTGTAGAATAATACGAACATGTACAACATTGTTTAATAATTTACCTTCTGGCTAGAATGGCATTGCATTTAGGACATCTTTCAGACTCGCGCCTTTTTGAAGGCTCCGCTTTTTTGGCCTCATTGATATAGGGCTGTTTATCGCTACAAGCCATACAATTCCAAGTCTAACAAATCAAAAACATTAATTCTGTTGTTATAAATCAAATGCCAGATTTTGGCGTCAATTCACAAATCCGAAACATCAACTTTGATATTATAAATAAACAGCGCAACATTTTATTCCACTTACCCTAGCTCCTTAAACTACAATATCAACAGCACCCATCCCTGGATTTTGTCTTCTGAAAGTCCTCAGAAAGTTGAAGAAGGGATTCCTGGTTATCACACCGACTTTGGCGGATTTTCCAGGACAAAACTTGGGGTTACTCTTCTCTCTTTTTTCACAACCTCCGCCAATGTCGTCGTCCGAATCTTCATCCCCCAGGGCTGCAGAGCAGGCAGCAGAACGTTTCCTGGCAAACTTCTTAGAGCTTCTTGAAGATGATCGACTGGAGGAACGTTTTCTCTTGCCAGAAGTCGATTTGGATTTCCTTTCTGAAAAATAGGTATGAATGACAATATGAACACTTGTGTTTATTTTATAATTAAAATTGATTAATTACTTTCGTTTTCAAAATCAGAGGCGCAAACAGTATTGGCTCCTTTTCGTAATTTATCGCGCATCTGAATGATTTCAAACAGTGTGTTGTCAGAGTTGGATAAATTTCTTGACGTTGAGCGAGATCTATGATCTGATCCGGATGGCGATCTGGTTAAATTACAAAAAATACACTAATAATGATAAGAAGTAATTAAGTAGAAAATTTAGCCATAATCTTTATCAAACATTGATTAAACTAGGTGTAAGTGACATTTTGCCCTCAGCAACTTCCACGATATGTATATATAACCACGATTTCAACAAATGGCTTTTGATTTATTCGATCGTACAGCAAATACATCGTATTTTGACAATATTTAGTACAAGTTTGTATGAAAACTTCAACGTAACATAGCCTTGCCATAACATTGATGGTCTATTTTACGGCAGAATCGGCCCATGCATTTATCTAAATTTACCTATTTAAATGATACACGATAAAAACTATATGTGTACCTGCATCAACATGATCATTGATAAATAAAATTGAAGTTAATTTAATTATTAATAATTAAAAACTATATAGATACTTTTGATACGTCATTTCAGAAGAGAACATATGCAAATCTAATTTTTTGGTTTATACATAAACCTGTCCTTCGGGAAATTAATAAATTTTTGTAAACCTTCTAAAAGGATCATATGAGTCGTCAGTTCTGCAATCCAGTGTATATTCACTACTAGAAGGTTCATCACTTGAGGTATCCATCGTCCCTTCACTACCAGACAGTTCACTTGTACTTCTCCTATTCATCATTCCTTCATTATTTCCTCTTTTTGTCTCCAACAATTTTCAAAAAATTATTACAAAAATAAAAATTTAAAAGTAGAATTTTGTTACTGTTTCAAAAACAAAAAGCAATCAAAAACGATGTTTGCTTTTTCAAAGCATGCATGATAAAACAAAAATATGTGACTGATGAAAATAAAATATTTTTATTATTTTAAAATAAAATATAAAATGGACGCAGGTGCAATGATTCGTTCATTTTTTATTAAAGATTATGACGTTACAAGAAAGGTATTTTAAGAAATTATTTGCTCAATTAGGTGTAAGTGGCCCTAGGGCAAGATGCACGTGTAAAGTAATTATACATTACCATTGTTATCACAAATAGTTTAAATTGTAAAAAAAGCTTGTCATGTCATCCGAATCTAACAACACATGTTCTCATTCACTTTTACATGAACTGGGAAACATGGCAAGATTGGCATTTTTCTTCAGAGCAAGTTGCATTAACTTGTAAATATGTAATCGACTTGATCAATGAGAAATTAATATATTATTTACTTTAACTACTTATGAAGTAAGTAATAATACTAAAATAATAATAAAAATATTAAAATAATAAGAATATCGTAAAAATGTGCACTCAATTAAGAGCATTCAGTGATTTTTGAAAAGTTCTTTGTTATTCTTTAAAAAATTTATTACAGCAAAAATATTGAAACTGATAAGTTTGTAATAAAACTAGGTGTTCGTGGCATTTTGTTTAGAAGCAAACTTATCACATACTAGTATTTATAATAGATTAGGACATACACATGCCCTTAAGGGGGCGGTTCATTATTCTAAACTTGGAATAATGAACCGATGGTTTGCAACTTGCCTTAAATAGCAAAATAGCACTCACAACTAGTTCATTTCCTATTTTCTCTAGATTTCGCCATCCACATACTTGCAGGAATTTTCAATGTCGACAGAAAGTCGTCTCGAATGGATTTCCAACGCCTTCATATGCAAAGGGACATTCACCGACGACTCTGGTAACAGTAAAAAATCTAATGACGCCAAATTAATGTAACATTTTTACAACCTGTAAAAGTAAAATAATCTAGGCACAACCATTTTTAATAACACCTTCAAAATATATTCGCAGCCAGTGAAAGCACAAAAACAACCAGCAACATTACTACCATCCTGGATCTAAGACCAGATGTGATAGTTTTTCAAAACGGTGTGGCCGGCAGCACTTATGGTGTCAATTTTACCATTTTAAATATTGCCCAGGTAACAAGTGATGATGAATAGTTATTAAATTATGTCAATTTATCTTTTTATTACAGACTTTGAAGCCCTTGAAATCCAACTTTGACTCGATCCAGCCTCGTAAGTCATCATCGATATTTGGTTCAGACATCAGCATCAAAAATGTAGAAGGTGTAACGCCCGCAAGGCTTGCACCAGGAATCAGTACCACATTTAATGTTTCATACAGGTACAAGAATAAAAAGTGATACTTTTTGTGCATATGCTGATATTTTGTTATCTTGCACTGACTCCAAACAAGTTGCACACGATAGAGTTCAAAATACGCCATGTGGAGGTCTCGGGTTCAATCCACTAGTGACATGAGATAGAGTGTAGAGTGTAAGGTGAAAATATAGCGTATAAAAAGTAGTCTACAAGATCCATTAAGAAGTTAATAAGTGAATAAAAATATAGCTAGTAATAGATTTATATTTATGCGAAGGAATTGGTGGTATCTGACGGTATGATTGAAATACGTAGACTGGTAGATAGTAGTTAAATTTAAGGAATAATGCAACTTAGGCAAAACGCCAATCACATTTAGTATAATTTCAGGCCACAGCATAGTGTGCAGGATGGTGATTTTGTAAGACAAGCTGTGTTTGATACACAAGGAGAAACAAAACATTTAAAAATTATAGGTAAATATGAAAATATATATACACACATATATATATATATATATATATATATATATATATATATATATATATAACCATTTACAAATTTAGTAATAGGAAGTAGACCTCTAGTAACATTTCCTGACGAGATCAAACTTCCTGATACTGCTTTTGGTGTCCCGAGCACCAAAGTGGTCCTCATAAGAAATACTGGACGAATTCGAGCTTTGTTTTCCTTGTACACAAAACCGTAAGTCACATATGCCAGAAAAATCGATAAAAACTTATGGTATTATCCATTTTAGACCATTTAAAGTGACTTCTGAAAAATGCAGCTTGGCCAAATCTAACCACATGCAAATTTTCCTCGAATTTCAACCAAAAATTTTGGGTAAAATATATGGGGAGCTTGAAGTCTATTATGATCAAGGTAAGAAATGCAAGATAAGAATGATAGATGTACAATTTTCATTTAGGAGTCATTTACTCACTATTTACTTTTCCGCAGGTGATAAATTATCAATAATCCTGTCAGGAAACTCGTATACAGCCGATGTGAGCTTGAGCCTGAACGAATTGTATTTTCCTGAAACCTATTTGGGTTTGACAAATCGCGAATGCGTGAAAATTTTCAATTTCAGCAAACACAACATCAACTACTCCTGGGTCAAATACGAATCTCAGGATGAAGGTAAGTGCAAATGCTAATAACTGGAGATTGAATGTATTTGTTAATTTGTGCTTCACCAGAAAATGAAGCCAAAATGAAAATATCTGAAAAGATGCAATCTATAACTGGTTATGAAGCTCAACGTTCCCACAGCGGAGCAGTTTATGATATGTTGGCTTTCAGTAAAGATCAGCATGAGGTTGTTTTGAATAGGATTGCTCAGGATGAAATTTCTGATTTTATGACGAAACCTGTCCTATTTTCGCATCCTGATTTTACTTTCGTTCCAGAGGTCAGGATTAAAGATAATATTTTGATGTTTAAGATGCGCATTTTATACCGTTTGATTGTTTTTTCAGAGTGGCGAAATTTTTGCTGATTCGTTTGCCCATATTGATATTTTTCACAAGCCACAACAACGCAGCGATTCCAAGTTTAATGAAACGGTCGAAGTCAAGGCTTACTTAAACGTTTCAGGTATACTATTTTAACTTTAATAGTTCCAATAAATCTTTCTAAAGTATATATTTTTTTGCAGGAATCGCCCAGAGACCTACGTTGACCATCAAAGCCTGTCCTTTGGGTCCAAACGTAAAATTAAACGTCAAAACTATAGACGCTGGAAACGTCGTCATTAACGAGATCCAGAACTACCAAATACTGTTCAGCAACAACGGTAAATGCAAATTCATTTAATAAAAACAACTAATTCTATTAAGTTTTCTTTCTCCAGGTCCGATTCCAGCAACCGTACACGCGCGCAATAAACCGGCAACCTTGGTCGGCGCCAACATTTCCTCCGAACCCAAATGCTTCTATCTGGAACCTTCTGCTTACGCGAGTTCCATACTCAAATTTACCAGCAACTCGATGGGTCCATTCGTTGAAGAATTTAAATACTTCGTCGAAGAAAGTATGCAGTATTTTAAAATCAATATAACGTAAGTAGAAATCCTAAATAATCCTTGATATCTAGTTCCAAAGTTTGTTACTGCATTACAGTGGCTGTATAGTCTGGCCTAGAATTCACGTGACGGACAACAAAGGAAATCCAGTGAAGTGTATGGTTTTTGCATACGTGATTTTAGGTGAGTATAAGGTAGTATTATAACATTTTTTTTTATTATTAATTAATATTAAATTGGAGTTACCATTTGAAGGAGTATCTACCACAAAAATTTTGAGATTGAGGAATCCTTGCACAATACCAATAAGATATGAAATATCTTCCGAAGGAACTGAAATGCCACTCAAAATTGAAAAGGTAACTTGAGAAATCATAGTAACGGGCCCATGACAAGTACGCATTTAATTCAATTTTATCCAAAGGTAATGCTAAGAAGATACATCAACGAAAACTTTTCTACAAATGAAAGCACATCTGAAGACGAAGGAATTTTTTGTGGAGTTGAACCTGATTCTTACAGATCGTGAGACATTAAATTAGCTGTATCTCTATTTGTTTTTTAGTTATATTTGAATCTGATTTTATTTTTTGTTCCAGGAGTTACACAGAAGAATCTGTACTTGAAGCAGATCAAGATGAAGAATTGGATAAAAACGAAGACAACTTTCGATACTTTTTAAAATATTTTGATACATTCTTAACCGATTTGTTATATAAAAGAATTAAGAAGGATACACGACGGAAAATACTAGTCAATGAGGAAATTTTGGATGGAACCAAAGATATCAATCTGCTATGTAATATTGATTCGGGTAAATAGACATAGATACATTTGTAGCCATGAAAGGGTCATTTATATCATTACTATTATTCTGCAGGAGGTTCCAGTGAATGGGGTGAACAATCCAGCGTTAAAAGTGACATTAGCGATGCTATATCCTTAGATTGGCAAAGTGGTCAAAATGATTACTATCAACTACCACAATCGCCAATAGAGTACCAAATGGTTCCCAATACGGGTACATTGCAACCCAATTCATTTATAGACATAGAGGTAAAACTAAAATGACATATAGCTCCCATCTCCTTTAACATCTTCAACTTCCAGGTAACTTTGACAGCAAACAAATTGCGTTCGCATACCACCGATTTGATCATCACAATGCCTGATTATGAAGGAGCAGGAAAATACGTTGTGCAAGCATGTCATAAAGCCGTTACTCCTGAAATTGAATGTCAACCTGACAGAATTCACCTAGATGATATTATCATCTGGATGCCCTACACGATGACTCTGTTTTTGAAGAGCACTGATGGAGCTGGGTGTTTCAGAATTGTAGAAGAGGTACAAAATACTTTTGATCGAATTAAGAAACAGATAGCAATTGTTCAGTTTAAATTATACACGTTTTAGATGAGTTTCGATGCGCCAGTTTGGATAAAGTGCGTTGGAACTACTGAATTTTTTTTGGAAGAAAACGATAGTGTAAAAATCGAAGTCGTCATCACAGCGAACAAAACTGGAATCATCAAAGACCATATAAGGTACTTTATTATTTTGAAATTGAATTTCTCCCGATTGACATTCGTTCTTCCAGTATTTTAATTTTGGGCGAAACGAAGCCAAGAAACGTTTCGAAAATATGCATGCAGTGTTCTGGTCCAAAATTTGACTTGTCGTGCAAAAAAATTCGTTTGGGAGAAATACCTTTGCACACCACAATAACGAGTGCCTTTGTCTTGACTAATGAATCTTTGATTCCAACTAAATTTACAGTGGAATGTGTAAGCAATTTAATGTAATTCTAATCAAGGATGCATCAATTTACAACTTAATATTTTCAGGTAAAAGACCTATGGTGTAGTGCAAATCCTGAAGGAGGCTTTTTGAGTCCTGGCCAGAAGGTGGTCATTGAAGTTTTCACAAAGATGTGTGAAGCAGGAGAATACAAAGACAAAATACGTGTCTACGTCCAAAATTCTTCACCTATGGTGAATATTACTACAAATCTTTATTTTTTTTGTAAAAATATATATATTTTTCTTCTAGACTGTTACCGTAGAAGCCATCGGCATTGGTACAAGCATAAAATGCACTCCTGATCTGGAAACATGCTTCGAAATCGGTGAAGTTTGGACGCAGATTCAAAACAGAAGGACCATAATATTGGAAAACTGTGGTCCAAAGAGACATGCACTTACTTGGAGCAAATTTGAGAGACCCAAACCTAAACAATCACCAATTGAGGGGTGGGTATATATAAATAATAACCATTAATAAGTGTTTTGCCGTCACTTTTCTATTTTGGTATTGATGTATTTCTTTGGCCTAATTATCGTCTTTTTCAGCGGGTTTTTCAAAATAGTTCCTGGAGAATTTGTGATGAAGCCGTACAGCAAGGCTACTGTTGACGTTTACTTCTCAAGCAACAAACCAGGAGTAATTGATGACCTCTGGTACCTCTTGGTAACATACATTCCATCATTGTCCTGAATGCATTTGGTAGTTTGATTTAATAATGATTAAAATTCTTTCCAGGGCGTCGTCGGTAAAAAGTCTACAATTATAGAAGTTTTAGTAACATCAGTGTTTCGGACAACGTTTGTTGAACCAGAGTTAGAAATTACACCCAGAAATGTAATTTTTACAGTACTAGCAGACGAGAATGGATGCATTAAAGACAAACCAACAGGTTCAATAGAATAAACATGAATATGTGAATAGTTACCTAATTCTTGATACTTTTCAGCTTGTGTCAACTTGAGGAACAAATACAGTGTACCTTGCACCCTTAATTTCACTTTGCAGATGCCATTTTTGATAGAAATTCACGAACAGATTAAATGGTGTGAAGATAAAGTGACTTACGATGATTCGCAAACAATATTTTTGGACGCATATGAAACTTCTTGTATTAGAGTTCTTTTTAATTCTGCATATTGTAAACCTAAGTGTTCCACAACTTATAATACATTTTTAACTGGACATTATGATGGGCACTCCAAATCGGTAAGAATTACTACTTCAATATGCATTTCTTCATTACAATCACATTTTGTTATATTTCCAGGAATATATAGCGATTTTTGCTGATGTTCATTTTCCAACAGTTTTTTTGTGTCCAAACCGAGTAGAGTTTTTAGATGTTGCTTCTGGTTGCAAAGGTGGTGCTACAATTGCCATTGCAAACCATAGTCCTCTTCAAGTACAATACGAGTGGAAATGGAGACGGGAATCTCTTAAAGTTGAAGATACTGAGGTAATGGATATTATGTTCTAAAGAGCTTTCGTTACTTCTTTTTGATCCATAATTTGAATAATTTGTCCGATGATTAAAACTAATGTCAATGCAAAATTATAGATAATAAAGCAGCACGATGAAGAAGATCGTCAAGGAGATATAGAAAGTTTGGAAGAAGAAATCATGGAAGACTTGAAGCCAACTACTCCAGTAGAAGAACAATTTAATGGTACAATACCTTTGATTTATTGGATTTATAAATTAATAGAACGATTTTTTTTCACAATGAAAAATTTTCATGACCAAAATGACCATTATTATCTGTAAAATCTTAAATGTTGATACATCCATTCTGAGTAAACAAATAATCTTATATTTTAAATGTAGATCCTTCCCAAAAGCCAGAATCTATACCATCTGTTACCACAACACCAACAAAACCAGCAAAAGGCAAAAGTGGCAAAAAAGGTTCAGAAAAAGCTTCCACTAAAGGTTCAGCAAAAGCAGAAGCTGAAGCAAAACGCAAAACAGAAATCCAAGAAAAAATCAAGCAATTGAGCATACCAATAGTCTTCCACCATGAAATCGATAAAGAAAAAGTGGTTCCAATACTCTGGCAAATGATGGCGCCAGGATTAAGCATCAGGGAAGATTTGGAAGCCCTGAAAATGTTAAAGAAATATGATGATGATTGCTCGTTTAAAACTTTTACCATTATGCCTTGGAAAGGAGTTCTAAAAGGCTACGAAGTGAATAACCTGTTATTAAATAATTTTTTGAATTTTAGTGATAAAACTTCACATTTCTTATTTTTAGGTAGTGCTAGCAAATATAGGTTTTGATCCCTTACCAAATAAAAAAATATCAATTGAAGCAGAATGTAACATCAAAGGTGGAATTCCAATGGTTTTGACTTTGGAAGGACAAGATGGATTTCTAGAGTATGAAATAAATACCACAGACTTGGATTTTGGACACCAGGTAAATTTAAATATTTATAATCTTTAAGTAAATCAATTTATCATATCTCTAAGTAAATCAATATTAGATGTTCTACAAATCTGAAAGCAAAAACGTTGTAATTAAAAACACAGGACTTTGCCCTTTGAATGGCATAATATCTCAATGCTGTCCAAATCGTTTTTGGAAGGATCCAGGTAAATATGAACAATTAATTTACAAATTTACATAATTTTATATTAAAATGCTTCTGCAGATACAGAACTACAAGGGTTATGCTCGGGTTCTGCAATAACATCACCATGTCGCTTCGAATCACTGAAACCTAACCAAGAAGCAGAGTTTGAAGTTAAATTTCAACCAGGATTGTGCATGGAATTTGAAGAAACTTTTACTCTGATGGTAAAAATGATCGTAAAACATTGCCTGACAATTAATTATAACTAATCACAATTTATTTGTCTAGATACCTCCTTTACGTGCAATACAAATTCATATCACTGGATTGGGATCATATTTCCAAATCTACTTGGAGGCAAAAAGAAATTTCTCTGCACCAAAAAATATCCAATATGAAACTGTAGCATGTTTGACAAAAAGGTGTTACGACTTCAGTGAAATACCTATCATAACTAGCAGAGTTTCTGGTAAAAATATTGAAGGTATACTCGTATATAAGCAATAAGAAGTTATTGTTAATTTTTGAATGTTTTAGAAGTTAGTTCAACGACTAGAGATGAATGCGATTTTGAAAAATTGGTTTTCAAACCGCCAGAGCCAAAGACTTCGAAAAAAGAAAAAAAGAAAGTAGATAAGGACCAGAAAAAGAAATATAAGGGTAAAAAAGATGTAAACGATGTTAATGAAACAGAAAAAGTTGAGGATACTGAGTTTGTGGAAGATTTTGAAATTGACCAAGGTATTTATTGATTATGGTACAATATTCTGGCAAACAAATCGAAATCAGGAAAACAGAATAAATAATTGATATTTAAATTTTATATTTGGAAATATATGAGAAGTGATTTTTTTACCTTACTAATACATTTATAGATTTCGAGGAACTTGATGAAACAGAAAGTGAATTTCCAAGAAAAATAACAGATTGTGAATTGGTGGCTTTGCAAGAATCCGAATGGGAATATATTGATTACTCTGTATATATCAAAACAACTATTAAATAATCATTCAATCATTTATATATTCCATATTTTTTCAGAAAGACTTTCCAACAAAGAAAGCATTAGACCTGGCCCTGGAACGTCATTTATTATCTCATTTCGTAGCCAATGACCTACAACTGTCCACCATGTTGTTAGAGTTTTGCACAAGAACAAAATTTCGAAATTTTCATCCAATTACCACGAAACCAATACTTCCTGCATACAGTATAGAATTGGGAGTAGTCGAAATTGGATCAAAAGTATGAAATTGACATATTTACCGTGAATAGTTTTTATTTCATACATTTCCCAGGTGCGTCATGTTTGCTTAGTTCTCAATCCTAATCCAGAAACTATAAAGTTGCTCTTGAGACCATTTCCTGCACCTGCTGGTGACATCCGAGCTAAACTGATGGGAGGACCAATTTATGAAGAACATGGACTGAGGATCGAACTCAGGCAGCGTACTGGAAAAAATAATGTAGGAAAAAGAATAATTTGTATATGCTTTATTATTTAATAAATATATTATTTTAAGGTCCCAGGAAAACCTTTAACCCTAACTACTAACCAGTACGCTGAACTGCATGTACGTTTTGGACCTTTATCCGAAGATTTCAATCACGAAGACAATATGTTTAGTTTCAGCAGAACAATATACATAGACGTAAGTACCTCTTGATCAGCAATTAATCACCAAAAAAAACAATTTGGTTTATATACTTCCAGGTACATCTTGGTTTGACTATACCAATTTTAATACAAGCTGTGGTAACGAGACCTTTTGTCAGAAATTATCACTTTGTCACTAATTATCTGGGTCAAGAAGCCAATAATGTAGATTTTGGGACTGTAATATATGAACGAGCTAAAAGAATGACTCTTGTTTTGAAAAATGTGTAGGAAAAATGAAAAATGAAAATTTAATTTAATTTTTTGTTACAATTATTTTTAATTCTAGTGGTCTGGTTCCATGCAAATGGTCTGTTTCAATTTTAACTAAATCTGGAAAACCAATAAAAGCATCAAACGAATATAAGTATCCATTCAAGGTGGAACCTACAACCGGTTATTTCGAAATTGGTGGAAACGGAACTTTGGACGTATACTTTGTTCCTGAATGTCAGGCAAGTTCAAGTTCAAATATATTTGACAAATATAGAAAATAAAAAACCGATTTTGTTCAGGGTTCCTATTTAGCTACCATTCGTATATCAGCCATGTCAGGTGGGTTCAAAACGGATATTATTCTAGAAGGCGCGTGCGAAGAGAACCATCTAAAAATTGCAGATGACTTCATCAACATGGAAACTTTGATACCATGGACTGATTGTTATAACACTGTAACAATCACCAATGAAAGCAATAAGACTACCCAACTGATCCTCATGGATTACGATAAGTATATAAAAATATTTTTACAAACCTGTCATCTTTCGCGATTTTATGCATGATCAATTATTTTCAGTGATTATGCTCAAATCGCTTCAATTTGCCGCATTTTATGCAAATACTGCGGCTTGAAGCACGCCCTGTTGCCCATTCTTCCAGGCGGGGATATGATTTTTGAATTGCCTTCCAATTTCAAACAATTTTACGCCGAATTATACAATGAAACATTTTCCAGACAAATCAAAGATGATGATTCCATATTAAGTCCTGGTGGAAGTAAATGAATAAATTTTATATACATATATACATATTCATATACATATGTTGTGAAAATTTTATTAGAAAAAAAGCGAAGAACCTTAACAAGTATAGACGAAGACAGAATGTCAGTGGCACCCAGACGTGTAAGATCAGGGAGTCAGAATTCGTCTAGGAAAAATTTTGACACGATGAGTGTTGGAACCTTTAGGGGCCGAAAGGGTAGTAAACTGTCACCAAGGTAAAATAAAATAAAATCCGTAATGTGTGAATAATCGACAAGGCCTTCAATTTTAGCTCATAAACACGCACATACTTTATCCAAACGATCTGGTGTTAATCAATTCAGAATTAATTGAAAATACAATTGGAATATCGCAGTATCTGACAAACAAATAAATTCCTTTGGGTTATTAAAAATAATTTAAACATCTTTTAGACTATAAAATGATGTACAAATTCATATACATTTATTTCATAAGTTGTTCTATAATATTGCATAAGCTATATCATATTTTTATGTATTTTTAAAACAAAATTCCTAATATATTTGCCCAAATTAGGCGCAGCAATCAATTGGACAAACCTCCAACACTGTCTTTGGAAAATTTGCTATTTGCAAACCAAGAAAACGTCGAAAAAAACATCATAGGTACATTTTAATTTGACTAAATATTATATGATTTTGTTATTAATTAATTTTGCATTTGTTGCAGACTACATAAACGAAATGGAAAAATCTAAAGACACCATGTGGTTTGGCAATCCTGTCCAGAACTACACAGTAGAACAAATGTTAAAGATATCTCCTCCAGAAATTGTCCCGATGCCTCTGTTGATTTTGGCACACGCTGCACCATTCTCAAGTAAAACAATCAAGCTGAAAACTGTACATTTTTACTACAATAAACACTGCACTGCACCTTTTTTTCAGATGGCGACGAAGTGTTCTTCAAAATCTGCAACGATTTGAAAATCCCATATTGCTACTTCGACGATATGATTTTAAGTTGCTTAGCAGATAAGGCATGTCTCGAAGCAGAACCTTTCAGAGAAGCCTTAAATGAAGCATTGGGTAACAGAATTTTAGAAAATGTGATCATGGATGATATCGAACTTTGGAAATTCAAATTCCATTATGCTTTGGATCCCGTTAGAGCCATGGAGAATCGAAGCTTGGTAAGATAATCGGCTAATTTAATACTCGAAAACCCTTATCGCTTATGTTTCTTTCAATTTTCAAGGCGTCCAGAGCGGATACTTTAACAGATGTGACAGATTCTCAAACACTGACAGAAACTGGTACAGTTGTCAGTACCGTGGTAGAATCCAAAAAAACAAAAAGTGACAAAGGTAGCAAAAAAGGTGTCAACTTTAGTAAAATTCTGACACAGGTAAGCAAAACATTCTAAATCCTCAAAATTCAATACTCTATCTTCAATTCCCTTTCATTCAGGAACTGCTTACTTCCATATGTGCTTACATTTTATCAAAATCCATCACCAAGTCAACACCAGTGCTGGTGTATTGTTCAGGATGCGAAACAGTTGCACCAGATCTGGCCATCAGGTGTCTTTTAGATGCTGGATATAGAACAGTGTATATGATTTGCATTTATAACGAAGTTGGAAGATATTTGAAATGGATGCAGGAAGAAGAGAAGTGAGTACCAGTTTGGATACAGTTGTAGTAAGTTCTTTTTTGTGAGGTACTTGATTTCTCCACAGGATTGAAGCTGATAACCAGCTCAAGAAAGACTTGAAACGTGTAAAGGAAATTGAACTAATGGATGCCGATGAATTCGACAAGTTGACAGGAAATGATTTATATTTGTACGAAACTTATGCACTTGCAGAACGCAGGGAACAGTATCTGAAGAAACAGGAGGAAAAATTGAACAGGTACAAGGAAATGAAAATATAAAAGATATTCTTTATTATGTTAGTGATTTTACTAAAAATAATTAGAGTGAAAATAGAAAGTGCTCAACCAGCATCTGCCAAGGACAAAAAGCAGAACAAAAAGAAAGATAAGAAAGTGAAAAGCGCAAAAAGTGAGAAAAGTGGAAAAAAAGGCAAGAAGCAAGACGATACCGCAAAAGGCAAAACACCACGAGGTATTTCATTATCTATACAACTAATCATAAATTTTCCTTATATTCGAATATTGCTTTACATTTTACATCTTAGTTTTCCTATTTTTCAATATACAACAAAGCTGAGTTAGGAAAGATCATGGCAAAACAGGCACAACTAAAATTCTATTCTTATATCGAAGAATTCCAGAAAATTTTGAACATAACTGAAAATTTTCAAGAAAATTCTGAGGGCGTGAGTATTTTATTACCAATCACTTGCCTTTTGGTTCTTCAAATATATGTTTTTTGCGAATAAAGTATTTTAGTTGTAAATATCTACTTTTAGGATAATTTTGAGAATTCAGGTTTGCAGTGTCATGTAATAGAACAAACTCAACAAAATGCATATGTCGACTATTTAAAGAAGTTGTTAAAAAGCATTTATAGCCCTCAAACAGATGTAAGTTCTCAGCCCTAATTTGTAAAACATACAAAACATCCGAGATATTTAAACCTTAAAAAGTTTTCAAATATAGTATTGTTCCAGGTCGATAAAGATTCAACAATCCCAATAAACAAATCGCAATGCGAATACATTGTTGTTAGACCAGAACCAATTCTGGACGCAAAAAATGTACATCCTTATTTTTCCTTGGTACCTTATGCCGAACCAATTGAAAGTATACAGGTAAAGTATTTATATAATTTTATGGACCGATTTATAACTTCCCAAAGTTTTTTACCATTGCATTATTTATCTTTATATCTATGTTAGTATTATAGTATAAAAATATAATCAGTCCATAGAACTGTCAGCTAGCATCAACCTAGAGAGCTCAAAATCAAAAAAGTCTTCTAGTCTTTTTGGATCTCGCCACAGTCCAGGAAATCGATCTTCCAGATCAACATCATCTAAGCAAATTGCAAAGACTTCATCCTTGATAAAAACAAAGGAATCTTCAGGTAATAACTAAAATAACACCCTGGCCCATTCCAATCCCAATATCATCTCTGCTGGTGCCAAGCAAAATTATTTTTATCTTTTAATTTAGAAGGAGTTTTGAAGACAAGAATATTTTTCTGGCTCCAAATGAATCAATTTCCTACAAAATACGATTTTGTCCAAAAGAAGAAGGCGATTTTAGAAGCACTTTTAGCCTGTCGGTCAATGGAAAGAGTCAACCATACACAGTAACCAGCACAGGTAAATTTTTTTCTTACTTATGTCTTTATGATAAATTTGTTATTTTAGTTTAAAAAGTTTTTAGTTTTAGTTTACGATCAGAAATCAAAGTATACGCTACAAACCTAAAAGTTTAATAATTTCGCTAGATGCCTAAAGCGGTATAATTTTATGAAAAAAATTACTACATTCAAACAGTTCGTCAAATAGAACCGCTTATACAACTATGTGAAAAATTCCTGTTTATACTTATTGTATATGCTATAAGTCACAAAAGTAATAAATATTTGTGAATTTTTGGCATCATTTCACCTACAGACAGTTTTTGTTTTTTTCAGGCATCGGTTGCATCCCAAGAATCGATTTTACACCAATTAATGTATTCGGAAACAACATGAGAGCGAAACCTTTCGATGTATCTAAGCATGAGATATGCTTGAAACCAATTTACGTTCAGGAAACAGCTACCTTGGAAATGGGTTACATACCCCTGTCTTTGTATATGGATAGAGAACCGAGGCGAGTAGTAAAAAATAATTAAAGTAATTATTGGATTCCCAACCCACGTGTATTTCTAACCTAATTTTTGACCAGTTTTGAGTAAAAAATTGTAGTTTCATTTTGTAATGTGTAAGGCTGATCTGTTTCCTAAATCCTGATATTATGCAATCATTTTTCCACACACTTTACCTATTGACATAAGAACTATTTAGTTTCTTGTCAGCTAGGGTTTGTCGGTTTTCAAAAACCGGTTTTAAAAACCAGTTTTTGGCGAAAATTATGGAATTCGAAAACCGGTTTTTTAGTGAAAAAAGCCGGTTTTCATTGTATAAATGGAAAATGACAAATATAGCTAAATATAAAAGATAGATGAAAGCGTTTTGATTCTTGAAATCATATCGGTTCAATAGCATATGATATCTTATCAGTCTGCAATGGTTCCCAGAAAGGTTTTGTATATATTAAATATACTTTAAATCAGTGTGATTTCTTCTTGAAGAAATAACTTGCTCTACTCAAACTTAAAAAAAAAAGAGTTTTAAACCCTAGAAGCCACAAATTAAAGAACAAAAAACTTAAAATTATCATATTAGGCTTTAAAAACAATTAAGCATAATTTGGTCGCAAGTATGAGAGTAATTTCTATTTTAGGAAATTTTGTGAGTAAACAAACGAAACGTCGAAGTAGCAATTCGATAGACATTTTCAGTTTTTTTGAAATCATATTTTATTAAACAAAAAAGTAATTAGAATGTTTAAAATTTATTAATACTAAAATTGATATTAATAAGTATGTATCAACATATATCTAAAATTTAAATTTTTTTTTTTAATTTAATGATTTTTCTTTATTTAAAAATGTATTATTTTTATTTAATCGAAAACTTTCCTTTCACTATAATAAAAATATTTTCATTCTTATATGTGTAAATGATGCATAAATAATTATTTTCAAAGTTATTTAATCAAGATAAACTTTTATTTTTTAGTTCTACTAATTAAAATTAAAATAATTTTGTTTAGTATCTATAAAATTGAATAATAAATAAATTCAGTCAAATACTGCTCAAAATTACAATAAATTTGCGGATAAATTACAATATTCAAGCAAAAATTTATTTTCTATATAAAATTCGAAAACCGGTTAAAACCGTTTTTTTAGTAAAATAAAAATTCGAAAACCGGTTTTCTGAAATGTCGGTTTTTGTATAAACCCTATTGTCAACCTTTATTCAGTTATTGTATTATATTTAAACTTGTTTGTAGCCTTTTGAATAATCGGTTCTCGAAACAGTAAAATTTTTAAAAAATTAACATTTTAAAGCTATTCATTGGCTGTCAAATTATTAAATAATAAGTTTCAACGTATATGTGAATACAACGCTTTAATATTTGAAAATATTACAATTTGTATATCATTACATATATGTGCTGACAATGAAAATGCAATTTTCAGAAAATATATCCAGAATCGTGAATTTTTTGCTAGCGAATCCACGAGACATGTTGTCATGTCATTTATCCTTGCAGTAAATTCGTCATGACACATGTCAACGACTGTGGATTTATATGTCAAGTTTGATATATCTGCAGAAATGCCCTATATATATATATATATATTGATTGTTTCTTTTCCGAACAGTAAATCCAATAATAAAAAACAATTAAATTGTTTTTTATTATTGGATTTACTGTTCGGAAAAGAAACAATCAATATATTGAAAAAATCCAGGACTTATCTATTGAATATATATATATATATATATATATATATATATATATATATATATAAAACCAATGTATTCTGAGTGGATAGATAGATATAAATTTAGAAATATGAACAAACAACACTCTTTTTTGCACTAATTTATTGAATAATAATTTCACAAACGTTTCGAGACTAGGTTTGTCTCATCATCAGTGTGTTATAAATTTAAAATCTAAAATATGGAACCTATATAAGCATTATGTGTTATCCGTTACACGTCATTCACTGTACTGAACTGAATTCTCTATCAAGGTCAAATAGATGAGTCATCAGCCCAGTTGAAACTTGGGCCCTATTCCTTCTCTTTCCTACTTGATATTCGATGACATCTATTTGACCTTGATAGAGAATTTAGTTCAGTACAGTGAATCACGTGTAACGGATAACACATAATGCTTATATAGGTTTCTATATTTTAAATTTTAAATTTATAACACACTGATGTTGAGACAAATCTAGTCTCGAAACGTTTGTGAAATTATTATTTAATAAATTAGTGCAAAAAAAGAGTGTTGTTTGTTCATATTTCTAAATTAATATATATATATATATATATATTTAAACATTTTCAACATATATATATATATATATATATATATATATATATATATATATATGTGTGTATATATATGTGTATATATATCCAGGATGTACGAAGTGAGCACCTCGATCAACATCATAAATCCGACGATAATGAAAGTTGAAGTTTTCATCGAAAATTTCGACCTGGAAAGCGACGGTACTTTCATTTTCGAACCGAAACAAATTAGTTTGCAGGTAGAAGACGCTCAAAATAGACTATTACCAATTTCTAGATATGTAAATGTTCATTTTTGTTATTTCATGATATTTAGGTATATAGTTGAGATCAGCCATCACTGACAATTACACATACGCATATTTTTCAGGCGCACACGATGACAAAGTTGTTCATAAGAGCAGCTCCCAAAAAAGAAAAGCATTATTTGGACTTTTTGATCATCAGAGTACAGAACTCACCACAGGTCATCAAACAAGCAGTGTCTTGCAATGGATTCACTCCCAAATTGCAGGTAAATGCACTCACATCACTTAGGCTTTACAATATTACACATTATTCCATTACTAGATTAGTCCCAATTCATTGAATTTCGAGACAATGCTTCTGCATCGAAAAGAGCTACGAACTGTAAAACTCCTAAACAACTCACCAGCTTTGCTCAAGTTCAGGGTAACGAATACAACATTCGACATACCCTTAGAATCTCTTGATCCTAGTTCATTACGAGTTGGACCTAATCCTAGATTGTTAGGAATTCCTCGGCACAGACAACTAAAGCATAAGGTTGGCAAGTACCAGGATTTGGAAACGTCAAACCAAACCAGGTAAATGAAAAGTGTGAATAGAAAAAGAGATTGTTGGTCGTAGGAAAGAAAAGTTTAGATTTATGTAGATGAATATCACAAAATGATGCACTTTTTAAACACCTGTTTTCTAGGTCTATAGAAGTTAATCCTTTACGAGGTCAACTGGAGCCCTTTACTCAAAAACAAATCGACATCATATATACAGCAAGTGAATATGACGTTATGGAAGAATTCTTAGATGTTGAGGTAAACGAAAACTGATCTACTACACATTCCAAAAAGTTCCTATTACCATTTTTGGTTTTTCAGATTTTAGACAACGATTTGCATGAACCTCCTCTGCTTTCTCAAACTGTGAGGCTGCAAGGCGAAGCTTATGATGTTTTAGTTGACGTGACATACAATGATGATTGCAAAGATCATCTACAGTTTGATAAGTGTTTAATCAGCTCAAAAACCGAAGCGAATATAAGATTGAGGAACATGGGAGCCTATGAAGTCGGATACTCGTGAGTAAATTGAACATAAATGTTGAATTTGGATGCCAACTGTTGTACATATTACACACTAAAAATCGCTCTAATATGCTATACTAATTCCAATCTACTTTGCATGTGATATCATTTTATACCGGATGAAATCTAATTGAATAGAAGTTTCTTTACATCTATAGATGATATATAATCAATTATATTTTACCTAGTTTGGGAGTAATGGATACCTCTAAAATTGGCTCTGAAAATTGGCAATATTCACAATTATTGCACAAGATGCAAAATTGGATGCAATTCGATGCTCCTCTAGGTAAATTGCCCAACGGTCACAAAGTTACTGAAATTTGGGCCACTTGCACACCTGATCAGATAATGAAAATCGATAAAGTATGATCAACACTTATTTCACCATAAAGTAAAAACTTGTTTAAGGGAATTGTAATAACAATGAGATTATTATTTCCTTACAGTTGCCCGTGCTAGCAATAAGTTTAATTGACATCATGAATAATGCAGTAATAGCAAGTATTACGGTTCCCATTACGCTGCACGTTGTTTATAATAGGTTTGTGATGTCGAATGTTGATCCCAATTATGTATCACTTTCTTCTTCTATTTATCTTACCAGGATAAAGTTATCAGACACAACCTTAGACTTTGGCACAATGTCCGTTGGTAAAACCCAAATCAAGGAGTTTACAGTCACCAACATTGGTGATCATCAAGTAACTGTTAATATTGTGACAGACCAACAAAATGAGCTAAGTAAAATTGATGATACCGTCAGCATCGCTACTACACAGAAAAAAGGTGACTATATATGTACTATATGTAAATATATAGCTCACTATATTTGATGCATTTCAGACAAAAAAGGCAAGGACAAAAAATCTTCTGGAGGTTCCACTTCAGTGGGATCAACAAAAAAGTTAGTACCTAGTATATTCATTCGGCACCCCTATATACATACATACACACACACACATATATATATTATATTATATATATATATATATATAAAGCGAGAAATTTTTTTTAAAATTCATCATAACTCGACGTTTTATCAATTTTTTATTCAGTATTCTTTTCTCTTCTTCAGGAGTACTAAACCTACGAATTCGTTGTCAATTGGCAACTTCACCATATCTCCAGTTAATGTCACCATCGATCCTAATGCTGCAGCAACATTTACCATCAATTGCTCCGCCAATAAATTAGGAATTGGTTCCGAAAAGATCTACGTGCAAGGCCAACTGTGTGATCCCAACAAAAACATGAAGATGCTTCAGTTGACGTTTGAAGGTGTGGCTCCTAGAATCGATTTTGAAGACTTCAACTCGATATTTATGGATTGCAGTGTTATTGAAAATACTGCCAAGGATGTCGAAATTGGTAAATACAAATTGAAAAAGATCACTGAAGGTTGAAGTACATGTTTTTGGGTATTACAGAACCAGATGTGAAAGATTGTACGATATTTTTGAAAGATGAGATGAAGTTGGCTTTTGGTCGAAACACGTTAAATAAATCTATAAAATTGAAGTTGTATTTCACCAACAGTGGTGTGGTAGCTGGAAAATTAATGTTTAACATCGAAGGCAAGGTAAGTACTAAAACTTAAAAAAAATCATTAGTTATTTTGATATTCTTTAATAATTGTTGATTAACAGATACCTAGTTTTACAATATCCGATCAAGCTCTCGAGTTGGATACTCATGAAAATAAAGCTCTGGAGATCACATATAGACCAACGAAAATTGACCAGGTTAATTTTTGTCATATTGTGCAAAATTTAAGATTAATTATTCGACATCTATTATCCAGTTATACAGATCAATTTTAACCGCCCGCCTCCTGCTGCCTCCTCAAATAATGCATCCAGAATTTCGTCTAGAACTATTAGGCAAATGCCACATGCCAGCGATAGTTGTCTTAGAACCAGATCCTGCAGAAGATGCAAGTAGGACGTTGACGTATCCTTTGACTCTGGTCGGAGAATACAACGAGAATAAATTCAAAATAAAAAATGATGCCGGTATCAGATGTAGAACCATTGTAGAGATCGACAATTGTGATAGCTTTGAATTGATGGCAGGATTAGGAACGCATGAACTACTTTTAGCTGAGACAGGTAACATTGATTAAGAAATCAAGTTGGAAATAATGCTGCTTATTTTGTTTTATTTTACAGATATGGAAAAATGTTGCATGAGCTTAGATTTAAATATTGGCGTTGATGCTGAGTTTCTCGTACGCTACAAACCCTTGGTCGTCGGAAAACATGAAGCTCGTGTCAATATTTTCGTAATTGAAAACA
Organism: Ctenocephalides felis; assembly: GCF_003426905.1. Lineage (NCBI taxonomy): Eukaryota > Metazoa > Arthropoda > Insecta > Siphonaptera > Pulicidae > Ctenocephalides > Ctenocephalides felis. The sequence goes on from NW_020536999.1 coordinate 91,142,449, forward strand.
AAATGCAACACGAAACTGTAAATTTAACAAATATGAATAACTATCTTCAATTTGAGTGAGTTTTCTGAATCATTTCTTTTTCAGATAAATCTATGTGGCGATTCCTACAAATCGGAAGTAGTGATCCTGGACCTGAAGATACTACGTCCTTATTTAACAACATCGACTGGAACTTCAAATTTTAGTCTATCTACACAGTCATCGACAAAAAGTCGAAGCAGAGGATCCAAATCTATTTCAAATACGTAAGTACAATAATAGTAATTGCACAAAAGCTTTTTTTAATTATCTTGAACGTACTTTTTTAGGAAAAGCAAGAGTAGTAGAGACTCTCGCTCTCTTTCGGGGACTCAAAAAACCCTAAAGGCATCTCAGGATACTTTGAGGTCTCAGATTAGTCAAAAGGAAGCTTATCATGTGGTTTACGCATTAGACTTTGGTAAATATTTTATACAAATGAAACAAACCAAGCTTTTAAAAATCCTGGTTCCCCAAACAGGTAATTGTTACATCAACCAGGACAATAAAAAGGAGTTTGTTATGAAGAATTTTTGTAGCAAAACCGTTTACAGAGTGGATATCTGCAAAACTAATAATGTAGTGTTTTTGCCTAAACTTTTTCATCTTTACCCAGGACACAGGAAAATTGTGACTGCAGTCTTTAAGAGTGACAAGACGTGCACTTTGGATAAGGTGAGTGGTGACCATGCTGGCAATTCACAAAAATAGTAATGATGTGCTAATATTGACGCTCAAAAAACTCAGCTTTACCAAGCAAATTAAGATTTCAGTACCTATTAACGTTTATCAATTTCAAAGTTTCCTACTAAATTTAATGATCATAACATCATTTGCAGGTTTTTCTGACAGCCAATTTTCAGCCCATAAATTTACAGACATCCTTATCAATCGACAGTGTACCTTGGGATGACACGTTGACTGAAGTTAAATGGACGAAAGAAGAAGAACTCACAAAGTAAGAAAGACAAAGGTTTTATTACTTCTCAGTTTCAAATCATTGTGCAATGTTTTTCTTTCCTGACAGCATTTGTTCAGAAAAATACCACGTTGCTCGAAAACTAGAAACACCAATACCTGAACCGAACTATGAAGTCATTAAAACTAATGCTGTACACAACTGTTATGGTCCATCCTCAAATTCCATCCATTTCCTAATCAGCGCACATACTGATACCAGTCAATATGATTCCAATTTGACCAGTGATATTACATTCCTGGATACGGTAATATTCCAGGTAAGAAAACATCACAAGATTTATGATCAATCGTGATTTGTTTAAATATTGTGTGTTCTTAGAGAAGAATTCATGCAATCAGGATTACCAATACTGGAAGTGTAGACTTGTCGTATGTTGTCACAATATGCGATTTGGTGTTCAGTCCTAATTATACTAGCACCATCAATTTTTCAGTAAGTTACAAAATATGTATATATATCTTTACTAGAAAAATTTTAAATACCATTTTATATTTTCAGTCAGCATCCTTGATGAAAGAATCCCCACAACTTTCAAATCAAGATGAAAACTTAGTAAATTTAGATGAAGTTCTGACGGATCAAGAGCTGGCAGACGTGCATATAACAAAAATTCTGCAAGCTTTGAGCACTGATGGCGCAAAAAGTCCAGGAAAAGATCTACTTGAAGACCTAGTGTCACTAAAGAGCAAAGGTAAAAACTATCATTATACTACGTAGGTATTATAAACTATAATCTTATACTTTAGATCAGGATATTTGTTCGCGCTCCGTAACTGTCGAAAGTTCTATATTTTCTGTCAATCCAAGATGTCAACGTCCTTGCAATTGGCGGCCAGCACCGCACGCAGAATTTTGTTTTAGAGATAATAAATCTCAGGATGATGATGGACGATTCTTGTTACCAGTTGGAGAAACTGCAATCTTGGACGTTTTGTTTGACCCAACACATGTAGGAGATTATAAAGCGAGTTTTGTGATCAACTTTGAAAATACTGATGAAGACAAGGTAAGTTTTGTAATTGACTTAGCACAAATGCATGCCCAATCGTGTATTATATTTTTTCAGAAAACTATCAAAATCCAAATGTTTGGCAAAGCTGTAGAACCTTACTGTCTGATTCTGCTACCGGAGATTTATAAAGACATGGATCATCCCGATGTTGGACAGGCCAGGCTTATCCAATTTCATGAACAAATCTTGAATACAACCAGTATAATGTAGAGGAATTATTAAAACCAAAAAATTAAGCAAAACGATGCAGCTAATATTATTTCGCCTTTTTCAGAACTTTTGAAATACTGAATTGCACCTGCGTCAGCTACATTATAAAATGGCACAAAATTCCAATTGAGAAAATAGATGATAAAAGTGCTTTCAAATGTTTGACTCCGGAATTACCCGTGGACAGTGGGAAAAGAGCTGTTTGCAAATTCAGGTAAGAGTGTGAAAGAAACTTTATCGTTTAATAAAAAGGAATTCAATTCATTATAGATAAAAATATATAGATTATATATGTATAATATTCAAAACGGATTACAATTAGATCAAAAAGTGCATTTTCTAGAAGCATTGTATAAATAATTTTTTCAACGAGCTTTTCAGAATATGCAAACTATAGTTGGAAACTTTAATTCTAGTATACTAATTAAAATAAATCTTGCTTCTGAAGTAACTAATTAAAATATTATAATGAGCAATTAACAATTAATACGAAAAGTGGATGCAGCTCATTTGATAAAATATACTTCATGAAGTAGAAACTTATATATTTGTATAAGAAAAATCGATTAACTTTAAGTTCGCCTATAAGATTCAGTTAAATTAAAAAAAATTATTAACGTTTGCAATAATAGGCCATGTTTGTTCCTTGAGGCAAAATTCCACTTCTAACAAGATTGACATGTGATTTATAATAAAGAACGTTAGATTAAATATGAAAATTATATGCCTTTTACGAAATCATATTTTATAAAGTGGACTTTGATATACAATTACATTTTATAATATTTCAATTTATATATATATATATATATATATATATATATATATATATTTTGTAGAGTTTCGAACAAGAATCCAAAAATAATACAAAATAAAAAAACAAGAAAAGTTTTTAATAAACAATTTCTTTATTTAATTATTTGTTTACTGTCAACGTTTCGGAACTAGGTACGTTCCATCTTCAGGACATCTGTCAAGAAACATGATCTTGATAAGATTTAAGCAAACAATATGTTTAAGAATAGACAATAGATTTTTCTTAAATAATAAATTAATTGTAACAAATAATAATGTACAGAAATATGATAATATGATCAAACTGAAAATGATAAAAATAAATGAGTGGATTATCAGAACAGGATATTAAAAATGATAGAAATTTTTTTGAAAGTTATGGAAAAATTTTTTAAGAAAGGATTAATGATAAAATTGAATTAATTACCTGTATGTTTGAATATACGTTTATATATATATATATATATATATATATATATATAATATATCGCATGGCATGTAATATGCATTAAATTAATTATCAAAAAATCGCCCTTGAAATTATAATTAATAATGTTATTTAAAAATAAAAATCAATTTCTCAAGTTTACGATTGCATCTTGTAGACGTTTTAATTGCATTTAATGTGTTCGTGGCATGTTTAAAAAAAACCTTGGACTTATATATATATATATACATATATATACATATATATACATATATATACATAAAAAAATCTCTCACTACTCTTTGTCCCTACACACTTTCAATCATCGTAATTAGGGTACCCGGGGTACCCCCCATCCCCCAAAGCCCCTAAAGTGTAACAGTTTTAACTCCAAGTATATGCACAGTATGTAAACAATAACAACCAATTCGATTACTCTATTTTATTGCTATGAAGCTCGGAATGAAATTTACTAACCTTACTAATTATAAACTAAACTTCACTAATACAACTTTCAGAGACTCCATTATAAACAACAACAATGCATGTTTCCGCCAGAACTACCCAGTAGTACCAACTACATCATGAAATCATAGACATAAACTATATATATTAGGGTTGGTCCTTAATATGGATATTTTCGAATTTCTTTGCTCACAAGCGCTCAAATGATTCCAAATTGATAAAAAAAAATCTCTGGAAGTTTTAGCTCTTAATATTAAATTTAAAATAGTTCGCACCCCAACCAAAGATAATTCGAACTATATACAAGATACAGGTTGACAGTAGAGCTCACATGGCAGTGAGAAAATAATTGGTATGGCGGTTATTTCAAATTCGTAATTACATATGTTACGTTAAATGAAGTTAAATTATTTTATATATATATATATATATATATATATATATATATATAGGGTCCGCCAAATAACTTTTTTTTTGAAAATTCTATAAAAAACTACTGATTTTTTTTAATTTGAAATAATAGTTTTGGTTTGTAAGTGATATGCAAATGGCAGCTTAACTTTTAAATGGTTGCCAAAAAATCAAAATGGATGCCAAAAAATCAAAATGGATGCTAAAGATTCAAAATGGCTGCAAAAGTTAGATGGCGGACTCTTTATATATATCCTTATATTAACATAGTTTGAATCTGACATTTTTCCTTATATCAATCATTTTTCTAGTTTTACATAAAAAAATGCATTTCCATCATAATTTTAGGTTTTATGCACATATCATTTATCAAAAATGAAAAAAATGCAACGGGCGCACACGAATACATGATTAATCAACACAAAGATTGTATCGAATGTGAATTTGCATAAAAATCTGCATATATATAAGATTACCATGATTAATATATATATATATATATATATATATATATATATATATATATACGTATATGTATATATATATATATATTTCTGTTGTGTATAAACTAGTAAACGTTTACATCTGAGACATCTGCAAAAGTTGTAAGAGGGCTCAACAAGACTTTTATTTATTGGAAATGTTGCAATGATTAAGAATTAAAATAATAAATAAGAAAAAGTTCACAATCACACCACCAAAAATTTTGAAAAATTATCACAGGATCCAATTAATTATAATTAAATAATTATTAGTAAATAATGAATTACTAATTTACAGCTTCACTCCAACTACAATTGGTGAAAATTCATCATTTTGGTATATGGAAATTGATAAACAACCAGGAATGGATTGGAAATTTTTAACCATTGGAAATGGCTTAGAAAATAATTTGGAAAATGATAAAAAACAAGAAACTGTTGAAGATCCTAACAAACCTTTTATCTTTGATAAACTTTAAAAATTAAAATAAATATTAAAAATCGTATTTTCATTTATGAATGTTTTCTTTAATTTCTGATGTCAAAACTTCATTATAATTTGATTGAGTAATTAAATGAAAATTTCACGTTTCCATCTTTGTTCGTAAAAAAATAAATATTTAATATTAAAAATAAAGTTTTCTGCTTGACGAGTAATTCACAAATTAAATCCTATTTATTGTTAATTCTATTTATATATTATAAATTATATTGCATTAAAATATTCTATTTTTATTTATTAGTTATTCATTGGTAAAAATCAATTATTAATTAATAATAAACTATACTAGTTTTGTTTTTAATTTAAGAAAATGATTCAACCACACATATAATTTATTATCATTAAAAACATTTTAGATAAACTTTTCAAACAGAACTTTTGTTATTGTTTAACATTTGTTTTTACAAATTTATTGTTAGGGGTAAGCTTTGAATATTATCCAGAATTTACACACATTAAAACAGAAATGCACAATACTAAAATTTCGAAAGACCAATATAAATAAATTAATAAATTTGTCGCCATTTGAACGATCGTATGGAAATTTGTTTATACACCATTAGAAAGAAGTTTGTATACCTTCTGGTTTGTTTAAACTGTCAACATTCAACAAATTTTAAATTTGAGGAATTTGAGTTCATACAGAAGAGTTCTTATTCCAATCTGATGTTCATACAAAAAGCATTCCATAAGTTTGCCCATCCATTCAGTCAACATCCATATCTCATATTTGTGCAATATCATAAGACTTGCCATCATTAGCATTTGACTACAAGTTCTTCATTTGATATCATTTGACCACAGCATTATTTAATAAGAACAACAAATCTAAACATCATTATCCAAAAAATACTTCATATGATTATCCGTTTATCCATTTATTCAGTGAACATCCAATAAATCATCATCTGCAATCATTTGACCAAAACACCCTTTACACAGTATCAACAAAAATAACTATTTTGATTCAATTATCCGATATTCATCCAAAAGGCATTCATGTCCATTGAACAGAAGTTTGTCACTCATTCAGTCACCACTCAATTTATTTATCTCATTTTAGTGCAATATCTTAAGAATTTGATACCATCCACATTTGGCCACAACCTCAATTACATAGTATTAATAAAACCATCGAATCACTACCATTTGAAAAACTTGACGCACTTAACAGGAGCCCAAAACCTTTTTAAGATAGGAATGAATTCAGTTGCCCAACAAATAGCAAACATCAAAAACGTCACTGAAATCAATGTGAATGCATATTCGTGACGAGGTATCAACAATACATGAAAATAATCCCGGACAGCATTGAAAGTACTTTGAATCGTTCTATTTTCATCGCATGTTGGTGAGGTTTGAATCTCATTATCCACATAATAAACCATAGTTTCATTCATGTATTGCGGGACTAAAATATCAAGATATCAGGATACCAGGATAAAGATTTATCAAGTATGAATTCCACTTACCACTTTCATCAGCAATGTTTGGAACTTCCGGAACATCTCCTGCATTCGCATAAACTTGGTTGTTTAACTCAGTATCATCAGAAAACCATTCCTGGTCATCATTACCAGTAAGCAATCGTTCAGAATCATCTTCATAATAATAGTCCTCATCATTCCCATCATACACCTGGCGATTTAATAACAATTGTATCACTTTCAATTGTATGAATGATTGGATATATAGTCAAAACTATTACATACTTGACTCATTTTGGTTTTGTTGTCTTCATATCCTGATTTACGCTTAGATTCAATCACGCTCATATGTTGTTGAACAGCAGGATCCATATAACTCTTTCTGTTCATTTGAGGCCTTGGAGCAGCAATCATTCGTTCAGCTGAAAATAGTTACAAAAGATTTATAATATATTAATAAATAGAAAGATTTATTACAAGACGTTACATAGTTCTTGCATGTCATCAGTTTTGTAGTCCTGGGACATTTCTTGGGCATAGAGTGAAGGCTCTTTCGGTTCTTGCAGAGACTTTCTTGGTGAATACATTTGGGCCTGAAAACCGAAAACAATTAATTTAAACATATATAAACAATTGAAACAATATAATATAAACAATTGAAACAATATAATATAAACAACTAATTAATTATTATTTTTATAATTTTATTTATTAATGATTTAATTTATTATTTATTAATATATATTAATAAAAATGATTAAATACATTTGTACTAGGATTTATACAAAAACCGACATTTCAGAAAACCGGTTTTCGAATTTTGATTTTGCTAAAAAACCGGTTTTAGCCGGTTTTCGAATTTGATATAGAAACTAAATTTTTGCTCGAATATTCTGTAATTTATCCGCAAATATAGTGCGATTTAGAGCAGTATTTGACTGAATTTATTTTTTGTTCAATTTTGTGGATAGTAAACAGAATAATTTTAAATTTTATTAGTAGAACTAAAAAATAATAGTTTATCTTGATTAAATAACTTTGAAAATAATTATTCGATATTCATGCATCAGTTTCACAGATAAGAATGAAAATATTTTTATGATTGTGAAAGGAAACTTTTCGAATAAATAAAAATAATAAATAATTTTTTTTAAATAAAAAACATTCATTAAATAAAAAAAAAATAGATACATGTTGATAAATACTTGATAATATCAATTTTAGTGATCAAACCTTTCTGGGAGCCATTGCAGACTGATAATATATCAAATGCTATTGAACCGATATGATTTTAAAAATGAAAACGCTTTCATCTATCTTTTATATTTAGCTGTATTTGTCATTTACCATTTATACAGTGAAAACCTACTATTTTCCATTAAAAACCCGGTTTTCGAATTCCATAATTTTTGCCAAAAAAACGGTTTTTAAAACCTGTTTTTGAAAACCGACTGTACTAATATTGAAGTAACGTTTACCATGCGCATTCAAGCCTAAGTAGGAATGCATGAAATGAGATGTTTTAGACTTTTTTAATGTGATTCATCTAAAAGTTGCTACATTTCAATTCTCATTAAGTGGATTGAAATATCAATATCGACCAGAAAAATACTCAAGATTTTTATTGCTTAGAGATGAAATTGCCCTATTACCTCTTCAAATGATGATGGTTCTGAATTATTATTATATTGATCATCGGATGGTTCTCGATTGTAAATTCTTGTTCTGTTTGTTGATTCTTGAATAGTGACACGACGATTTAAATTCGTTTTTGGCTGATTACTAAAACAGATAGAAATGAATTTTTGGAAGAATGAAAATCAAACGGATATCCTTGACTAATTACTGAAAATAAAGAAATGTGTTCTTGAATAGAACACATTTCTTTAGAACATCACCAAACATATTTGACCTGTATAATCTGAACTTTGTAAGTGAAAAAATATTAAATTAAATATATAAATATAAATAAAAATTATAATTTACATCATATTCGACATCAATCGTAAAAAAACTTTTTTAACAAATTTGTTTTTTTCCTATTATCTGGATGGATGCCTGCATAATATATATATATATATATATATATATATATATATATATATATGTGTGTGTGTGTGTGTGTGTGCATATGTGTCAAATGTATATTTGCGTGCATAATAAATCAGAAATGGAGTACTATTAATCTTTTAAGTTTCTTCTATCGTGCCGAAAGGTTGATTCTAAAATGTATTTTTAATACAGGCGACATCATTGAGGTCTCACGAAGGAGAATTGTTTATACACAGTAGAACGCCGTTAAGACGGTCATGCTTAATACGACTTCTCGCATCATACGCCACTTCACGCCAGTTACTTCAAAACATGTTTTCATTTACTTATTAACTTCCTGAAGAAAAAGTTTATCTTCACAAAACAAGTTAATCCTGCGCCAATTTTATACATTCAAAAACTGAAAGATATCATTTGAGGATCGTGATGATTAATTTTTGGCAAGACCGCTAGGGGTTTTTCTTAGTAACTGATTATTAAAAATATTTTTGTTTGCAATTTTAATTAGCTAATTTATCCATAACCATTGGCTATGGATAAATCCTGGTTTATATAAATATACTAAAATAGTAGAGGCGTACGACAAGTGGTAACATTATAAAAATCAATTGAAGTTTAAATTAATCAGGCAGGTGTTCGTTTTTCACTGATGTGTAATAAAATCGAAAAATCTGCAATAGTTTATCACATTATGACGCCCTACAGGAACTCGATATAATTATAAAACTAGTGGGGCGCATGGCATCGTGCCTTAAGGCAAATTGCTGGAACTTTCCGTACCAAAAATTATTATTTTTTTAAAAAGACTAACATTTTTGATAAAATTTTACTTTGAAAAAATTAGACTTTTGAGAAACTATAAATTTGACAAAAAATTACTTTTTTTAAAAAAATTTTTTTTTCAAAGCAATCGTACTGCTTTAACTGCACTTATTGTTAAAATCTCTATAAAATATCTGATAATTTGATGTGCATATGTCTAATGATCATTTTTCACCGCCAAATGGCATTTTTTTTACTTTTTTCACTAGGTCTCTGAAACCGCTAGACCTGCCTTCATGAAAATTTGATCAATTCTTCATCTTGTTAATACAAGTAAAATATTTTTTGAATTATTCAACGGACGCTCCGTTCTCTTAAAAACTGAGTTACCGTTTTTGGCACTTTTTGTCCGGTATCTTCGGAACGGCTAGACCCGCCTTCGCCAAAAACTAATCAGCACGTCTCCTTATCAATACGAATCAAATGTTTTTTTGAATTATTCAAATCGGTTGATCGGTGTTTCCGAAATCGTCGACGAAAATTTGTATCCGCACACACACACACATACACACACACATACTTACATACACACACATACATCCATTTTTTCTAAGGTATGCCGAAATGTTCAGAAACCTCTAAAACGTAAAGATATATAAAAATTTTCATTTTCGATTTTTTTGCGATTACTATAACTTGCCCTACGTGAAGTTAACAATAATAATTTAATATATATTAATGAAGTCGATTATTTATTTACACATGTCGGGAAGTTCATGCAACTTGTCACTTATAACAAGTTTATTTATATTCTCCTTGCTTCTTATCCTCCATGGTCGCCCTCCTCCGCCCCATCGTCTCCAGGGTACCCCAAACCAACGACATGTAATGTAGTCGTCGTCGTTGATAAATGCACGTTTGTGGCGAATTTGTATTCGTTCCGTGCAATGTAGAACTTTCGAATGGGGGCATATCATTTTTACAATATTGGATGCACAATTGTACATATAAATATAGATTTTAAATTAAACTAATGACTATAGAAAGACTAGAGATTGAAATCGAAGGCTATTGAAGACAAATATTAGATAGAACAATATTTGTTCTATAAGGATAATTTTTACATTTCTCGACGTTTTGAAGGTTTCTGAACATTTTGGCATACCTCAAAAAAAATGGATGTGTGAGTGTGTGTATTTATGTATGTATGTATGGATACAAATTTCCAGTCACGTTTTCGGGCGCACGGATCAACCGATTTGAATGATTCAAAAAACATTCGATTCCTATTGTTAGGGTGAAAAGCTGATTAGTTTTTGGCAAAGGCAGGTCCAGCCGTTTCGGAGATACGGAGCAAAGAGTGCAGAAAATAGAAATCGACTTTTTGAGGGAACGGAGTATCCGATTTGAATGACCTAAGAAACATTCGATTTGTAATGATTGGGTGAAGTGGTTATTAGTTTTTGGCAAAGGCAGGCCCAGCCATTTCAAAGATACGGAGTTAAATATGTAAAAAATGGCAGTTTTTGAGAGAACTAAGTGTCCAATTTAAATGATTCAAAAAACTTTCAGGTTGTTTTAACAAAATAATTGATTTTGGAAAAAAAATTGTATCATTTTTTTTTTAGTTTTTTTTTGTATATCGAAAATAATTCAAATTTTATTTTTAATTCTGACTATAGCTCTAATATACTTTAAACAAATAATTTCAACTTTGCAATTCAGCTTATATAATTCTTATAAATATTAGACAATGTTACAATATTTATAATAATCTATTTCAAAACATTCTGTATTCCTCGAACATTTCCTTATGGTACGGAAAGTTCCAGCAATTTGCCTTAAGGCACGATGCCACCCACCCCACTAGTTAAACTTGATATTGTATGGTTTGTTTTTTTCTAATTGTAAGGCAAAATGCATGAATTTCCTGACATGTGTAAATAATCGACATTCAGTAAGAAATTGCTATATTATTTTATTATAAGTAGGTATATTGAATTAATGTAGGGCATTATAATGTTAGAAACTAATAAAGTATTCAATTTTATGCCAAACATGTTAGTTATTTTGACAAATAGTTCTAATATTATACATTATCAAAGCAAAAAATATCAAATCGAAGTGTCTGCCAAACTATGTCTATTTTAAATTGCAGTTTCAAGGTATACCAATACTCAATCTCCATTAATGACCACATAAATCCTAAATAAAAACTGAAACCAATAAATTTCAGCATTTTAACAATTTTACCTCCAATAAGACTGTTGTCCTCTGTCCTCGTCCATCTCAGCAATTGGCTGAAGATACCGATCACTCTTCCTAGCATCCATTGGATTCATAACCCTGGACACAGATCTACCTAAAACAAGGAAAATTTTATATCAGAAGCCAGTTAGTCCCAAAAGAAAAAACAATTGTACCACAGCATCTATTCTGGAGCACTACCAGATTAAACAATCAATAAAGAAATATCTTAATTGGGCTATTGTATACAAACTACATCAGGGGTCCAATTTAATACTAAAAGGTATATTTGTAGATCAGAAATATATAAATTCGCCCACTGCATTATTTTAAACTGAAGTATATCAGGAATCTAATCAGACATATAAATTGGGCCACTAGTAAACCAACATAAATCAGAAGGCCAATATACTAATAACAATTACCTCCTAGTCCAGCATTAGACATCATTCGGTTTTGTACAGTTTTTTGATTTTGATTTGGGGAAGGATTAGAAGGAAAATCAGATGTCGACTTGAACATCTTACTAGTTCTTGGCATGTTCAGATTACTTGTTTGTGGCATCTGAAATAGTATTTTTCAACATAGTTTAGACATTATTTAATGGAAGGTTATAATCTTTATAATTTTTATACAAATACATTCTCGCCGATTTTCTGGATCTGGACAGATTACACAGGTCAACAAAGAAAATGGTGCAAACGATTTCAATACTGATTTTAAGTATATTTGGGGCGCTGATTTCAAAAATGACATTGTTTTTTTTCTATGAGCTTTAGTTTTCAAGATACGATATATATGATATATTTTACGATATTAGGTGCGCAAGTAAGTTCTCGCTGTTTTTTCGATGAAAATGTAACTTTATTATAAAAAAAATGCATCAATTGAGTTCGATACAGTTCTCCAGTGATGGTTTCACTCGGTTTCAACAGCTCATAACAAATAACACCGACCTGGTCCCACCATATGTAGAGCCATAACCTTCGAAGTGAATATTCGGCCGAACCGAGATTTTCTCGTCTTTGGATTGCAGTAATGTATTCATTTTTTATCACCTGTCACGATGTGATGAAGAACCTCTTCTTTTCTCGCCACTGGAGCAGTTGTTTACAGGCGAAAAAACGACGCTCGACGTCTCTGGCTTCAACTCACAAGGAACCGAAGTTTCTTGCTTCTAAATCATCCCCGACGCATACTATAGCTTGGAAATGGTTTGATGGTTAACTCCTAATTCTAAAGCAAGATCTTCTTGAGTTTGGCACGAATCCTCCTTCGAACAAGGCCTTCAATTTAGCGTTTTGAAGGTTTTGGCCTTCCTTCACGAGGGTGGTTGTCAACATCAAAATCACAATTTTTGAAGCGACAAAACCCCTCATGGCATGTTGTTTCGCTCAGAGCAACATTTCCGTAGCTCTCGATGCACTTTGCTGCCGTTTTTTTTTAATGGAAGACGAAAATCAACTCTCCCCGTAATGACGATTGTTTGGCATAAAATTGGACATATTCACTCAACCAGAAGTATATAATGCAAAAACGAATTCAATTATGTGTCACAGCAGTTTGTTTACTTACTCTAAGCTTGCTTCAAGACGTTTTGGATTTGTCAAAATCGACCAACCTTACTGATAGAGCCATATACTGAAAAAACAGCGAGAACTTAGTTGCGCAACTAATATAAGGAACGAAAGTACAAAGAGTAGTACAATTCCGAATGTTATTTTAATGAGATATGACTACTCGTACGTACAAACTTACAAAACCCATTCGGCCTTAGTGGGGACATTAGTTGACACTGTGAAAAGTTCTTTTCCGTGACAACCTCGAATGGACCTGGTTTCGGCAACTTCTTGTATCTCAAAAACTAGAGCTGATACAAAAAAAATGATTGCAGATTTGAAATCAGCGCAAAAAATACTATAAGAATCAGCTCTAACATTTGAGGCACCAAAAAAAAAACTTTTTTTTGTTGGCCTGTGTTATCATTGGGCGCAGCCATTGAGAATTCTGGATAATAAAGTTAATTTAATTGCAAAACGTGCATGTAGTTTACAAATCATGAACTATTTGATTAATATATATATTAGGTTAAAAATCTACTTACTCTTCTCTCTCATGGTCTCTGAATCAGCTGCAGGCATAGTAACAGATGAAATGTTGCTCTTTGCTCGTGGTCGGCCTTCTGCTTCAAAATTTGGTACACTAGGTTGTATCAAAGCAGAACCGGTTGGGCCAATTGCTGATGGAGCAGGAGAAAACATGCCAGATTGAGGTGGTATCAGAAAGGAAGATGGACGAGACTGCATGGTTGAGGAAGCAGGCGGCATCATATCATCAGGATTAACTTCGGTTATAAACCGTTCATCTGGTATTTCCTCTGTACAACTCTTCGAAGTATCTCTAATTACACAATGGAAGCTTAATAATAAATAAGGCCTTCAAATTCTAATTTGAACTATGTCATTTCTTTACTCAAACCAGTTCCTTGTTGATCTGTTTTCCCCAGTCATGGTACTAATCTCGGCCGTAGATTTTGACCAATTGCCCATAGTTGATGGATTCACATTGACGCACATATCTCTGTATGTCGGCGATGACAAAGAATCAGGGTAATAATCCAATGTTTCCGTATACTGATTTCTAGACATCTGTAAAATAAATATAAATAAACAAAGAATTAAATAAAAGTCTTAATTTAGTTTTCTTACCACATTTGGTTGCCATGTCACTTGTTCTCTGCGAGGAGTCATTATGTACGAAGGATTTACTGCCTGATCACAAAATTCTTTCACAGAAATATTTTTTGGGCACGTCATAACTGCAACACTCGCAGTAGCTGGTTAAACAAATACATATGATGAAAAAAAAACACAAAAATACATCTATTATCATTTTTGTACCTGGATCTCCAATCTTCGAAATAATTGGAGATACACCAGCAGTGGTTCTGGGTCTAACACATGGGCATCCAGATTGTTCAGACTTTGAAAAAAAAAATAATTACAGATAACTGAAAATTTACTTCATAGATCATCCTATAAAATTACTTTGGTGGTAAGATCACTGAAAGTGTAGCAGACACTCCTTGCTCTATAGCTGAAACACCGGTATTCACCATCAACGGAGCTATAGGGTCAACAGTTTTCGTCCCCACATCATTCATCAAAAACATGGGGCAGAGAGCATCCGAGCCAGTGGTAATGGTTGTTGATAGCGCCTACAGAAAAAAATGAATATAAATAATATGTCCACAAACAAGTCTACTCGTATAGTTCTTAACCTGATGCTCCAGTTCTTGTACGGTCTGCGTCATATCATCTGCCAGGAATTGTTTTTCTTTTATATGTTTACGATATGCACAAATTAGTCGTGGACAATCATAACTCGGACAGCCTTTTGGAGGTGGATCAACAGAAGAATCTGCGCATTTGCAGGTTGACGTCGAGAATTCGCGCCGGTTTCGGGTTTTGGCAGATGGGCATTGGTTTGCTTTGGATTCTGAAAAAATAAACAGTGCACTATTTTGTGTATTTTGTGAAAAATGCGGTTATTACGACGTACCATATATAACTTTTGGTGTGATAATATCACGTCCCGTAAATGTTGCTTTAGTAGATCTTAGGGGAGCAGGTGATCGCTCATATAACGGTTGATTGCAGCCTGAAATTAACCAAAATTAGAACAAATATTCAATATTAGCATTGAGATTTCCTAATACCTCTTCTGGTTCTCTTCTTGGAATTCTCACAAATAACTCTGCATCTTTGACTGTTGTTGTAAAGAATTTCGGAATCACAACAAAAATTATCGTTGGAATCACAGATATCTATATTAGAATCTTCGAGTCCAATTGCAGAGTCACAATAGTCCAGTGAAGGGTAATTACAAGAACAACAGTTACATGGTATATTTCTACGTTTTAGGTGGTGACTGCTGTCACCATCTGGAAAAAGCATTTACCATTAAATTTTCCAAGAAAGGGGCCGTTCAAGTATTACGTAAGCACTCAAGGGGGGCGGGGGGGTTATTGATTTGCTTATTTTGGGTAAGAACTTTTGCTTACTTTTGCTGACAAAGGGGAGGGGGGGGGGGTAAATAATTGTAATAAATCTGCTTACGTAATACTTGAACGATCCCAAAGTGTTTGTTTCCGCCAAAATTATGATTTGATTACGCGTTCTCAACTTTTAAAGTCATTCTGAATCATTTCAACCGAAATTGGATGAAGTGAGTAAGCATTTGCGCATAGTTTTAAAATTAGATATGTGTGCGGAATCCTTACCTATGTGTCGTTTCTCCCAAAAATCCAATCTTTTACCAAAAGACATGGTTACGAACAAAAAACTAATGAAATTGTATCTAGTAAAAAAAACTCTACATGATTCTAATCCGTCGTTCTAATTTGTGTGCAAAAAGTAAATGTGCATCTCTGTAAATTGCATTTTTTTAAAAAAATTTATTTACCGTGCATTTTGATGTCAATATTTTTGGCGGCTGAGAATTTTGTTTATTATTTGAACTTCAAAACAATAGATTTAGAATACTTTGATTCTAATTGTTCATTCCCCAAGGCAGTGTTTTGGTGTCATTTCTTTAAGATTTATCTATATAGAAAAGCCTTTTACGTGGTATAAACATCTTTTTAACGAACTTTTCAAAGTACAAGACTTGTATGTTATTTTATAAATTATATAAATTTTGTAAATTTATAAAGAAATATAATTTTTAACTTCCCGTAGGGTAAGTTATTGTAATGGGCCAAAAACCGAAATTGAAAGTTTTTACATTTTGGCATACCTCAGAAAAAATGGATGTGTGTGTGTGTATGTATGTATGGACACAAATTTCCAGTCACGTTTTAGGGCGCACGGATCAACCGATTTAAATGGTTCAAAAAACAGTCGATTCCTATTGATAGAGAGAAGAGCTGATTAGTTTTTGGCAAAGGCAGGTCCAGCCGTTTCAGAGATGCAGAAAATAGAAACCGAGTTTTTGAGAGAACGCAGTATCCGATTTGAATGATCTAAAGAGCATTCAATTAGTAATGATAGGGAAAAGTGTTTATTAGTTTTTGGCAGGCCCAACCATTTCAAAGATACGGAGCTAAATATGTAAAAATGGTAGTTTTTGAAAGAACTAAGCGTCCAATTTAAATGATTCAAAGAACTTTCTGCTTGTCTTAACAAAATAATTGATTTTAGAAAAAAAAATTTGTTTCTTTTTTTAAAAAAAAAAAAAATTGTATATCGAAAATAATTCAGATTTTATTTTTAATTCTGACTATAGTTCTAATATATTTTAAACAAATAATTTCAACTTTGCAATTCAGTTTATATAATTCTTATAAATATTAGACAATGTTACAATATTTATAATAATCTATTTGAAAACATTCAGTATTCCTCGAACATTTCGTTACGGTACGGGAAGTTCCAGCAATTTGCCTTAAGGCACAATGCCATACACCCCACTAGTTATATAAAAATTTTGATACGTTTAACGATCAGATATGCAAGTGCTTTTCTGTAAAAGTTCCTTCGTAATTATTATATGAAAAACAGTTTTATGAAACTTTGCATAGTGATGAAATTCATGGTAAGCCATGAATTTCCTTAAATATTGTGGCCAGCAAAAAGTAGTTAAATTATGAAAATTCTTATGAATGAATTGTTTTTTCTTAATACATATTGAATCAGAACAGTTATATTCTATACCCCAGATTGATAATTCTAATCCGCATTTTGGAGGAGTATCGGAAAATTCATGCAAATTGCCTTAAGGCAATTGACGCTTACTACTATTTAGATTTATTCTGAACTCCTAGTTTGAATTATAATATAGTGTATATTGTATGAATGTATATATATATATATATATATATATATACAAATAAATACATTTTCCGGAGTTTGCGCATTTGAATTCGCCCACAAGTAGATTTTCCTGACACGTGAACGAACGCCAGTCAAATCCGTTCGTTCAAAGTGGACGCACGTCCAAATTGCGTCCAATTCGAATTTCGAGACCAAAATTACGCAAAAAAAAATAAAATTAAAAAAAATTAACACAGTGACGAATTACTACGAAATATATAAATATTGTAAAAATTTTAAATCTCAAAAAATAAATCAGACTTTTCAGTAATTAATCAAAAGTGGTAACAGTTGTAGGGGTCTTATACTAATAAAAATTTTTATTTTAATAAAGTTTTGACTAAATTCAAATATGTGACGAAATATTGAAGAGTGGTGTGAATTATTATTTTGTAAAGGTACGTCATGTTTTTAAAATATAAGTCTAAATAGATATAATTTATTTTTAGAACCACTAATATCATTTTTCCCTACTAATAGAATATAATAATAAATAATTTATTTCTTTAATTTATAATTTTTTGTGTTCTTATTTGTGATATATGAATAATTATCCATAATATCAATAATCGTTTAAGAACTATTTTAAGGTTCAATAAATAAGAGTGATTTTTAATATAATATAAGATCATAATATGCATATAAAACGATTTAAATTTAATAATAGAATAATCATTGATAATTATTAATATATAATAAAAACACTTTTTATATAGTTTATGATTACAAAAAAATGAGTTGTATAGAAGTCGGTTGTATAAAAGTGGTTAAGGCAAGATTTATAAATAATTTTATACATAAAACAATCTAAGTAATCGTTAATATTTATTATATATATATATATATATATATATATATATATATAGATGGGTCAAATCAAGACCCGAAACGTATGTTCTCTGAATTTTTTTTATTTCTGCTAATTTTAACAATCAGATTACAATACAATCTATAAGTTAAAAGTTATGGTATTGAAAATCAAAATCAAGAAGAGAAAAAAATAGAATAAAAGAAATTAAAGAAAAGAAATAGAATAAATAAATGACTAAATAATAATTAAAAAATAGTATTAATAATAAAAACGATAAATGTTCTCTGAATAAAAACATTTTCTTTCAATAAAACTGTTTTTAATTACTGGATGGATATATATATATATATATATATATATATATATACATAATTAAATCAATTTAATACACTTTTTTGTATTTTTGAATGATAAAATGGTCGTAAGCCTCGATCAGCCAAAATAAAATTTCCCTACGTTGAATTTTTGATATTATGCATCACTTTATTATAATTCGTATAACTATTTCGATTTTAAACCATTTGATTAATATGAATTATGTATTCGACAAATGATTTGAAATTGAATTTTCTACAATATTCTTTAACACAATTAGTACGTATATCAACTCGCTCTACTTTAAAAATACGATTATAAATTGATTATCGATTTTGATTTAAATAAATGATTCCCTTACCCTTCCGTCGTCTATCATTCTCATTACCTCTATTCCCTCCCCCCTTTTTCGTGTAATTTCCTTTCCAAACTTCTGCTTCCATGCTTCCTGATCCTGCGCTTCGACTTTCAGTTCCCTGTATTTTCTCCTCTATTTATACTAATATATTAATACAAATAGCATTTGCAAAAAAGAGGTTAGTATTGAAAGTAGTTTTTTTTGTAGAAATTTTCAAAATTTGATCAACATATTTATTATATCAAGCCATAGCTCTAGCCATATAATTTATTTTAAAAATACACTAACAACAAATGGACAAAAATATTACCCTCAGAAGATTTGCAGAATCTTGTTTATTCAACCATGTTGAAATACATAAGCTCTGCTCCTATTTTTTTTTTTTTCAAAATTCTTACAAATTTATTAAATTATTACAAAAAACTTTAACAAAAAGGTTTGGCATTATAAAGTATATTTTGCATAGTCTTGCCTTAATGGAAATTTTTTATGTTATCATCTTATGTTTTTATAACAAATATGTTTTTTCTGGTTTTTAAAAAAAGCTTTTAAAGAAAACGATGAACATATGGCGACGAAGAACACGCCCTAACATGACACATATTGCAGGATAAAAATATCTAGAAAAAATATATATCTTAAAGTATCTCAAAAAAATCGTAAAATTTTTAAAAAATATTTTTGTATCGTTGAAAAGTTTAGTAAACTGAAAAACATCTTGTTGAAACATATTTATATTGATATGATAATAAAGAAAAAATAAAAATGCCATTAGCGAGTCATCGTGTTTTTTATTTAATTTTTTAAAAATACCTCAATAAAGTTATGAGAGTTTTGTAAACTATTTTTATATCGTCAGAAAGCTTATAATATTGCATCTTAAAACTCGAAAATATCTAACTGCAATATAATGATATTAAAATAAAATTATGCAAAGGTGTAAAGATGACATAAGAAATCATTCATTCAATTTTTAACATAGGAAATCAATTCACTAAATGTTCCAAAATATCTCAAAAAATGTATAAGAATTTTGAAAAATATCATGGTATCATTGAAGGGTTTATAAAATTTTGCATCCTAATACTTGAAACTATCTTACTATAAATAATTAATAATAAGATAAATGCAAAACTTAACAAAATCCATTCAGAAGTCCTTCATAATTTTTTTTTAATTTTTCAAATATCTGAATAATTTTGTGAAAATATGTTGGTATTTTTGAGAAACTTATAAAAAATTGCATCTTAAAAGTCAAACATCTTATAAGAGGAAAGAAAATCAGAGGAGCTTTTAAAATTCTACATCTTAGAACTTATATATTATTAATATATATAATATTAAGGTTAAAATTATACAAAAAAAATACATTAGAAAGCAACAAGTTGTTTTTTTAAATATTTCAATAAATTTGTAAGAATCTTGAAAAATATTTGTATCGTTAGAAAGTTTATAAATTATTTTAAAGCTCAAAATAATCTTAAAATAATATATTTGTGTTAATATAATAAAGGGTCGCCATCTAACTTTTGCAGTCATTATGAATCTTTAGCATCCATTTTGATTTTTTGGCAACCATTTAAAAGTTAGGCTGCCATTTGCATTTCAGTTACAAACCAAAACTATTATTTCAAATTTAAAAAAATCAGTAGTTTTTTTTATAGAATTTTCAAAAAAAAAAGTTATTTGGCGGACCCTATACTATGCAAAAAAAAAAGATGGCATAAGGAAGTCACTCGTTTTCTAAGATTTTTTAAAATATATCCATAAATTATTAAGCAGATAAAATTTTATAAATAATGTATTACTATTCCAAATAATAAAATAAACTAAATACATTTCAACCCGTCGTAAATCAAAAGTTCATCAATCCCATCATTAATCCTTCTCCGGGTACTCCGGGGGACCCATCGAAGGCTGAATGAGAAGGATTAAAGTACCCCCTTGTCCTTTGTAAGGGTTTAAGGTCTTTATGGATCATCAAATAAGGTTTTTTTTCGAGCATAAAGATATGACGATAAAACCCTATGAAGGGATGAAGGATTCTTGACGGACAAATCTTTCGGTGAAAAAAAAGGCTCTGGGGGGCTTATTTGCATTGTGAATTATGTTTAAAGCTGGAGACTTTTGTAAAACATCAAATGTACAATGAAAGATTCGGTAAAGGATAAAAATTTATTGATACTTCAATATCTATAACATTTTTTTAAATCTTGATAACTTACAAAAGTAAAGAGGAAAAGCAACCTTCTAAGGTCAATATTTTTGTCTTTATATACAAAAATTGGATAATTTGTTGATGGTGTGTTAAAAAAACTCATATAGTCAGAAATAACATAGTTTTAAATGTGATAATAAATATAGTGTGAATTTCTATAAAAATATGTTGGATTCCCCGATATAACAAAAGTCACAATCATTACAATCCGCTTTTTAAACTGAGTATATAATTCTGTCTTTGTTATATTGAAATGAAAATAAGAAAACAAAGAATTCTTTAGAATATGGTTTTTTTTAAGAAATGAGAAAAACTACTTGAATACTATAAATAAAATGATGTCTTTATATCTATTAAGAAAAGATGCAAAACCATTTAAGCTAGAAAAACATTTATTTGAAAAAGAAGAAATGATTATATATGTATTATAATAATTGGTAACTGTTCTAATCTGTTTTTAATTGCGTTATTAAATAAATGTGAAGGATAAAAAATATTACAGGGAATAACTTTTTGTTCCAATACATAAAATGACGCTATCAATTAATGAAATAATGATAGCAAAATTAACTGAAAAAGCATGAATATATATAATAGCTGGCCCGACCGACGTTGTCCTGTACCCACGTCTACAATTCAAAAGTTCCAAATTTTTTAATATTCTACTTATTATCCCGCAGGAATAGTTGCAACATGTCTTCAAGTTTTTTTCGTTAAGGCGTTAAGAATTAAGTCGCAATATTATGTTGTAAACAATTTGTAAAATATGTATTCCTCTGGTATTTATAATTTTATAACATATTATTTATGTAATAAGAGGCTAAATGACCACACGGTCAAATGCCATAAATAAAAAAAAAAAAAGTTTATTTCGTAGAAATATAATGAGTGGATTTTAAGATACATCGATTAAAAAAAAACTGTTACAATAAACCCCTAGCTCCCCTATATATAAATGATTATGCAATATTTACAGTCAATTGAAATAATCCAGATCATAGCTATAACAGTTATAAGCTGTTTTATTTGCAGAACTATAAATTTTTGCTCGGCGAGAAAATCAAAATAAATCTTTCAAAATGTATATTTGAAATCATTCCGATTTTACACAAATAAATACGAAAACTTCGAAATATATCTACACACTATATATATATATATATATATATATATATATATATATATATATACATATATAATAGTACGGCCCCAATTTTGTTATAATTTTTGTAGCTTTTTTAAATAATTTATCATTTCATTTCGTGGACATTGACTAGAAGATTCTTATTGGAACTAAATATAAATATGTATATAAATGTATAAATTCTTACTAAAGTTTTCAATAATATTTACTTTCAGAATAAACATTTGATAGAATTAGAACCATTACGAATATTTACATATGCATGTAAATAGTATATTTAAATCTAGTATATAGCTATATATATACATATACATATATATATATATATATATATATATTTATATAACCATTACGAATATTTACATATGCATGTAATGTAAATAGTATATTAAATCTAGTATATAGCTATATATACATATATATATATATATATATATATATATATATATTTATATATATATATATATGTATGTATATACATATAATGTAAGGCATGACTAAAAGCAATAATGAGAAGTTGTTGGAACGATATTGCTTCATCCTTCCTCTTTGGACCCTATCTCAAAATCAGTATAGTTAGCTGTTATGACGACTGTCACTATCGTATCCTGGCACAACCGTACCCAGAGACCCCTCAAAATTTAATTAAATTATCACATAATATACTTTTTTACAAAATAACCAGTTTGGTTATGAATAATAAATATATATGGCAATGGTTGATAATGGCAGTGTTGCCAATTAACAAAAAAAGATAATTTTATTCATTCTTTTTTTTAATTTAGCCAACACAACTTGCAAATAGATAAAACGACGTCCACAATAAACTATTATGTGTTTCATTATTAGTTTTTTTATGATATAACAAGAAATTAAATGGACCGGAAAAATGTCTGTTCTTTCCGTTGCGCTTGTTCTTATGTTCTAATATATAACCTTATATAAAAATGGCGTAGTTTTTTGACATTGCTAAATTAAAACAACTTTTTTCTTTCGAGATTCTTTTTTAGTCCGATAAAAGATAGGTAAAATAATAAATAATAACTTTTTTCATATAGGAACAAAATTGTATTAGAAAATTTCACATGTAATGATTGTAATTTTGACTATGAACTTTTGAATGATTTAAATGTCGCGCCATTATTGTTTGTGGTGATTACCCATAGACCTTAGGTTAGCCATAAGTGTCAAAGATAGTGACGTCACTGAGTAAACGAGCGTTGCCGACAATCGTGGAAACTCTGGGTAAAATGATTAAATGTCATATGCATAAACCTTATAATATATGAATCGATTTAACAGGTGGATTCGATTTTATGTTCATTTATTCACAGGTGCAATGTTATTAATATCGAAATTCTTAAAAAATTATTAGTCCACACATTTGCCATTATATAATGAAATGATACAATCACAGATAATATTTGAATTGCATAAACTATTATGATTAATTTGTATTATCGACTATTGTTTACGCAAATCGAGCATAGAATATTCACTTTTAGGTGACATATGACATTTACTCAATCGGGAGTAATTCCAGGATTGTCGGCAACGCTCGTTCACTCAGTGACGTCACAATCTTTTCTATCTTTTGACAATTAATGAAATGGAAAACTTATAAAGACTAGCAGTCCATGTAATATAAGTTCTATGTGTTTACCTCCCACCATAGAGTGTATCCTCCATCTTGGAATCTATGGTTAGTTAATAAATGAAATATATCTCTTTTTTAAAATAAACTAGTATTTTTAAGGATTTCTATTATATAAACATATATATTTTCTGAAACTGACTCTGATATCTAGTCCAAAAAAGCGATTTGTGTCAACAAGATGTTGCTCAATTTGATTAACTGCAAGCTTAATTTAAACATTACTTTCCATTGCAATCATCACAGAACAAATAATTGCTTTTTAAAAATCTATTACACGCTAATATATATATATATATATATATATATATATATATAATTGTATAGAATTTAAATTGCTTTTTAAATGCACTTGCTTTCAACAAAACAAACAAATGGACATCGAGAACTGCAAATAGACATATTATTCGCAATTTCAATTGTACAAATGCATCTCTATACAGAAAACAAACATATAAATATATATATATATATATATATATATACAAGATAAATTGCAATTGATTAATGTGCTCTTTCCTTGATACATGCACTTTTCATTCCATAAAATCAAAATCTAAATGCAATAGAACTATTACACCATCTATCAATGCAATAGTACGTTTATAAATTATTCATCAAATGTCAACAAGGAGAAGATAATATTTTCTCCAGAAAATCCAATTTGCTAATTACTTTATATATTGCGAATTTGCTGTAATTTTATGGTGATGCTATTTTTGTAATACACAAAGATTGATTTGAAGTGATTGTTGAATAACAACAAATTGCTTTTATTCACTATTGTTCATTATTGTTGAATATTAATACAATTTGTGTATTGGTCTTTCCTCGTTGGCCGCCGAAGTGGAAGAGGACTTTTGCCGTTGGTCTTTCCTCTTTTATTTGTTTGACAGTTTTTAATCTATCAACCGTTACAAATTGATATATAAAAATTTAAATGCTTTAAGTATATATAATTTTTAAAATTAACAATTAGATCTAAATGTGCTGCTTTTCGTTGGAATTTTTTCCATAATTGCTAGCTAAAAAACAGTGTTCACAGTAATTTTAATAAAACTTTTCACAATGATAGAGTTCCTGATCTAAATAAACATGTTACAATGTTATAGGCCTATGAGAAATGAAAAAAGTGGAAGCATCTTCGTAGATGACATTCTTCCTTGCTTTGTTTGACATTTTCAATGTTTTCACTACCAATAAACAAGCATAACATAGCGTTGCCATGATCATTTATTATGGCATTACAATATATTTTATTATTCTTTGTACAGTTTTTTTTTATTAAACTATGCCAATTATTTATTAAATATTGTGGCTCATTAAATTCTTTAAATTTTTCCTGGGTGCAATTTGACCCTATCTCAGATTTTTCATATTATATCAGCCCTCAAACTTCGATCTTCCAATTTTAAACTGTTATTACATATAAAGAACAAAGAGTTTGTACAAAGTTGTTTGAACAAAGAGAAATAATTTATTTTGTTTTGTCCAAAAGAAAAATATAGATTTATTTTATCTTTGATGTGAAAAACATTTTTATTTTTATTTTGTGTTGCCTTATGGATAGCATTTCTTTATAGGAAAGAATATATATCTTATTTTCTATATTATATATATATATATATATATATATATTATATATATACATATATATATATATATATATATATATATATATATACTGTTAACCAATCTCTTTAAACAAGATTACATTAGGTAATTAAAATAATTTCATATTTGTTTAAATATCAAACAGGTTTCCAAAAGCTTTCCTCCACAATTTCAGATCCTTTGAAAACTTTCAAAATCTACTTAAACACCACATAAAGTATAAACTTCATTAAATCAACTATCAAAATAACAACTTGCTAAGTCGAATTTGCATTGCACTTGGTAATCTATCAATAATGATGTAAACTTCAAGCTGAGTTTAAGTTCAAAACTTAGTTTAAACGTCTTAGTACGAGGAACTTTATATTAATTGAATGTTTGATAATGATATTAAGAGAAAATCGAGAGCGTTATAACGAGGGTTCTGTATAACGCTGTACTGAAGTACACTGACGACTGAAAGTTTCCAGTGCATTTCTGTTGATTTTTGATATTATTTCAAAAAATC
The DNA here is from genome assembly GCF_003426905.1 of Ctenocephalides felis. Taxonomy (NCBI): domain Eukaryota; kingdom Metazoa; phylum Arthropoda; class Insecta; order Siphonaptera; family Pulicidae; genus Ctenocephalides; species Ctenocephalides felis. The sequence continues at coordinate 91,168,736 of NW_020536999.1, forward strand.
AGCAAAAAAATTGTAATAAGATATATACAAATTTTGAAATGTATAAAATTTGCTACATTTTTGTATAATACTTTCTTTGAAGATAATTATTAGTTTATAAGTTATAAGCTCACAACGTTAGATGTTACACAATGGTTGCATGTAGATACATTTTTGTAGGTTTTTGCAATTATTACAAAAAAACTAACCAAAAAATTGCAAAATCATGTTTATACAATTTGAAGCTTAATAAATTCTGCACATATTTTTCTGAAACGCCATTTAAATATAATTGTTAGTTTATAAGTTATAATCTTACAACTTTAGATGTTACACAAGAATTTTCAAAATAGTTGCATGTATCACTGCAATTAATAAGTCCGTGGGATAACTGAGAAAAACCAATTTTTTTTGGCAATTTTTTTTTTTTTTATTTAATATAGTTTTCTTCGAAAACGATATACCGATTACATCAGCTACCTTCGAACTTTTCATAACCATTTTTGTAGTACGATTTGTACTTAGTCACAAAATTCGGCTACCATCTCATCATTTGGCAAAAATTTCTTCAGAGCCTGCACCTTTTTGAGATCTGAGAACAGGATTTGGTCGAGATCCAGAGAATATGGTGAGCGAGGAAGCAACTCCAAGCCAAATTCATGTGCCACTACTTTTCACGGATTTGTGACTTGGTGCTTTGTCCTGATGAAGCACCACGGTTTTCCTTTTAAAATGGAACCGTTTTTTTACGATTTTGATCTTCAAATGTTCCAACAACGTTATACAATGGTCACTGTTGATGATCTGGCCTTTTCCAAGATAGGTGATGAAGATTAGTTGGAAATTCCAAAAAACTGACGGCATAACCTTGCCACCTGATTGTTTGCATTTTTGCTCGTTATTGTGTCTAGTCCACTCGGCTGATCAGATGGCAAATGATGGAGCCAGGTCATATCCATGGTGACATATTGATGAGGAAGATATCCAGAGAATATCCAGATATCTCTGGTGCGTCGTCCTGGTGAAGCACCACAGTTTTCTATTTCAAATAGGACAGTTTTTTGCGATTTTGATCTTCAAAAGTTCCAACTACGTTATACGATAGTCACAGGCAAAAAACTGACGCCATAACCTTGCCAACTGATTGGTTGCATTTTTTATCTAAATCGTGTTTAGTCCACTCGGCTAACCAGGTGGCAAGTGGTGAAGCCAGGTCATATCCATGGCGACATATTGATGCAAAAACTCAGTTTTATTTCGATTAAACAGCTCCAAATACTTTCACGAATCATCATCTCGATATGCTTTTGGTCAAATGTTAGTTCACACGGCACCCATTTAGCACAGAGGTTTTTTCTATTCTAAATATTCATGAACGATATGTCCAACACATTGTTCTATTGATATCTTTAGGGTGTCAGGTATCTTAGGCGTTTTCATTTTTCGGTTATTCAAAACGTTTCGATGGACTTTTTTGATATTTTCCAGTGTAACCTCAATTGAACTTCCAGAGCGTTCAGCATCATCAGTGCCAGTATAGGCATGATTAAAATCAGCAAACCACTTCTCCAATAATTGTCTCGATTTGGCACAGTCCACATGCGATACTTTGGCAGAAATGGCGAATTTTGAATTTTGAAAAACTCAAAAGTAGCGTCACTTAAACATCTATAACTTGTAAACTAATCGCCAGATTGTCATGAAATTTTGACATATATATTCTTAAAAATGTTACTTCCTACAAATTATATGGATGACTAACAAACGACTTCATCTATGTGTTATCCTACGGACTTATTGAGTGACGTAATAGATACAGTTTTGTAGATATTAAAAAACTAACCAAAAAATTGCAATATCATGTTTATACAATTTAAAGCTTATGAAATTTCGCATATATTTTTCTGAAACACCTTTTAAATTTAATTGTTAGTTTATAAGTTGTAAGCTCACAACTTTAAATGTTCCACAAGAATGTTCAAAATACTTGCATGTAATAGGTAAAGTTGTATTCTTAATATTTCTTACAAAATTATCTAATGCACATTTTATCTATTTAGTTTATATTAAAAGTTTACAAAGTTCATCAAAGTTTCTGTTCTCGATTAAATTTAAATAGTTCAAGCATCGTTTACTTTATTAAAACTTGTTCTTGTTATTTAAATTAAATAGTTCTTTTGATTAAATTCTGTAGTCTATTTATCTGAATTATTTGCAAGATAATATAGTGTTATAATTTTTTCCATTAATCTTTCAACTTTTTTCAACATCGATACTTTTATCCACGATTTCATAAGTAAATAACTTTTAGATGAATATCTGTAATTGAAAAAAGTTTCAGCAGAAAATGTTTACAATTTTATAAACTTTAACGTACCGTTTTCAGATTTGTTTTTTTTTTTTAACGAGATTATTTTATATAATTACAAAAGTTTAAAAGTATGTTTTCTTGAAATTATGCAGATGTAAGTTTACTTGTTTTTTTATATAGTTGCTGGTCCTTTAAGGCCCCGTTCTACCCTATAACATACGACCAATTTTTGAATCAAATTAATTTCAAAAATCTGCAAAAATGCAGTCGAAAATTTTAGTCAGTCTGTGTGCTTTAGTATGGCGTTATAGACAACCCTCGTTATAACGCTCTTAAACAAAAATATTAATGTCCAACAAATTGTCAAGTTATAACTTATAAACTTAAAAGCAAATATGTTAAATTATTTTTATTTAATTGAAGAAATAACTTTTATCAATGATGTAAAATGAAAAAAGGATCAAAGAAAAAGTTGTTGCTAATAAAATTTTACTTTATACACTGTTAATCTATATTTATAACCGTAAATATTATACATTTATATACATACATGTATTAAATGTATACACATTTATATACATGTATATACATTTTTGTTGTATAAAATGTATAACAGATGCAATGAAATGGAATATATAATAAGCTGGCTTGTTGACAAAGCGATTATATACATATATATATACATACATATGCTCATTTAATATATATATATATATATATATATACAAAAACCCACATAACAGTCCTTAATAAGATTTTCCACAAACATGTACACCAGAGCAAAATCAGAATTGTCATGTACAGACGAAGCTTTCAATTGAATTTATAAATATATATATTTATACATTTATATATATATAATGTATATATATGTATATATATATATATATATATATATATAATTATATTTATAAACATTTGTCTTTTTCTGTTACAGATTTTCCAAGACCAAAATCAACATCAGTGCAAAAACATTCTAAAAATAAAATATACAAATATTTAGATTTGTCTTGTTAATTCTAAACTGAAAAAATAAAAGACCTAATTATAATTGTCAATTAATTAGAAGCAATTATAAATACTTAATTATAAACAAATATTTGCAAATGCAAAGTGTATTTAATTAAATATTTCACTAATTAATTATTGCATATGCATTTCTCATATTAATCCACTGTTGCATATTTCAAATCTTCATTAAAATGTAATTTAATAACAAATTTCAATGAAGTGATAATAAAATATACACTAATTTTAATTTAATGAAAATTAAAATGAAAAACTGTGTTTAATTGCGAGTTCAAAATGTGTAAAAAATATTGTGAATGCCATCCTGAATTTTTGGTGGTCTTCAAAATGAACCAAACAAATTTTTGCTGTTTGCAAAATGCAATCAATAAAATATCAATACTAAATAAAAAGTTGTAAATGAAAATGCCAAGAGTGAATATTCCATTTCCAAACATTTCCATTTGCCTCATATCCAAAATCCTCTGAATTATTTATGACTCCATTAAAATTTTAGTGTTTTATTCATTAATCTAATAAAATTTCCTAGTGACTTCAATCCATCATCAATTCATTGTTAATCTAATTTTTATATTCCTAAAAAAATCCACGTATTTCTGATTTATTCATCAAACCATTAAAATATCCATATGCTACTAATTCGTCATCCATGCATTAATAGTCCATTATCATGATCCAAAGAACCAAGTAAATCTCAACCTGATTTAAAAATTTCCACTTCCAATTCATCATCCATGCACCAATAGTCCAATAGTCTACTACTCATTGATCCTCCTCTATCATGGCCGACAACCTGACCTCCGGTACCAGGTTCGAGTACTGCGGTCCTGGTCTGGACAGCTTCCACACCTTTTACCTCGGCCTGCACGGCTACTTCGCCCTCAGTGTCTGCATCTTTGGATGCGTTGCCAACCTGCTCAACATCGTCATCCTGACCAGGAGAGAGTTAAGGTCGCCGACCAACGCCCTGCTGACGGGATTGGCTGTCAGCGATTTGCTGGTGATGCTGGATTATGTGCCATTTGCCAGCCATATGTACCTTTGGCATGGTAAAAGGTCCAGGGAGCAGATGTACGAGTATGGGTTGGCGCACATGGTGTTCTTCCATGCGATATTCACTCAGGTAAGGGGTAAAAGATAGATGGCCTAATTGGGCAGTATCTTGATTAACCGACTTATCAATTTAGTCACTTTGTACCTCAAGGTACTCCTATTCTTACATTCTACTTTATTACCTCGAACTTTAGCTATTGGACTTTCAGCAGGAATAATTTTGAAGTTGTACCTTAAATACGGCTTCCAAAAGGTTGTCGCTTAACGTTGCCATTAACCAGACCTAGCTCTTTTCCATTTTATCGTAAAACATTAATTTTTCTTTAATTTGATTTGATACATATATATTTTAATTTGATAGAATTTTTATTTTCAAATTTAATGGATAAGAATTGTGAAAAGCGGTTAAATATGAAGACCTTCAGATATTGGCCCAAAAGTTCTGCACAGAATCTGGACAAATATTCTTGGTAGAAGTATCAAATTGTGCGCTTTTGAGAAAACGATCATGAGATATTGGCCAGAAAGTTCTGCATAAAATCTGGACAAATATTCTTAGAAACAGTATCAAATTGTGCGCTTTAGAGAAGACTATCTTCAGATATTGGCCAGAAAGTTCTGCACACAATGTGAACAAATATTCTTGGAAAATGTATCTATTTGTAAGCTTAAAAGAAGACGATCTTCAGATATTAGCCAGAAAGTTCTGCACAGAATCTGGACAAATATTCTTAGAAAAAGTATCAAATTGTGCGCTTTTGAGAAAACGATCATTAGATATTCGCTAGAAAGTTCTGCACAGAATCTTGACAAATATTCTTAGAAAAAGTATCAAAATTGTGCGCTTTTGAGAAGGCGATCATGAGATATTGGCCAGAAAGTTCTGGCCAGAATCTGGACAAATATTCTTGGAAAATTTATCTATTTGTAAGCTTTAGAGAAGACGATCTTCAGATATTGGCCAGAAAGTTCTGCATAGAATCTGGACAAATATTCTGAGACAAGTATCGAATTGTGTGCAGCATGTTTTCAGTCTGTGCAACTTATGCACTTTATAATGGATTTAAATATCCACGAATGCCAAAAAATATAAACTCTATCGATTGTGCATTATGGACCTTAATTTCTAACTAGATGATGTTTCATACGATAACATTTCCATGTTACACAAAATTATAAACAAAATAGCCCGAAGCCATACATTGTAAATTCGCACAAATCATGAAGGCGAGTTCGAACTAGTCCCAATTGATACTTTTATATTAATTTATGTTCATAAACAAAGCATAAATAAATATTCCAATCAATCACGACCTACAATTAAAATAATTAGTAAAATTCAAAATCACCTAGAGCCATTTCACCCAATTAATTAAATTTTAAAACAAACAAACATTGGAGCAAATTCAATAATAAAAACACTAAGCGTGAATTCATTTCGATTAATATATATATATATATATATATATATATATTATATATATATATATATATATATTATATATATATATATATATATATATATATATTATATATATATATATATATGTATATATATAGTGTGTGTGTATATGTGATAAAAAAACAAATCCATATCTCGGCCTAATGAGCAAATGAATAAACATCGTACAGCAAAATGTAATGTTGAATATTTTTTAATAAAAGAGATACCGTGCTTCGATTATATCACGTATTATATATATATATATATATATATATATATATATATATATACATCGTATTATCGATACCCGTACGCAATATATCGATATATTGGCAGACTTTTATCAGACGTTGCGATAATATCGCCCCGAGAGGAATATATTGAATTCCGCTTTCATTAAAGTAATACCACAAATAATCGAAGCGCTTGTAGAAAATTTGTAAGAATGATTTTATTTATTTTAACTTCCCGAAGGAGATACATAGATAATATCATTTATCTATTTATAATGAATGATATCAATTACAAATCGTATTGCTTAGTTTTTGGCGAAAGCGACATCTTTATTTCTTAACTAAACAGTTAAAAAATTTATTTAATAGCAAAAACTCAATTATATTTGATCGATTATTAATATACCTTAAGGCGAAATGCTACTTAAACTTAGTTATTCATATAAAAAAGCTCTACTCGTTTATTGCATTCTGCCTTCTGCATTCCGCCTGGATCTGGAAGTGAATAAATAACTAGGTATAAGTGGCATTTTGCCTAAAAAAGCTAGTTGCATAACCTTTTTGATATTCCTAAATAATCGACTCAATAATAATGTGAAAACTTATAATATCATATGGAACGTATTGTTGTTTCCACTGTACAATTACCTAATTATTTAGGTAATTGATACGACAACACGCAAAAAAGAACGGCTGATCGTAGCGTCATGGAGGTCCAGTGGTATTACACACGAAATATATTACCCAAGCGGTTTTGAATGACCAGAGACGTCTAAAAAATACAAAATTGGCTAATCCGATTTTCTGGAGAAAACTTAAACTTGTTCAGAAAGTTAAAAATGATTCACTAGCATCATGAACTTGATTGATCATTATTTTCATCATAAGAAATAACCAATTATAATTTTACACTAGCTCTCCGTCTATCAAGTCTATTTAATAAATAAAATCCCACAGGACATAAATGGTTCCGTATCAGATGATTGCATAGGGCCCACATATGTATTTAATGTTGATTAAATCTTTACAATAATATTATGGACAAAATTTATTTATTGATAATATATTTTGAATGCAACGGCTGTAAGCTAAAATCCGTTGCTACAGCAACCAGTCGTCTAGGAAACTGTTGTAAACAATTGAGAACATATAATATTATTATTATTAGGACATTGTAATATCATTTATTAAACGATAGGTATGATAATAAGACAAGCCTAAATATAAATATATACTCAATACCTTCCAGATCTTTCACTATTTCACTTTTCCTTTCCCATTTAATCGTTTTCTAATCGCTTTCCTACAAAGGTCCAGTAGTCATCCTTTATCAAAAAAAGGCTCCTTCTTTTCCATTTTAAATATTTAAATTCCTCTCGTTTCCATAATAATGTATTATATTTATGTATGATGAAGGCCCCAAAGTTAAGTTGTAACGTTAAACAAAGAGGAGATATGAAATAAAAATAAACTTTTCGAAATGTGTCAGAAGCCTAAACGCTTAAATGGGGGGCTCCGACGGAATTAAATCAATCCTGTAATGCGCACGAAAAGTTTCATGGAGGGGGGGGGCAGGGCTCATATATATATATATATATATATATATATATATATATATATATATATATACACATTCGTACGTGCCTCTATGTACTTATAAACATTAACATGCGCTTATCTACATATATATAAAAATAAGTCGGGTTTTCCTTCCTGACGATATAACTCCAGAACGCACGAACCGATTTTGACAATTTTGCATTGGAAAGTCTTGGGCTCCGCAAGTTTTATAGCTAAGAAAATTAGTGGTGCATGGCATCGTGCCTTAATGCAAATTGCTGGAACCTTAGTGAGAATTAACAAAATTATGCTTGGTTAAGTCAACGAGCAATTCTTGCCGCAAAGAATAATGATGTACACGCATTGAATTTCACCATTCAATCAAAAATTGCTGGCGATTTGGTGACATACCAATGATTCCGACTGGTCTTCCGTTTGATTTCAAACGATTGCAATTTCCAGTTCGCGTTCGCAATGACAATTAACAAGTCGCAAGGCCAATCGCTTAGTGTTTGCGAGATAAATTTCAAATAGATTATTTAGAAAATCATGTTTGTTTTTCACATGGGCAGTTATACGTTGCCTATTCACGAGTTGGAAAACCATCTGCTTTGTTTGTGTTAACGTCAGACCAAAAAACAAAAAATGTGGTTTACCAAAGAGCACTTTAATGAAACGGATAATTTGCGGATTCACTTTCATTTACTTAGAGAAGTTCAACTAAAAACACTTCATTTTTGTAATCGAAATAAATTCATTGCTGTTGTGTAATAAAATCAATTTTTTCCTTTTCAAGTATAAAACAAACAAAAAAAATTCTTCATCTTTCTCACGAAACCATCTGGTGGCGAAACGGAGTTCGTCGGGTTTGCTAGTCTCCTTATATACGTTCATATACATTTACATATATACAATGTACTTATATGCATATTTACTCTTATGATTTTTTCATGCATTTATATACAAGAATGTTCTTTACATACATATGTATTTGGAGGATTCTTATACATATGTATTTGTGCTTAAGTACGTACTTATATACTTGGTTGTATATACTTATATAACTACATAGAGATCGATGTACTAAAATACATTATTTAATATGTATATACTTAATAGTAACTTAATATATACTTGCTATGTACTTAAATGTATAATTATACTTGTGTACTAAAATGCATATGAAATTATATATGCACTTGTTGATGTATTTATATACAGTTGTAAACTTGATTCATTATGTAAATAATGGATTATGTACAAATATTAGGCAGTTTATTTGAAAAAAAAATTATATATGTATGTGTTTTTTTTTTTTTTTTGTATAGCGAAGGAAATGCTTTTATGCATCCCAGACCGGTCTTCTGTCTGGGTATGTCGGACTCGATACCGCCTTGATATATGTATGTGTGTGTGTGTTTGTATGTATATTATAAGATAATCTGGTATAAAAAGTCAGTCAACTGTGAGAACAATGCGGGTTCCGTACCGATAACTAATTTGATAAAATACAGAAAAATCAAAATGAAGGCAAATATCGATTTTGTTTTCAGCAGAATGGCACACATATATTTTTACAAGCGCTTTATTCATTCTAATCGAATTCAGTAATAAAAAAATTATAAATACACAAAATTTTAGCAGAAGAAATTAGTCTCGACATTTGTAAAGGGAACAAAAGAACATTTAATATCGAAAAATTTATAAATTGAAAAGTGTGGTATGAAATCGGTTGAAAAACACGAACAAATTGCGTTTGAGGAGCATACTGAGTTGATATAGATTAATTTATTGAACTAGGTACACAAATGAATCTTCGGACTGAGTATATGGTCTTATTGCATTTCCTCATTTATTTTTCATTAAATTTGTTGCGAACGTTGCACGAGATTTCATAAATATAGTTGCTCTACTATAAACAGCACAAATTACATTTTCCATCTCCGAGTCAATTATTACTAGTGGTTTCAATATTTATCTTTAATTCAATGTCGAAATGACATTCCCGACATCGAAAAACGGATATAAACTAGACAGCCAGGCTGATGTAAGTAGTCCGGAAATAGTTGTCGGAAGTATTAATAACTCCTGCAGAGAACCAAGTGGAAGGAAATGGAAGGAAATAGTTTTCTTCGGTGGTAATGGAGTAAAATGAAGTAGACGTCTTTCATGGAAATGTCTGATTATATTCATTTTCTTTTGTTGGAAACAGAAAACGTCCGAATATTATATATAATACTAGCAAACCGGGCAAACTCCGTTTCACCACCAGATGGTTTCATTTTAGGTAACATTTCGTTTGGTGATTAAAAGATGAAGAAAAAAATTGCCTGCTGTTAAAATTGAATAAAAATTTGCATAATACATGTGATTGATTTGATGGTTTCCAATTAAAATGTTATGAAACAAATAACTTACTTTTTTTACTTTTTTTGCACAATTTCACAGTGAACACAATGCCGGTTTGTCATATGAAATTAACTGAGCAGAGAACAATGAGTGCAGTCAAACAAAAAATATTAGTTTGTAGTACATGATAAGTATCAGAGATGACGCTGTATGTGAAAAAAGAAAAAGTGTTTTCTGCTTTTCTGTTGAAATCTTTCTTCAATTTTCTTTGCTATAAACCTCACGGAGTCCGAGACCTTTCCAACGAATGCAAAATCGTCGAAATTGGTTCGTGCGTTCTGGAGTTATATCGTCAGAAAGGAAAACCCGACTTATTTTTATATAATAGATAAGTACATAAGCAAGGGCATAAGCATTTACCACAGAATGCATACGTGCAAAAACATGTATATAAGCAAATGTATATTTATACAATCATGTTAGAATTTTATTGAGTGTTAGCTATTAATAGATTGCGCTAGTATGAATGTTGGTATGAATGATAGTATTTGAATATATATATGAGATTACTATAGATAGATGATAATGATAAGGGTAGTTAATGTAGAATGAGAATAGTAGTGAATATAGAAATCATATATTAGGACCATTAATATAATTAGTGTCAATAAATTATTAAAAAGATCAGTGTGTTTTAATAAAGACCGCCAGAATCAACATATGTATACAACGCAAGTTCATTTGTGTAAGTACATAAGTATATACTGGATTCTAATATATAAGAGCATATATATATATATATATACATGAAAAAAGCACATTATAATATGTATATAGGCACAGTAAGTACATAGGTCAAGTACATAAGTAAAATTAAAATAAATAAGTTGATACATATATATTATATATAAAAATGAATCGCAAAATATGTTGGTAAGCGCATAACTCAACAACGCCTGGACTAATTTGGCCAATTCTTTTTTTAAAATGTTCGTTGAAGTTCAAGGATGGTTCATACGGCGAGAAAAAATCGAATAATTGCCGGAAAAACCCTAAAAAACAGCCCTTATCTTTATCACATACAAACGTTTTCTAACTAAAACGTAAAATCAATTTGAGCTTCATTGCTATTATATAAAGTTGATATTAAATTGCAAGCACTCACTGTATACTCCTCCTAAACGATTATTCGGATTTTGATAAATCTTTCTGAAGTTTGTTAAGGAAATTTTCTAAGATGTATGTTCAATATTGTACAAATAAATGGAAAAAATTGTAAAAAACGACATGTCATTGTTTGCATTGAAAACAAATGAAAACTATCCTCTGCCAAAAATTTCAATTTACTTATGAATCTAGACAATATTAGAATATGTATAATAATTTTATGATTATGAATAAGAAGAATGCAATGTCTACATTATTATTGCCAAAAAGCAGCTGAGATGTACCAGAAATTAAAATAATATAAAATACAGTATATGTATGACAGATTGAATGAACAGGATAAGACAAATTAATTCACTTAAAATATGAAATTAAGTATTAATCAGGGCCGGTCCCACCTTTAATGCGATGCATGCGAAAAATACGAGCGCACGCTTTAAGGAGCGCCAACACAAGATTCGGATATTAAATTTTCAATATAGTTTTTTTTTCAATATATATTTTTTTTGCATCTTTTACTTATCTTTCCACAATATTTTTAAAATTCGTAAAAATTTCACTTTATAACAACAAATGGCAAAGTAAAATTAAATACATACAATTCGGCCCTCACGATATCGATTAGGAGAAGTTTAAGATGTAATTTTGGATATCTTAAATAATAGAAAATTAAATTAATTTAATGCAACATGAAGTGCCAGCGTTATGTTATGGTTATGGTTATGGTTATGTTATACCGTTTAAAAGACTTCAATTTCCAATAAAGTGTGGGAATTGAGATTCATCATTTTATAAAGCAGTTTTACATTTAACATCGCTCATATTATAAATGTATATGCATTTTGGCGTAAAGAGTAATTTAAAAAACAATAATTTTTAGTTTTAGGTAAACGGTAAATATTAGTATATTATATTAAAAAATTGTAGACATGGGTACAAGATAACGTCTGTCGGATCATCTAGTACAATAATAAAGCACATTAATATGTATATAAGCACATGTAAGTACATAGAAAAGTACATAAGTACTGGATTTAATATATAAGCTGTATACATCGAAAAAGCACATTAATATGTATACAAGCACAAATGAATGTATACAAACACAACGAGAGTGCATTTAAACGAATCTATAGAAATTATGTAATATAAATTATAGATATATATAATTTTATCCTTTAGCACAAAAAACTGCAAAACGTTTCGAGAAATTGGTTCCATCATCTTTAATGACACAATAAGCATGCATATGTATTTAAAAAACAAATTAAGTCATTGAATTAAATAAAACATAATGAATATATTTTAGAAATAATTCATACTTAATTATTTTTAAATTAGTATTATATATATATATATATATATATATATTTCTTTTAATCTATTTTAACAAATTTTATATAAATATTTAATCTTCTATCCGATTGAAGCATCTCTGACACTCGCGATCCATCGACATGTTTTATTTCAAATCCTCAGGAAGGTGTTAAAAGAATTTCCGAAACGTAAATATTTCAACATGAGATTTTAATAAGAGAGAGAAATAAGAATGAAGAAATGTTTGGAATAAACATATTTCAGACATTAATCCCTCTGCGCTTTTCTAAAATCGAAAAGATAAATGTTTTAACACATTTTATAAATATAGTTATAGACTATAAACATAACTATATATATGCATCTATTTTTACCAAGCTCTTCAGAATGCACCGTTTGAATTCGAATTTATTTTGTTCATAATGTAACTGTGATTTTCCTTAATCGCTAATTGCCACCACAGTTAGTTCATGATCTTCTCGAGCTCCAAATTCAGTAATCTAATTATTTTTCCATAATAAACAAGTCAGTGTCTAGTTCAAAGAAGTCTTCAACTGTCGTTTTGTTATGCAAATCATCACAACTGGGTCATTTGTCAAAAGTCAAGACGGAGATGGAATCGTAAATATTTATTGTTTGGACAGACTAAAATAGCCTGACATGATCTAAAGTTATGGATGAGTCGATAATTAGCATGGTAGGGTTATGATGGAGGAAGAAAAGACCAAGTGAGGAGTGCAGAAATTGGATGCAGGATATCAGTTGACCAAGAAAAAAACACTTGTGATTATCTAGCAATAGAAAAAGATTTTTGAATCCAACGCCTGAACGATAAACTATGTCAAGATAATATAGGAAAACCAATAAAAACTAATGAAACTTGGGATTATCCCGCAATAGAAGAATGTTTATGAATCCAACGTCCAAGTGATAGATGGAGTCCAAATAGGGATGAAAACTGGACCAAATGTGGTATAATTTATTAGACAACAAGCAAACCCGACAAACTCCGTTTCGCCACCAGATGGTTTCGTGAGAAAGATGAATAAATTTTTTGTTTGTTTTATATTGAAAAGGAAAAATTTGATTTTATTGCACAACAGTAATGAATTTATTTCGATTACAAAAATGAAGTGTTTTCTAGTTGAACTTCTCTAAGTAAATGAAAGTGAATCCGCAAATTATCCGTTTCATTGAAGTTCTCTTTGGTAAACCACATTTTTGTTTTCGGTCTGACGTTAACACAAACAAAGCGGATGGTTTTCCAACTCGTGAACAGGCAACGTATAACTGCCCATGTGAAAAACAATGATTTTCTAGATAATTTATTTGAAATTTATCCCGAAAACACTAAGCGATTGGCCTTGCGACTTGTTATTGCGAACACAAGGCTAACTGGAAATTGCAATCGTTTGAAGTCAAACGGAAGACCAGTCAGAATCATTGGTATGTCACCAAATCGCCAGCATATTTTTGATTGAATGGTGAAATTCTATGCGTGTACATCATATTTCTTGACGGCAAGAATTGCTCGTTGACTTAACCAAGCATAATTCTGATAATTCTTCAAAATACTTCAAAAAAGACATAATCAGAAAATCAGGAAAAATTATAAAATGGTAATAAGGCCATTTGAATAGATCAGTTCTAGGTAAAATATATTAATTAGATGGTATTCTTTCAGTTAGCCTTAAAACGTATCACCAATTTTATTGTTAGCTGATCAACTATCTAAAAAATATTTAGAACTGAAACTTAACCTTTTATCTATTTAGAACTGAAACTTGACCTTTTATCTATTTAGAATTGAAACTTGACCTTGAATTTTTTTTTCCAGATATGCCACACCATATCCATTTGGCTGACAGTCACCTTGGCCGTTTGGAGGTACATTGCCATCGCTCATCCACAAAAGAACTCCAGATGGTGCAGAATGGAGACGACCATAATTGCCATAGCAATGGCATACGTTTCGTGTCCTTTGATCTGCATACCTTTGTATTTGGCGTTCAGGTGAGGAAATTAAACATCAGCTTTTTCCAATAGACTTTCCAACTTATTCCAAATTCACTATAAAAACATGGGCGCATCATGATACTGCGTAGATGCTTTTTATTTAATATTTTTAAAATAGACAGATTTTATGCAGAATGCATTAGCATTAATTAAAGTACAACTTACGCATCCATTAAACAAGAAGATTTTTTGCAGTTTGTTTTGCTACACAACGTCGATATTAAAATATAAAGCATAGTCCATACAAATGGACTTGAAAGCCGTGCACAATTTTAGTTTAAATCTTAAAATTCCTTTCGACTAAATATTTATCCAGGTAGCGAAAATAGTTCTGACGCAAAACCGTTTTTGTTTGTTAATTCTTCTGCTGTTTCTGCTGTTTTTGCTGCTTTTGTATTTCTGCAGCGTGTTTACGACATCATGGCGGTCGCAATATACTTTACACTTTACGACTTTCGAGGATTAACTCTCAAATAAACAGCTTAAGGAGATTCCGGACGGTTTAATTACTTTTTAAACATTATTCAGTTCATTAGCTGCGAAGAAAAAATAATCGAGGCCCGAGGAAAGGATAACAGATTAACATAGTGATCCAACCCAGTTTCCTTTTCGATTCAGAACCATATTTGTAAAAAAATGTGTATAATAGTGCCATAAATATCTGGAAACTGCATCGAATACAAAATCAGTAGAGTTCTTTTTCGCAATTCCTATTATTATGTGATGTGAAGTGAGCCTATATTGTCTCTAGATTGTCAGTAGAGTCCCTTTCTCGTCCCATTTAAAAATAGGACGCATGTCCTGACACTAATTTTCATTTATATGAAATTAAACAGATCTGTACGATACGAAGTGAGCTCATCTTGTCTCCAGCTCGTCAGTAGCGTCCTTTTCTCTCTGGTTTTATTTGACGTGAAGTGAGTCCTTGTACGGCAAGTTCACGTATGTGTGTGTTTCTTCTACGGTTGGCAAAACTGTCGTAAAAGTCATGACTAATGATGACGGACACTTTCGTTCACCCTGTGTGACGTTATTAGTGTTCTGGCAGTATTAAAAAAAATATATGAGTTTTACGACGCCTTTACGACTTCTTAGGAGAGGACAGAAATCTTCTACGTGGCCTTTTTAATATACTCGTGTATATATGTATGTATGTGGGTGCATGTCATACTTTAATAATAACATAATTTCTTAGATCAGATTAATATTAAAATTGTGAGATAAATACCCTAAAAACAAGGCACTAGCTGTTTCTAAAAATAAGATTTTGACAAAACTGACATTTCTGCATTTATAACTAAGATGCCAGTAATACCAATTATTTATACATTAATACCAATTTAATATCATAAGAAGTCAATCCACAGACTGCTTTTATCAAATTGAAGTTAGTATTAAATTAATACATAACTTCCGAAAGAGAAATTTATGTTTTCGTCAGAAGACAAACGAACATTTATCTCAACGTTTCAAGTCATTTTGAATCGCTCAACATAAAATTGGAAAAGTAGGTGTGAGCTACTTATTTTATATAATTTATCCTTTCGTCGACGTTTTTTTAAAAAACAACAACTGATTTAAAAAACACAAAAGTATTTGAAGAAACTCCATAAGGACTTGAGTATATAGTGTAAAACGTTTCAGAACGACTGGTCTGCTGTAATTTACATTATAACATATATTTTTTCTATTAAAAAGGATTTATATAATAAATAAATGTATGAAATTGATACTATAAATAGTGCAGTGGGTAAATATGATAATATAATCAGAACGTCTGGTTTCCATCATATAAAATACATAAATAGCTGTCCAAATTTTATGTGGCTATTTTATTATTATTGCTGTTTTGATTAGGTCCATGATATATACATACATACACACACACATATATATATATATATATATATATATATATATATATATTTACAGATTTCGTCTGAATATTGCATAGAACACAGATTCTGAAACGATCATGTTAGTGCATCCATGTAACTTATATAGTCAAGTAGCAAAAATTATGTGAATGGAATTTACAATTATGACGGACGTTTTTTCATGTCTTTTAGAATTTCTTCAAATAAATATATTAAACAATAATAATTGTAATATATCAAACGCAAGCTAAAAAAAATAGGGCATACGTAGACAGATGAGCAGGTAGTCAGTTAAATTGGCAGAGAGGTAAATAGGTAGAGAGGTTAATTGGTTGGTAGACAGGACAACTGGTAGATAGACGAATATGTAGATAAACAGATTGACAGGTTAACTGGTAGACATGGAAAACGAATGACAGGTAAATTGGTAGGTTAGTAAATTAGTAGACAGGTGAATCGATACACAAGTAAATTGGTAAACAGCTAAATTGGTAGACTGATGAGCAGCTTAACAGGTAGATTGGTGGACAGGCATATTGGTGGAAAAATAATCCGACCAGTTAATTGGATTGTAGACAGGATAACTGGTAGATAGACGAATACGTAGGTTAACTGGTAGACATGAAAAACGAATGACAGGTAAATTGGTAGACAGGTGAACCGATTCACAGGTAAATTGGTACACTGATGAGCAGCTTAACAGGTATATTGGTGGACAGGCATTTTGGTGGAAAATAGTTATATAAACAGGTAGCCTGGTAGACAAGGAAACTGGTAGACTGTAACAATTATGCATTTTGTTCACATTTTTAATTGACGTAAAACACTGCAAAGCGTGAACGGGTACAGCTAGTATATCATAAAATCATTATTACTACGACCCACAGTTTGATGTTCACCTTCAGACCAAACATTTCATCAAACGATAAAAAATCTTTACGACCGCCGGCGGTCATAAAATGGTCTCACTTGGTAACATATACAAACAATCCTATATAAATATATACAAATCGAAGAGGTCTATGGTGTAATATACGAAATCTGTGTTTTCCAGACGTTTAGAGGCATTCTGAATCGATTGACATGATTTATAAAAATTAATAATTATAAAAATATATTTTGAGAAAATTTGAGAAAAAAACTCTTTAGCTGACATATTAGAATATTTTTACTTAAGTAATGTAATATTCTTTTATTTAAACCGAATGATGCCCTTTTTTTCTTTTATTTGATATATTGCAATTATTATCAAAAAAACATGTAAAAGTGTCCATTATAATCGTAAATTTCATTCAAATTTATTTTCGGCGCTTGATTATGTAAGTTACATGGAGATTTTCAAATTTCTTTGCTCCAAGGG